>NC_066313.1:83082195-83386917 GCF_022539315.1 Serinus canaria | reverse complement strand
CTTTTGTCAGCAAGCCTTGGAATCTCAGCTTATGATTTAGGCAGCATCTTTGAGTCTTCACTTTAGCATGTAACTCCCAGCATCTTGGGTTTGGCAGAGCTTCGAGGCCCTTACACAGTCTTTTCCCATCTTCCCTGCTGCCCTGCGGAGGGCTGGTGCAGACGGGAATGGTGGGAGCAAGGTGAACAGCCGAGCTCTCTGCTGCTGCAGCACAGGTCACTGCCTCTGCAAGCAGGCAAGAGACAGGAAGGAGTGTCTGCCTGGCCCCCTCACACAGATCAGAGCCCGCTGGTGGGACCATGGCTGCCCATCATTCCCACCATTTGTAACACCGGAGAGGCTGCACCCCCTCCTTTGCAGAGGTGCAAGCTGGCAGAGTCAGCCTGGGCAGCCAGAGCACACGTGGGTGTGGGGAGATGGCTAACTCATCTCTCTCCACTGACTTGCCAAGGAGGGCGGGTGACTGGCCCTGATTAATCACCCGTGTCATAGGTGACTGAAGTCATAGGAGGCAAACCCTTTTTTGTAGGCTTAAGTGGTCAGCAATATGCCACCTGCAATTCTCACCTCCAGTTATCTCTTTTGATAACACCATGATATTATACTCTGCATGAAAGTAATACTACTTAGCTTAAATAATTTTTCAAGCTGATGGACTGTTCTCTGCTGCGTAATTAATGGCTGACAAGCAGAGGAATCCACATCAACTTTACCTAAACCAGAAAAAGCTGGGTCTACAGTTGTCCACAGTAAAAAATCCAACCTGGTCTACAATGAAGCAGCTCACTGATATTGTATTTTCATTTGTATATTAAAATATTGAATTTATTGTTACATAATACCATATATCTTGCAGAATGGCAGTGGGATATTTTGGGTCAGCCACCATTCCTCTGATTTCCCCCCTTTTGTTGTTCTTGTTCTCATCTGTGCCTTCCTGTTGCTCACAATCACACTGTGTCCCCCTGCAGCAGCCATTGCTTTGGGGTCTTGCCTTTATTTTCATCTGCTGGTGCTTCTCTTACCCCATCTTTGCTTTCTGTAGTTTTGGCAGTAATACAACAGTATTGGCAGTAATACAACAATGCTATTTCTTGTCTAGGCTTGATTAGAAATCTTAACAGAACCGCTTTGATTTGCTGTTGCAGGGAATATCCTCTGTTAGCTGCTATACAAGATGGCAATTTCTTATAAAAAATTGTTTTTAACAATTACTGGTCTTTTTTTCTGTCATTCCAAACATTTCTTAATCTCATAGGCTTAGTCACTGTAACAAGGACTTCTAGTCAATACATATTTCTCTACAGAAGGCAGACGATGTGACAGAAATGTATGTAACACCCTGGCACACACTTAGGAAAATAAAATACAATGGCAGAATTCCTTGTGCATTCATGATGATTTGATTTGAGTCTGAATAGTGGGGTCAGAGCACAAGTAGAGTTCAGTGAGTGCAATGTGGCTCTAGATATTTATAAATAAAACCACCTGACTTTCATAAAGACTGTAGCATTATAAATCTATATACTTTGAGTTAAATACAGTCTTTAGATATTATCAAAAAATGGTCTCCAACCTGGCTGGAATCCCAGAGACTCTGAGGTATCTTGATAACTTTGTTACACATGACCTCTCTACCCTTTCACACGTGATGCTGCCAGAAAGACTTTGGAGTTTTTGAAGACAAGTCAGTCTGGTGGTTTGCACAAACCACTGCACAATTTTATCACTGTTGTTCCCTAGCCCTTATGATAAGCCAAACCTTCCCTTACTAGAGGAAATTGTTCAGTCTCCATCTTGCCTTGAAAGAATGAACTTTTAGCTTTGGCTTATCCTAGTGTATTCAGCTTGCTAAGCTATTTACTGGCTTTTAAATGTGTTGGCAGAACTTTTGTTTGGTTTTTGAACTCTTCTGGTACTAAACAATTGAAGCATCTTCAGCATAAACTGTCACAGCTGTGCCCCAAACATCTCTTCATATTCAGTGTTTTTATGATGGTGCAAAATGAGTCTCAACCCAAAGCAAATATTAGTAAGGATTTTACATGCTCTTATTTCAAATACGCCATTGAAAATTTCCCCTCCAGTGCAAATTAATCTACTCATGCATTCATTCATTTTCTCACTCCTCCTGCCTCTCCATTTGTGCCTCATTATCTTCTTTCATTTTTACCTTGCACTTAACATCCCTACTCCTAAAAATAGAGGAATGGGCAGGACCTTCTTGGTCAGTTTGTTCCCTTTTATATTAACCTCTATCTTTTAAGCAGCTTGTGTTCCACCAATACTCTAGCTTTAAGTCTGTTCCAGATCCTCACTTTTTTCTCATATTTAAGAATTTTGTTTTGTTTTCTAAACTAGAGTTATTAATGGCCTCCTTAATTTCCTTCATTTGCATGTTGTACTAGCATGGAAAAAAACCCAACAACCTTGTTTTTCCACTTTTGCTCTCTGTGCTTCCCAGCTTCTTTACCTGTATTGGTATTACTTATTCATGGATAAACTTTCCGTGCCCTGTCCTGGGGGTTCACAGACCAAAGGATATTAGCAGGCAGATATTAGTAGAAGTAGGCAGGGACTATTTACACATGTTAACTAGAATCTTCCTGTTATGGGAAGACATGAAAATTTCATGGCAAATAATGAGATAATTCCTCACTGGAACAAGAAATCAGTTCTTTGCAGTTTTCTTAAAAAGAACCCATCAGGTCAAAGACAAGCTGTAAATAAGAGTGACTTCCAAAAGCAGGAAAAGTAACATCACTGACAATGGACTTGGGGAAGAACAAGAGGTTTGAGCTGAATGCCTCATTCTCCTTTCAGTACAGTATCTTGAGTACTGGCATGGTGCCTGCTAGCATGGTTTTGAGCTTGTGCAAGCAGGCTACCTGGAGAAATTCATGTGATCTAGGTAAGGCAATATCACCCCAAGGCAATAAGGAATCAGCAGTATTTGTGTCTTTCATCCTCCATTCCAGAAGACAGAAACACTGTGTGGGTACCAGGGAGTGGCAAACCTTGATTTGCAGTGCCTGTCTTAATAACAAAGGTCATGGAGCCCTGCAATATTTTCATTATTTTTTAATTTTAAATTGTGACTGATGTGATATGCACTGTTCCAAGAAGCATTGCTTCTTCAGTGACAAGGTCACCACATGGCCGTGCTACATGTGGTGACTGGAAGACAGAAAGTGATAGGGATGGAAAAGTTTCAGTTTGGAAACACTTCTAGTTAAGTATAGATCCAAGAAAAAGTAAAAAGAAGAAATTTTTTAAAAAGGTGAAGAACGGTATATGCATATTCAGCAACTATGCTTCTTTCAAGACTGCACTGGTAGATTCAGGAAGCAGCAGTGTATGACTAAGTAGAGGAGACATGCACAGCTCAAAAACACAGGTGGGCTGGTGAGGACAACCAGTTGCTGGCTTCTGTTGGAAACAGGACTCTCTTTCCTCAAGGTCTAGATTTTTAAACATGGGCACTAGACATTCACAAGTGATGCCTAGCTTTTCATTATCACTCTATGGCTAACAGTTTAGTCCTACAGCTATTATAGTTTGTTAGACAGGGACAGTTCTTCTATGGCTGATTTACCTCTGATTCCTAAATAATTTGAAGAATTTTTTGTTAGAAATATTTTAGGAGGCTCTGGAGGGGTGAGAACCACAAGCACTTGAAAGAAGTATTTTACTTATTTGATGATATTTTATGCTTTATATATTCTGTGCTATTCTGACTGGTTTTAGGTGTTTGCAGGGTTTTTTAAAGACAATCACTGTAAACAATGTGTAAGGGCAGCATTAACCCAGGTTCAGTCCAGCTTGTTTTTGTTCTTTTCCTTACCCCTTGCAACTGATTCCTGTTTCTCTATGAAAGGGAGTCAACAGGAAGCATGACACTGGGGAAGGATGTGTGACAGCATTAAACTTCCTGGTGAAGCTTCATTCTTTGTGCTATCATAGCCATAAGCATCAGTGCCATGAGTATCCTTACCTACTGATCCTGTGTACCATGAGAGAAAGTCTCATGAGCAGTTAGATTAGATACACCATGTACACTGCTTTGCAAGGATAAAGAAATTTTGCAAGTTTATGTTAAATGTGGTTTTAGTTATCTAAAAGAAATAATTGCAAGTTATGTTAAATGTGGTTTTAGTTATCTAAAAGAAATAAGATATTATGTTAAATGGTCGGGGGATTTTTTTTAAATCAAAGACAGAAGAAGAGTGGATTATGTCTTTATTTTGGTTCAAAAGGAGTAATCATAAAACACAAACCAACAGTTACCTGTTCTAAGCACCAGTAGAGAGAAAATGCTGAGAATTCTGATTTTTATCCATAAGAAAAAGTGATCAAATATATTTACTAATAGGTGAAGTACCCGAGTCAGAACAAAGTCATGCTTGCTCATGCAATCTCAGGATGCATGTTACAATGACATCACAATGTTTCCACCCATCAAAATCACTTTGTCATTCAGCCTAAAGGTCAGATGACAGAATGGCTCCAGATTTAATTTTATCATCCCAACGGACAAGGAGTCAATTCCCACTTCCATGTTACTTGGATCCCCCACCTCCTTTATTATTCAGCCTTGCCTCATTGAGCAGGCAGCATCTGGAGAATACAATCCTCATTTTCACAAGTTACAGAGCTGGCAATGGCCAAGGCAGGGCTTCCACAAGAACAATGTTTATGAGATATGCAGAGAGTATTTTATTTTCCTAAGAATTTCACCTAAGAGACAACAGCCAGTAGATTACAAAGCCCGTGGGAGCCAGAAGTAGCTTTGCATTCGTCAGCCTTTGCCCCTGGGCTCCCTGGGCTTGTCAGGCAGTTCTATAGGCCCTGCAGTTCAAAGCATTTTAAGGAATGTTTTCTTGCAACATATTTTGTTTAGCGCAGCCAAGCCTCAAGTAAAGGTTTCTGGCACATTCTATGGAGGGAAAGTTTCAGCACATATAATCACTTTAAAAAAACCTTGTAATTAGTACATTTACATACATTTATGCATGACAATGGATGAAGCTTTCTGTATAGTGCATAAAAAATTACCTGAGTGAGGAATATTGAGTGATGGGTAAAAAATTTGCGGGAAGCAGCATCACAAATCAAGAGAATGACTAGTTTGATTTTTGGGCACCCACTTACAAATCCATTGCACTTACACTTTCAAGAGAAATTTTTTAAGCCTTCCCCCAAAAATATGGGTCTCTACAGAAGCCTGTGCTATGGTAGTCATTGTGTCTGAAAGGATCCTGGGAACATTCAGTTCTACTATTTTTAATGATATGATGGGAAACTGTTTTATGCCTGTGAAATAAATGCCTTTGCTATACCTCAGGGGAAGAGTTGTGCAAGCCCAAATCATTCGCCATGCCTAGGCTAGTCTTTAAACTCTTGGTATGAGAAACTGGAGCTCCAGAAAGTCATGTTCCCATCCCAACCCCATGCCTTATAAGGAACTTCTCTAGCCTGTCACTGTTTACCAATCCTGGAGAGTTGAAGCCAATGCTTTGGATGACCTGTGGGTGTGTGTTTCCATCTGAACATCAATACGTAGGTAAGGCTGATCCGTTGATCCTATAAAGCGACAGATCTTTTATTACTCTGTGATTGCACAGTAAACCAGGGCAAAAGAGGTAAAGCACAAATCTCAGCCCTATCTGTCTCTCAGCTGGAAACTGAACTCACAAACATTTACAGACCAAATACTGCAAAAAACACCAGGGGTTCTGGTTATCTTACATCAACAGGAGCTTTTTAATACCAAGTTCAGGTTTATGGTGCACATATTTTAGAATAGTTTTCATTTTGGCTTCTCCAGGAGAAGGGTGAAGGAGCTGGGCCTGTTCAGCCTTGAAAAGAGATGACTGAAAGGGGACCTCATTAGTGCATACAATTATCTAAAGGGGGGATGCCAAGAGGAGGGAGTCAGGCCCTTCCCGGTGGTGCTAGTCACCAGGACACGAGGCAAGGAGTAGAAACTGATGCACAGGAAATTCTACCTGAATATGAGGAAGAACTTCTTTACTGTAGAGGTGACCAAGCACTGGAACAGATTGTCCAGAAAGAGTGTGGAGTCTCCCTCCCTGGAGATACTCAAGAACCATCTGGGCACAATCCTCTGCAATGTGCTGGCCCTACTTGAGGAGGTTGGACCAGGTGACCCACAGTGGTCCCTTCCAACTTGACTGATTCTGTGACTGTGTGAGCACAGCAGTTCCCCAGCCAGTGTATACTGTTCATCTGACTTAAAGAAAGGACATGCGTGGCTGCTCTTGTTATAAATATTGTCAACGGCTTAGCTTAAATTAAGAATTAACGAGACCAGAAGGCTCGAATGCTCTATATATAGATTTCTTTAACTCTCCAAGTTGGCCCGCGTATTTCTGGCTCCCCAAGGAATGAATGCACGGCGTTGTGCGGGCGCCTGTTGAGGATGAATTTATTCCCCATCGGTCTCGCCGCGGCAGCAGTGCCAGGGGAAGGGGCAGGGTGAGGGCGGTGGCAGGGGCAGTAGCAGGGGCAGGGGCAAGGACAGCGGCAGGGGTAGTGGCACGGTCAGGGACAGTGGCCCCGGAGCCGCCCGTGCCCGTGCCCGTGCCGCCGGGCCTCGGGCAGCTCAGCCCTCGCGTTGTCCCTCCCGCCGCTCGGTGGTTGTGGCGCGGGGTGAGGCCGGGCCGTGCCGTAGCAACCGGGCGTCTCCAGGCTCACAGCGGCTCCGAGCGCGGCCGGGCAGGCGGCGGAGAGGCCGCGGCTGGAGGCAGGTGAGGGCGGAGGGCGGCCGGGCGGGCGCCGCCGCGCTGGGGGTGGAGAGGAGGCGGCTCAGGCGGCGGCCCCGGTCCCGCCGCAGGGCAGCGGTAGCCGGG
The DNA here is from genome assembly GCF_022539315.1 of Serinus canaria. NCBI lineage: Eukaryota > Metazoa > Chordata > Aves > Passeriformes > Fringillidae > Serinus > Serinus canaria. Next base: position 83,380,045 of record NC_066313.1, on the reverse strand, counting down.
TCCCGGCGCTGGCGCAGGGCTGGCGCCGAGCCGTGGTCCTTCACCCCGGAGGCCCCGGCTTCCCTTCCCCGCCCGTTGCCATGCGGTGTATACAGGGACGCGGCCGGTGGCCTCAGGTGGTCTCTGCGAGGCCGCAGCGCCGGTGAGCGACGTGGCCGGGGCTCACCTTGGCCCTTGTCCCGCTCTTCCCCTCTTCCTCAGGCCCCGCTGTGGTTCGGCTGTGACACCTCTGCCCTGTTTGAAAAGGGACCCCATCAGTGTATAAATATCTAAAGGGAGGGGGGCGGGCGGGGGGATGTGTGCCAAGAGGAGGGAGCCGGGCTCTTCTCAGTGGTGCCAATCACTAGGACAGGAGGCAAAGGGCAGAAACTGATGCATGAGAAGTTCCACCTGAATAAGAGGAATAACTTTGCTGTGGAGGTGACTGAGCACTGTAACAAATTGTCGGGAAAGGTTGTGGGGTCTCCCTCCCCGGAGATATTCAAGAACATCCTGGACACAGTCCTGTGCCATGTGCTCTGGCAGAAAGCTCTACCTGTTTGAGCAGAAATTGGACCCAATGACCCTCTGTGGTCTCTTCTGATCTGACCCAATCGTGATTCCATGATTCCATTTCTGCAGTGGGCAGCCACCAGCCTCAGCCACCTGCAGTCCCTTTATCTGGGTTTTGGTGCTTCAGGAGGTGTGGAGCAGCTTCTTGGGCTCTAAGGTGTGTGGGCTTTCCCGAGGCATTCCCACCTGACACGGGCAGCCCAGTGGAATGGCCTCAGCAAACATTGCCACCCGCACAGGCTACATACTCTGAGCCAGTGGTGGGTTACAGCTTTAGCAGTTTGTTTGCACTGGCCAGAGCAGAAAGGGTAGAGGTGCCCAGATGAACTCTGGTTCACCTTTTGAAAATAACCTGTTTGGATTCAGATCTTGGGCTGAAGGTTATCCCAGCTACCATTGGTTTTGAGCTCACTGTTTCCAAGACTTGAAGTAAAACTCAGTGTTTCCATTGGAAGTTGCTTCATCTGTTTTCAAATGGTTCTTTTCATACAGAGCTAACATTTCACATCCACGTGTTGTTCAGAAGCAACTGGGGGTGGTGCTGGAGGCAAAGGCCAGGGAAAATCTGTTGCCATACCTCTGGGCATCTGGAAAATGAGACAGCACCTGGGATTCATTCTCTGATGCATGCTAGAATGTGTCTTAGCTATTACCATGAGAGTACTATGATACTTTTTCTGTAGAGAGAAAAATGGCTCAAGCCTTGTAGCTTGCTGTGGCCTTTCACTATAGGCATTGTATGCCACAGCTCCCCTGTGGCAAGGGCTTCCTTTTAATGCCCTGATGCCAAGGCTACTCAAGGGTTGTGCTGCACAACACCTGGGGTGTTAGGGTGCAGAGTTCTGCTTTTTTTAAGTCCTCCCTGCCCTTCACACTGTTCATCTCTTTCTTTGTGAGCAGGACAAAGGCTGGAACGGGTTATTTTTTTCCATATGGGTATTTAAACCCATGTAAGAGGAATAAATAGCACGTTCCATTCTGCAATGAAGAAAGAGGGAGAAGGCTAAGTCTTTGGGTTAAATATTTATCCTGTTTTTGCTTTACTGTGGGAAAAACTGCTTGATGACAATGGCTAACAGCTGGCCTGCTAGTGATTCATAAATATCTCTCATTCATTCATCTTACTAAAAGAAAAACCAAAGCATTGATGTCTCAAAGCAATACACTCAGCTATTGTATGCTACCTTGCTTTGCCTAGCATTTTGTCTCCTGTTCCTCTGCTGTGTCTTATTCACTCTTGGGCCTTATACCAAGTTCACACACATAATTCTTTTTCTTCGTGACTCATCTTGTAGTCTTATATGTAAAGTTATGAATCTCTGCACAAAACTGCATCTCAGATACTCCCAGATTTTGTCATAGATTGGATTATAGCAAAGGTAAGGTATACTGCAAAGCAATAATAGAATATTATACACTGGCTGACAGCATGCCTAAGCACCATGCTCATTTTTCTAGCATAGTGATTCTTTTTAATGATGATTTGGGGTGAAGGAAGGGAAACAGTATTATCAATTTCCTAATTTCCCACTTTTGAGCATGTGGATCCCTGTCAGATCTGACTTCAGCCTTTCTTGAGATGGGTAGTAACTATCATTTTTAGGTTATTTTTTTGCTTGTGGAAAACCCTGATCTCATCCTTCTGTGGTTTATTATTGGCTGGGCATGTGGAACTGGTCTCCAGTTCATATTGACCTGTGCATGGCAATATTTTAATTTTTTTAAACAGTGATTCCTCAAGGTTTCAGAATAAAGAAAAGAGGAGCTGCCAGTCAAGAGATCTATCATGACTGCTAATCCATCTAAGAGACTTGCCTGGAGTGACTGTGAGTATTTCATTACTATTTTTGCATAGATTCTGTGTTCTCCTAGAAAACTCCCAGTTTCCTTTGGAGCACTGTGGTGTGCATGCTGGCTGTATACAAGCCATTCTGAAGCTGTGCCACACTCACCTGGGCTGTGTATGGGGTGCTGTGCTGACCTTTATGTATTTTTGGGGGAGGAAACAGGGAATGACTGTTCAAGTCACTATAAACAATGCCTGACTGTATTCAAAGCTCGAGCAGCTGCAGACCTACACCTGCCTCTCTCTAGAGTTAACATCTGTCACTGCTGCTTCTGCACAGAGCAAAGGAGGGCTGGTAAAATGCCAGCCTCTACAGGCATGCCAGCCCAGCGTCCTGCTTGTAGGACTGATGGCTGTGAAAGGACTTGTGCCGGTCTACACTTTATAGAAGCTCTCTGTTGCTGAAAGATGATTTTTGAAGATAAGAGTCTCATTTCCTTTATGTAGTGTTAAGTGTGGAGCTGTGTATCTAATGAACCTTTAGAACCAGGTTGGTTGTTATAATACTCGAATTTAGTGGGGAATTCTGATTGTATTCCATACTAGGCTGCAGGTTATTTTGGAGGCATTAGAGTCAGAAGTAAACTTTATTTGTATTTTAGGCCAGTTTGATATATGCAGTACATTTGCAGGCATTTTACGGTATATGGGCAGTGGAGGACTGGGACACACAGATGATGTTGGTACTGGGGAAAATGTACTGAAATTTCCAAAGTCCACAAAAGTAAACTTAGATACAGCAAGGGCATTTAATCAACTAGAGACAGCTTAGCTCATGCAGAGTATTTTGGGAATGAACAGGAAATACCGAAGTCCTCCTAGAACCTCTGTGCTGAAGAACAGAGGCATTATTGTTTGTCATTGCTTCCATTTCTGCCTCAGCACTCTGGGGTCTGAGCTGCTGCTGCTACCAAATGCAGGTAGAGCCACTCTAGCAAACCATACGGCCCTGCTCAGGTGTGTTCCATGTCCCGTAGAAGTTAAAAGGAATCTGGACCTTCCTGTCCATGATTTCTTGTGCATGCACATGATCCCATGCACATCAGAGCCCAGAGCAGAAACTGACAGAACCATCATTTAAACTTGAGGCAAGTGATTTGACCAGAGGGAATTTCACCAGCCGTGCAATAAAGTCAGGTTCTTCTGGGGGACAACACTACTGCTTATGGGAGGAGTTTGACATAAAATTTTTAGGAAATACTTGTTTATTGCATAATGCTTCTAATGTGTATGTAGTGATGGTCTGACAATCTTTGAATGCCTATTAAGTGTTCTGATTTCCGAGACTTAGGAGAGATATCTTAGGAGTTGGAAGAAGTGCCATTTGGCAAACTGGACTTATATTTCAGGGCTTGAATTTCAACATACAAGAAACATTTACTTTAATAAATTGAAAGTGAATGTATATGGATGAATAGAAAGATGTAACAGCAAGTGGATGTGTAGGACTGAGAGCAGCTTTCCAGATTAAGGACATTATTCAGTATAAAAAAAAAAGAAAACAAGAGGTAAGTTATACATATATACAGTACCATGGAATATAGATAAAGAAAGGAGAAATTAATCTCATTTGGTTTTGAAATTGTTTGGTTAAAATATAAATGTAGTGTTTCCCCCATTTCTCTTTACAGCAGTTGCCTTTGATTCAAAGCACAGACAAGATCCTGAAGATTCCCATGAGGTCCACAAGAAGAAATTAAAAGAGAAGAAAAGGAGACTGGCAGTTGGTCAGTGGAGAACAGATGTACAGTCCCTTGTTTCTTCTTCTAAATGGCTTCAGCGTTATGGTCTCAAAAGAAACAAATTGTCCCTGTCCCAGATTTTGTCCCAGATTGGATTCCAGCATAGGAAAGGTATAAGACAAATAAACAATAGGATAATAAATCCCCCAACTTTGAATAGTCTAGAGAGTCACACTCATTCTGCACCCCAATGTATGCAGTGGAGATTTTCAGATTGTCTCTTATTATAATGGCAGAAATGGAAGCTGTATCCACAGTTGCTGACATTGCCAGTTCAAAGAACTGAGAAGCTCCTCCTCCTTTTAATATGAGAAGGACTTAGGATCTGAGAATGGCTTTCCTTACCCAGCTGTACTTTCTTTACCCTAGGTTGCAGTTCACATCCTCACCAATATAGCTGTCGCTCAGAAATAGCTGGTGCTGCTGAGACTGTTAATCTTTTTCTTGCAAGTAACAGATGATAAGATCTCTGTCTCCTTTCAGATTGCAAACATAATATATGCCATGCCATAATCTGTGATCTACTATTGATCATCAGGGTTAGTAAACGTGCTTGGGAATACAATATTATTTCTGGGTATCCAGTTTTAAGGAAAAATTTAAATTTAATTAGAATTCAGTCTGCTTTTCATGCAAAGTCAGACTATAGAAAAATGATCCTTTGCAGTTATCTGACAGCTGGAGGGGAAGAGTTTGCTAATAATTATTAACCACTGCCATAATGGTGCTTTGCAGAGCATGGTAATATATTCTTTTCTTTGAACAGCTTGCTGCCTGAGAAGTAGGAATTGTAATGTATTGCCATAGTTGTAGGTTGCATAATTTAAGGTTTTGGCTGGCTTGTGTCCATGGGGCATTCAAAGATCACCTGTGCAATTCCTGATATCTTGTATGCTGCAGATGAAGGAGAAGCTGTTAAGCAGGGTTAAAGTTGTTACAGTGTTAGGAGCAGAGTGTACTAGCTTGGCAGGGCAGCATGGTGTACAGATAACTGCTTTATGACGTTAACTATTCCCACCCCTAATGTTTTCCTATCAGTGGAGATCCTGGAAAAGATTTCTAGCTACTGAAAGTGCAGAGTGCACCCTTTTCCTTAGATGCACTCACTACTGCACCCATTAAATTGTGTAAGAGAACAGCATTATCTGTACCAGATTTTGTATTTGGTTTGACAGACAAATATTTGCAAGTCCTCTTGTGAGATTGCCCAAACCTCACAACAATTAAAGTCCTGTGTAGCTTTTTGGCCTATAAGTAATTAGAGGTGGGTTTTTTTCCTCACTTCTGGCTAAAGTGGGAGGAAGCAGCAAAAGCAGGGCTGCTCTATGGGAGGAAAATGAACCAGGAGCCAAAAGGGACTGCAGCCCAGGCAGTGCCCTCACTGAACAGGATACAGTCCTGCAGCAGGGCGAGGTAATTAACCAAGTCTAGGGTCCAGCCAAGGATGCAGCCAAGGACAGCAGAAGATGCAGCCAGAGGTTGAAAGCTTCAGGGCCCCATCATAGACATAATCAGAAAATAAAACAAAAACAGAATTAGAATTTCTCTCAAGTTTCTTGATGTCAAGAGCTCAATACTGATGCAAGTGCCTCACACATGGATGACATACACATCAGCCTGAAAAATACCTGTTTGAAGTAGTTCTGATGATTAGCAACATGATATTTTGTAAATTTTACTGTAGATTATGTGACCACCTTGGGGAAACCTGTGGCTTCTCGATATGCAGATGGTTTGTTTCCTCAGTACAAGAGAGCACAAGATGGCAGCGTGTATAATGTAAGTGTGGCTGACTTTTGGTACCTTCCCAATGCACTTAGAAGTTATCACTGTAGCAGAATGATGAAACTAAAATGCTATCCTATGACAAAAAAATACTTTTATTCCTTGTGAGAACTTTATCTTTTGATAATTTTTTCTTCTGTTTTGTCAAACTGTTAGTGATAACTATCAGTGGTAGAAGAGATATTTTTTTTCCTTTCTAAGTCTTAGTCTCTCGCCTTGGTGCAGCATTGCAGTAAATCTTCTCCAGACATGATTGCAGTTTCTAAGCAACATCTACCCTGTCTTGAAAGAGGGAACTCTTAAAGAGAAGATGTCAGAACCAGTTAAAAAAAATAAAATTGTAGTCAATAAAACAAATGGGGACACTGAAATAAGAAGACATAATGCACTGTCATTGCCAATGCAAAGCAGTGCTTTGCTTAGTGCCAGCAGGTCACAAAAGGCTCAGCCTTTTCTACAGACAGCTAGCTGGATCTCTGCCCAGGCTCATGTTCTAAGGAATGTCTTAGCAACAGCTGCTGGCAACCCTATTGTTAAGAGGATGGATTCTGATTGAGGAGATGTGCCTATGAGTGTGGAAGGGAGAGAGTTAATTTATAAAAGATTTTACAAAAGCAAGTGGCTTGTCATTTTTTTTCTGATGACTAGAGTCACTTCTGATGTCACAATGCTTAAAAATGGGTAAAGAACCATTTCAGGGAGCCGTTCCCCCTAATTTTTTTCTCATTAATTCAGTATGAAATATCTACATAAAGTCTTTTAATCTTAGGACAGCAGGAAAGGCATTTTGCTACTATATAATATCCTAAAGATCTCCTTTAAGATATTGAGTACAATATTGTATACAGTCACTACCAGCTTAGAGGAAGCCATTCAAAACAGAGTAGGTTTTGAGAAGAGCTGGTGGGATGAACTACAGTGGAGTGATGATCTTATAAGAGGGCTTGGTTGATGCTGAAATGTAAGCCTGAAAGAAGACAGAGGAAGGGTAGTATTAGTGCCCTTGAATGTGACAGAAAGGCAAATTGCAGGGATAGGGAGAAGCTGTCGTTTTCTCTGCTAAAAAGCATGCTAGTCCAAAAGTGAATGGGTATGAACTGAATGAAGAAAATTAGGCTGGACAGTCAGAAGTTTCCTGGCCCTCAGAGAAATGGAAATCTGCACTTGCTTACTACACGTGGGGCAGTATTCTAAGAAAACTGCTTTATTTTAAGATGGAGTTTGGTCGGTGTAGTGCCATAAACTTCTTTGTATGAATCTGAGTGTCATAGGAGGAAGCTGGATTTCTAAGTGCTCCTTCCCAGGCTGACATTCCTTTGGCAGACTGCCTGAGACTTCTGTATCTGGGAGGCACATTACAGGGCCTGAGCTGATATTAAAGAACAAAGAAAAAACAAATGAGAGGGAGAAGAGTGCAGACTGACACACAAAATATCTTCTCCCTGAGAAATGTTCTTGTTTAAAAACATTTGCATTTCCAAGGTTTTGTACTTAGTCCTGGAAAGGAAGTTAGAAGTAGAAGGCAGCAAGTAAATCAGCTCACGTGGGCCAGAGATATTGGGGAAATCTCTGGTGCATTTTTAGACTCACAGGCTGTGGTAAATGTGTATACACTTGATCATAGGGAGGATGTGCTGGTTTTAATATTAATACTGAATCTAGACTTGACTTTACTGAAAAGATATGGTAAGTTTTAGTTGTTGATTGCAGTTAGTTGAACTAAATTTGCCCAAGCACCTACCCACAAATAGTTAATCTGTAATTCTGGGCATTGTTAGTTGAATAATAGTACAAATAAGAAACATTTTACGTTTTCCTTTCAAATGTTAAAGACAATGTGGAGATTGAAGTGCCCTAGAACCAAACCGTATGCTGCCTTGTATTGCTGTAAAAATTTTTTTAAAAGCCAGAGTTCTAGTCTGAGAAGGTACAAAGTTTCTGTGTCCTCGTTTGTTCACCCATCTGCTCTGCAGCCCTTTCTACATCCTAGCCTGTGTTCAGCTCATTCTAATTGCTCCAGTTTTGAGACAGACAAGTCAGACAACCCACTGGCACTGTCCCATGCCCACATAAAAAGATTATGAAAAGCAATTAGGACAAAATGCAGCGCCTTTTCTTTATAGCTTAGATGCATTTGTCAAGTATTTGCTCTTGAAACAGTGGAGGGAAAATGGCTTGTTTTCACTGCTACCTTAGCTGGCATATCTGACACTTAAAAACTAGCTATGCAGCTGTGCTAAGCTTGGGGCTGCATTTGTATTATTTGTTTTGATGTTCAATTTCCTTCTCTCCCTTATTTGAATAAAGCTGACAGCCAAAAAAGAACTGATTCTTCATTTTGTGGATTGTCTAATGGGAGCTATTGAGCTATATAAGCAGCGAATGGAATGGTTAACCAGTGAGAGCCGGCAGATATTTGGAGTGATTCAAGAACAGTGCATTGTCATTGTGTTGGATTTTGGCACTGCAGCTCCAACTGAATTTGATCTATGTCGGGATGCACTTTCCATGGTGCTTGTGGAACAGGTGATACAAATTTCCAGATTCAACCTCATTCGGTAAGCAGAAAGAATCAGAATCAAGAATGGTTTGGGTTGGAAGGCACTTTTAAAGGTGATCTCATCCAACACCCCTGCAAATGGGCAGGGATACCTTCCACTACACCAAGTTGCTCAAAGCCACATCCAACCTGACCTTGAATGTTTCCAAGAATGAGGCATCTCCCACCTCTCTGGGCAACCTGCTCATGTGTTTGAGTATCCTCATTTAAAAAAGTTCTTCATTTTGTCTAGTATGAATATAGGTTCTTTTAGTTTAAAACCATCACTCCTTGTCATACTGCTACAGGCCTACTAAATAGACTCTCCCCATTTTTCTCCTGAGTCCCTTCAAGTACTGAAAGGCCACAATCGGGTCTCCCCAGGCTGGACAAAAATTCCATGTTGGCTCATTGTTGGAGAATGAAAAGGAGTTGCATGTTATACATGTTTGGATAAGGCACTTTCTGCACTGGAAATTGTTGTGGTTCATGTCATGCTAATATCTGTAGATTTCCCGCCAATTTTCACCCATAGCCGTGCTGAACTTGCCACTTCTGTGTAACAGAAGACTGCTGTTACCCTGAAGAACAGATAAAGTGTAACAGAACACAAATACTGACACATCTACAAAATCAGAAGGATTTGCAACTGCAGTAATGCCCTTCAGATATTGCAGTATTAGTGAAACACTGAGGCTCTGTCTGACCACCTATTGCATTATTGTGTCTTTAGACATTACAGGTTTCTGCCTTGCAGCTAAATGTGTACTCCCCCAAGTGCCGTAGGCACAGGCATAGCCATTAGTATTTCTGTAGATTTCCATGGTCACAGAAATCAGTAGCAGCACTAGGAAACAATAGTAGATTTCCATAACAAAAGAAGATTTCCAAGCGCTTGTTCCCTAAGAGGAATAAATTATTTGCATTTAGTTAGAAGAACAGAAGCAGCAATTCAAATTTTACCTAGCTGCAAAAATTCTCATACAGGCATGAGAGTTTGCATGTGTAAGCTTGGGTTTGGATAGATGAGTGGAAAAAATGATGCATGAATTAGTTAATATAATTTTAAAATTGGCTCCACAATGTTAACTTGCAATTATATGGTCATTCTTAATGTTATTTTACACAGGCATTCTCTTACAGGTTTGATTCAGGTGCCCTATCTTAATTCTCTAGATTCTGATACTACAGAGATTTGGAAAGGAGAATAATAAAATCACAGAAAGGTTTGGGTTGGAAGGGACATTATAGACCATCTACTTCCAAGCCCCCTGCCATGGGCAGGGACATCTTCCACTAGACCAGGTTTCTCAAAGCCCCATTCGGCCTTCCATGGATGGGGAATTCACAGCTTCTCAGGGCAAGCTGTTGAAAATGTAGCTATTTTCCGAAAAATGTATTTTCTGAAGCAGATAGCTTCCACAGTTTTTGAGAACAGAGAACTTTTTCTTTAAAAATGAACTACAAAGCCAAGTCAAAATTGAAACAAAAATTATGTTCATCAATTTGTTTGTTTTTGCAGGAGGGAAACAAAAGACAATATAGCATATAAATTACTACTTTGAAAGAATCTTGGGTAATATATTTGTCTTTTAGATTTGCAGGAAACTCTTCAAAATAGTTCTTGATGGAATGTCACAGGTACTGGAACCAGTTGGTTTTATAGTTCCTTTCTGCCTTTTTATGTACAAGTGCACAGGTAAAAGTGCTGATTGGCTCTGTACTTCTGTTGTTCCATTAAGACTGCAGTGTTTTGTCAATTAAAATACCAAAAAGCCTAGCATCACAAATTTTATTTTTGGTGGCTAGATAAAGGTCAGCTGTACTACCAAAAAAAGTGTCAGTTAAACTGCTCTGAAAGCTGCTCTGACACCAGTATCATGAAGCAAGTTGTGGAACAAGACCTGTAGAATACACTTTTCTTTTTCATATTTTAAAAACCTGATTGAGTTTTTATTATAAGAAGAGCTATGAATCAGGAACTCTTTTTAAAAAATACCCTATCTCCTCTGATACTACTTTGGAAACAGTTGTGTCAAAAAAAAAAAATCTCTTGTAAAATTGCAGTGTTTTTCTAATGGTTTTATTTTTTTCTCTGCTTCCTTTATTGCAAATCTCGATTTAGTATCTGTGGTATACTGTAATTCTTATTTAAGAATATAAAAGAATTGTAACAATAGCAGAGCTCCACTCTCTTTTTTTGCCAGCATGATTCTCACTGTTTCTGATTTATAGTTAATCTCATTTTCAGGGCTGCTCAGGATCTTATGAAGTGGCAGCAGAAATGCACTCCTGTGTCTGAGTGTACTGTAAAGTCTGCAGTTAGATGGCTCTGGAAGCTGGAGCATATGACAGCTGTCAGCCACACCAGCTCTGCCGAAGCTCTGCTGGAAGCCATGGCTGATGAAGCGGTAAGCTCATGCATCTTTTCAGAAGCCCAAGTAAATCCAAGAATGTTCAGTGCTAGGCTGGGGGCTGTGATTTGCCCTGATCAATGCTGCAAAGATAAATATTCATGACAGCATTTGGAAAGGATTTTTTTTCCCCTCAAGTGTAGCTCCATATATGCCTAATGATTGTCTTTTTATGTAAATATACTGTATTTTGAATACAGAAACTTGTTTATTTTCTTTTCTAGAGTATACAGAATAAATAACATTCAGTCATTAAGGGAAAGAGAAACCATCTTCACTTCCACTTTGTTTGCCATATACGTTTTTCACAGCTTCAGGTTTATGAAAAAATTTCTAGTATCAACATTATTGAAGGCAGGGAAACCATTTTAATTTTGTTGTGTATCCAACTTGCTCATGAAAAGTTATATTTAAAATTCAAAATAGTGAGTACAGAGATTTATGGAAGTATTAGCTTATGGTAGGACTACACAAATCCTTTTTCATCAGCCAGGTGATAGCTAGACTTTCTCCCAGGACAGAGACAAAGTATGCACAGTTATTCCTGCAATTAAATACTGTTCATTTTTAAAAGTACCCTATTACTTTATTAATTAAAATAGAGTCACAAGAAATGAAACATGTGCCATATTTGAGCTAGTAACTTAAAACTTGGGTTTTTAAAGAGATATTTTATGACATTTCCTTAAAATATATATTGTTTCAGTTTTCTAACACATGAATTTAATGGAAAATTTGGCCTACTGTCCGTGGGGTAGATTCATTGGTTTTCACTGCTATTAACATCCATCCCTGTGCACAGATCCAATCCTAACTCATGTAAATCTCTTCTGGAACATTGTTTGAGGGAGAAGGTAAATTTTGCTTCAGTTACCTTCTGGTTCCCAGTTTCTGTTGGATTCTCTTACAGATGAGCCTTGATGTTTGGAAACTAATATTTAAAAGGAACTGAGTAAGGAACAAATTGTTCACCAGTAAGATTTTTTAATGAATGCTTTTTTAAATGCTGCCTTCATTTATTTTATTAGCATTTTCAATTTGCAGTATTAATACTGAATTTCCTGATGAGTAACTAAAAAATTGTACTTAGATTTTAGCATTGTCTGGAGGAAAAAAGTCTTGTTGGACCTTGTGGGTCTCTGTTTGAATAAACAGAAATTAAAATCTGTCAGGCAATAAAACATGTATTATTATTTCTCCAGATATTGGTGGGCCAGTAGGCAATCTGAGGGAGTCAATTGTGGCAGGTGCTCAACATAAAATAAATTTCAATTTCTCCTAAACAGAGTCATTATCATTCATAAGTGACAGTTCACTTAAGATCAATGTTCACTGTTGTGCAGACAGGGGATACCCCATTCAATCCTTGAGAAGACTTGTCTGCTTACTGAGCAGTCATGAGTAACTCTTTCCTAAGAACTGGCTTCATCCACAGAAGAGTTGTTCCAAAACAACAGGTTTGGTTTTTTTTGGTTGGTTTTTTCCCCTAGTCATGGCTCTTCTTGTCATTTCTTCAGCTGGTCTTTTCTTTCCATTTGTGGTGATTCCTTAGATTTCCTTTCCTTATGACCTGTAAATCCCAAGCTCAAGATCAGTCTGCTGTAATGTTGCAATCCTTTGAGCTCTACCTGCCACAACTGCCTCCGGTTCTGTACAGGTGCCACTCCATGAAGTGTGGATAACTCATCCAAAACACCTCCCCACCAAGATCAAGACTGTGAAGAACTGTTCACATTGTTCTCCTTTCTGTTCTTATATGATGTTTGCTTGCTTGCTTAAATGTATAAATTACAACTTTCAAAATATGAAGGACTCACTTGAAAGGCTTTAACCTTTCCCCACTAGCCTATGAGGAACATTTCCTTTGTGGTATGTTGTTGCTGGGTTTGTAGTTAAGTAGAATGAATTATCTGTGGTTCATAATTTTTAAAAATTTTCTTCTGGGGGGTTGATTCTTTTTATCTATGCCAAATAAATGCCAGCATTTTGAAAGTTGCAGAGGCAGGCAGTGAATCCCTTGAAGAAAGTGAGAAAATTTCTATTCCTGTTGAATATCAAGTTTATGAATTAATGGCAGTCCTAGAGGGGAGGGAGAGAAGATGTGAATCTGAAGGAACACAGGGAAAAATTGTTGTGCAAATATGCATGCATACCTCTGAGCCAGGAGCCTCCTCAACAAAAGCAGTAGGAACATGGTGATTTTTAAGGACTGAGTCTCATCTAGGAGACCTGTGTGCAGCCTCAGATAGCTTTTTAGCTGGAGGAGTCAGTTGGGAAACTTTGTAAAACTGAACTAAAACACAGATAGGTGCAAGAGTTCTTTCTTTTTGTTTCTGTATACCTTTTTCTAAAGCTAATAAGTATTTTGTTTATCTTGTACTTTAATAAAATACATACATTATCTCTTTACCTTTAGTATTTGTCTAGAATTACCAGTGATGCTAGGACACCTGGTCCTGCTTGCTCCCAAATAAGTGGAGTCTGTAACTATGGCCCCTGCCTTCCACATGGAGTGTCTGGCTCCTCAGCAAGATCCAAGAGAAGTTCAAGATGACATGGTGCTGCTTCATTAATTTGTCTGATCCCGCCTGAAATCGGGTTGCTGCTTAGGAGAGACATCTTCCAGTGTTGAGGAAGGTGCCAAAAGGTCCATGAGGGAGGACACTTGAAATGCAGAAATTATTCAGGGAGCTAGAATACAAATCAGTATCCGAGGCAATAGTGGAAATGTATGAGCACACTTGTAGGTGATATTGAATTTGCATACTACATTGCTTTACTACATAAAATTATGTGAATGCAGAGATATTTCCTCAGTGCCATCCCAGACTCAAATAGTTGTCTTTTGTGGTGCACATCCTAGGATTCATATTTACAGAATAGAGAATATTCATATTCATAGAATCATAGAGTCACAGAATTGTTTGGGTCAGAAGAGACCTTAAACACTGTTTACTTCCAACACCCCTGCCATGGGCGTGGATACTTTTCACTAGACCAGGCAGTTCAAAGCCCCATTTAACCTGGCCTTGAACACTTCCTGGGATGGGGCATTCCTAACTTCTTTGGACAATTGTTCCCGGTGCCTTACACCCTCATAGTGAAGAATTTCTTCCTTGCATCTAATCTAAGTCTACCATCCTTCAGTTTAAGGCCATTCTTCCTTGTCCTTATGGAAAGTCTCTCTCCAGCTTTAGGTCCTGGAAGGTGCTATAAAGTCTCCCCAGAGCCTTCTTTTCTATGGCAGAACAGCCCCAGTTCTGCCACAGAAAGTCTCTCAGTCTATCTTCATAGGAAAGGTACTTCAGCCTTGTGATCATCTTTGTGGCTCTCCTCTGGACTCACTCCAGCAAATCCATGCCTTCTTATGCTGGGGGTCCGAGAGCTGGACACAGTGCTCCAGGAAATGCTTTATAGGTGTAGAGTAGAGGGACAGACACACCTCCCTTGCCTTGTTGGCCATACTGATTTTGATGCAGCCTTGGGTACAGTTAGATTTCTGGGATGCAAGTGCACATTGCTGGGTCATATTGAACTTCTCATCAACCAATACCCCCAAGTCCTTCTCTGTAGAGCTGCTCTCAATCCATTCTCCACCCAGCCTGTGTTTGAACTTGGGATTGCCCTTACGCAGGAGCAGGACCTTGCACTTGGCCTTGTACTTCATGAGGTTCCCTTGGTTCCACGTCTCAAGGCTGTCCAGGACCCTCTGGATGGCATCCCTTCCCTCCAGGGTATCAGACACCACTTAGCTTGATGGTGTTGGCAAACTTGCTGAAGGTACAGTCAGTCCCACTGCCCTTGTCACCAACAGAGATGTTAAAAAACACCAATCCCCATGGTGACCCCTCCAGGAGCCCCATGGACATTCCACTTGGACATCAAGCAGTTTACCCCGACTCTTGGAGTGCAACATCCAGTCAGTTCCTTATCCACAGAGTTGTCCACCCACCAAATCCACATTTCTTCAATTTAGAGACAAGGGTGTTGTGCAGGACAGTGTAAAAAGCTTGACAGAAGTCCAGGTAGGTGAGATCAGTAGCCCCATTGTAGAAGGTTATCAAATTGTCAGACGTGGTTTGCCTTTAGTGAAGCCATGTTGGCTTCTTATTTTTCCTGTGCCTTAGTATAGTTTCAAGGATGATCCGGTCCATACTGGGCTCAGAGGTGAGTATATTCAAATGCATTTTTTCAGTTAAACAATGATTTATCAGGTATTTATCAGCTGGTATGTACCATGATATATATGTGATATACTGCACATATTGTCTTGAAAGTCATCATGGGATAGCTGTTTGTTACATTGATTTTTAATGATAGTGAAAGTTCAAGAAGCATACTCACCATGAGGATCATTACATATATAAGTGCAGTAACATAAAATCCCTCATAATGTAATATTCAAGCAATAACTAAAGGACATTTTTTCAGCTTCTCTCACTT
Source organism: Serinus canaria (assembly GCF_022539315.1). Classification (NCBI taxonomy): domain Eukaryota; kingdom Metazoa; phylum Chordata; class Aves; order Passeriformes; family Fringillidae; genus Serinus; species Serinus canaria. The sequence goes on along the minus strand of NC_066313.1, from coordinate 83,364,724 downwards.
CTTGTAATAACATTTTCAGAATATAAGTGTGTGTGGTTATAGTAAACCCACCAAGTTCCCTCTGCCTTGGGAAGTATAAAAAATACAAATAATCTGTGAATACCAGCAATACCATTCAAATAAACACAGAATCACAGAATATGCTAGGTTGGCAAGCACCCACAGCATCATTGAACCCAACTTCTGGCCCTGCACAGGAGTTGGGTTCAATGATAGAATTGAACCCAAGAATCATACCACCTGCTGAGAATGTTGTCCAAATGCTTCTTGAACTTTGTCAGGCTTGGTGCTGTGACCCCTATTACAATGCCCAGCCACCATCTGTGTAAAAAATTTTTCTAATATCCAACCTAAACCTTCCCTCAAACAGCTTCATGCCATTCCCTCACTGGTCACCATGGAGAAGGAATCAATGCCTACCCCTCTTCTTCCCCTCATGAGGAAGTTGTAGACTGCCATGAGGTCTCCCCTTAGTCTCCTCTTCTCCAGGCTGAACAGACCAGGTTCTCAGACACTCCTCATACAGCTTCCTGTTAAAACCCATCTTTTTTTGCTCTCTCTTGCATGCTTTCCAATAGTTTCGTGTCTTTCTTATATTGTGGTGACCAAAACTGCACACAGTATTCAAGGTGAGGTTGCACTAGTGCAGAGCAGAATGAGAAAATCACCTCCCTTGATTGCCATCTTTCCTAACCTCAGAATACATGCTGCCAGTAAAACTGTCTGGTAAAAGTTCCTACTTTTCAGCCCTGGCAAGGCACCAACATAGCATGTCTCTTGATAAAAGTGGCATATGGCACAGAGCCTTTTTCTGACTAATGATGCAGTTGTCCTTCCTTACTCCTCTCTTTGGCTTCAGATAATATCTGTGGAAAGAGGCTCGCATTGGGTAGAATCAGAGCCAGGGACTGTGGCATAGGTTCTTGTCTCACTTGAGGAAATTTTGTGTGGCCTTCTCTTGAATTACTAGCATAAATGAGAGGAAGAACCAAAGGTCTGAAAATCTTATAGCCCAAGTAATGCATCAGTTTTACCAAATTTTCCTACTAAGGACAGGACAGTGCTTGAATAAGTATCAGACATTTATGTAAAACAATGTCTTCCAATTACCTTTATTTTCTGTTTAATGACAGGTTGAAGCTGTTTATTACTTTGCTGTGGGGGATGTTCCAGTGGACACAAAGCAGCTACTCCTTGAGACAGTTTCAGATGTCTCCTGTCCAGTCAACATGGTGTCTTTCAATGCTAGGGAAGATGAAACTATTATTTTTCTGAAGGAGTTGAGCCACTTGGCCTCTGGCAGGTATGACAAAGAAGGACAGTAAGGATGACAGTATTCATGAAGTTCTTTGCTGTTAGAAATGATATTGGGACATACCTTAGTATAATTCATGAGGAAAATGAGACAAAGCCATTTAGTAAGTGATCTGGGGATATGGAAATAGTCTTAAGATATATGACTAGAATGCAGGCCCTACTTAAAAAGTCCAGCTTTTTTTCTGCATATGTTCTCACTGGCTTGCAGAAAGGCTATTCCCTTTTTGCGCCCAAAATAATCTGCCATCTGCCTCTCTCTTGAAGTCTGAAAAAAAATGTTCAGGGGAAATGGTCACAACATAAACTGAAATAAGTTTTTGTTGTATTGCTTTGTACTAATGTACAAAGCATTATGTTGCTATCCACAAGCACCAGAAAAAGATCTAGAGTTTTGTTGGGTCAAGTGCTGTAGAGACAAGTACTGAAAAGGAGATGTCTGTCCTAAATGAACAGCTCATGGAATAAGAGAAAAATGATGGAGTGTTATTCTTCAAGCCTGGTTGTGTGGAAAAGCAATTCTGTAACATGCTCTCTAGCATCCTTTTGGTATGGTTGGTGGAAATTAATATATTCCACATGGCTTTTTGTCTGCTTTATCCTGGGAATCAGTCATGTGGTGAGAATCAGCCTTTAGTAGAAATGGATAACCAACTTAAATCTTGATTCTGCTATTCAAAATAAGAAAACAAATGAACAAATACAAAACCCACAAGACCAAACTCATGCTCAACAGCAAGAAGGCAGTAGGAGTCAGTAGGTGTTTCTCTGCTTAACAGAAGTCACCATACAGTTTCAGACTTGTGAAATTGCTGCTAGCTTTTTCTGTTTCACTGTTGTTTGTGCAAGAGTGGGAAGCCCTCCAACAGTAGAAATTTCCCAAATGACAGCAGAGCAATTGGAAAGATGGCAGCTGCTTAGCTCTTTTATAGCCATCTGTGTTTAGAAATAGCTTTTAGGAGATGGGAGCCTCTGCCAAAAACAAGACTGGGAAAGTGTTATGTTTGCTCTGGTCAGATGCGTGTTTAAAATTATTGTGGTCATTTAGAAACATGGTACCTCTATGGTACCAGGTACATTGCCAGTCACCATCCCTCATTTTCTTTTGGCAGTGTTTATACCTTCATTATTAAAGGAAAGTGAGTATTTCTTGTATGGTATAGACAGAGGCAGAAAGGATTGTGGCAGGGAGCTGAGAGGAGTTTTTTTATTTGATACTATTCTCACTGTCGTCTTTTTGCATTAATCTAGCTTTTGTGCAAAGACTTACAGGGCTTGTTAATAACTTGCTGGTGGATAGTTGCCCAACAACTGTATATAAGTTTGTAAGCTTTCCCACAGGAACAGCCAAGTTCATGGGATTTTCATGCCTTGAACCTGTTTCTAGTGTACTTCTGTTTTAGAAATGCATCTTTTTCCTGCTCTGAGAGCTTCTCTGTTATGACAATGAGGATAAATGAAGTCTGTTTGTCATCCTGATTTGTATGTCCATAATGAAATAAATGTTCCTGCTAGGCTTTCAACTGGGAGGATAATCTGATAAAAAGGTGTTAGTGTCATCTCAGACATCTCAAATTACATGCCTGCTCAGCCTCCTAAAAGCATTAATTAAAAATAGATTTCCAGGAAATTGAAGAGTAAGGTGCTTTGCAGTTAGTAATATCAAAAAGAATGAATATTCTACATGAGAAGACTTCAGAAAGTACATAAATATATATAAAAAGCTTCAAAATATTATTCTTAATTAATATAATGTTATTGGAGTTGAAGCTTTAGAAATAATTCTGTAGTTGTGTGTGTGAAAAACGTCTCTTTAAAATTAGAGAAATATTTATGTATTTTGTGTACTGGTTGAAACTCATTTTGTATTACAGATTCCATGCTTTTGCTGAGAAGAATAACTGTAGAGATGCTACTGGACCTGCACTAAAATATGAAGAGGATGGAAAAGGATTAATTGCCCAGAACTCTGGAAAAGTGAAAGGGAGAATGCCACTAGGTAGACAATATAAACCCCAAGATTACACTGATATTATCAGCAACATGTCAGAATAGAAATGTAGTTTAGGAACTTGATGAGTGTAAAATCAAAAGAAACCTGTAGGTGTGGGTGGGGTGAGGACAGGACTGCTCTGGAATTGGAAATTCTCTGTGTGGGAAGGAGAGGGCAAGGAAAAGAGAAAAATGAAGAGAGTAGAGGATGTGCATGCAAGAATGAAAAAAAAGTGAAAAAAATGGAGAAGATAATTTATTTAGCAATATGAAGAATGGTACTTGTGTGCTTATGCCAGTGACCTTGTGGAAATGTATGGAGAAATGGTTAAAAGGAAGAGGAAGAGTGTGGCAGACCATATGATGCAACAACCAACATCTATATAGGCCTAGTTCAGCAGTAATATAAGAGGATTAAATCAGCATGAGGTTGCCTTGCTTGTCCCAAGAATTTGTCACAAAGACAGGCAAAAAGCACGGTAAAGTGACCGTAGGGAAGGAAGTGCAAAGCGGTGATGGGAGGATTGATAGAAAAAATACCAGGAGGAAACAACCAAAATAAACCGTTTCACTGGTGGGTGGAGCTGGGCAGAAAGCTCAATGTGTTTCATATTAGTCACAGTGCTACTTCCTCTGGGTAAGTGTTCAGTGGGGGACTGGACTGTGGTTTCAGCCAGGGAGGAGAGGGGCTTGTGATGTGAAGTGAGACTTTGTGTGTCAAATCTGATGAAGACAGGAGAGTAAAAAAAAAAAAAAAATTCTTTTAGGCATCAGGAATCATAAGATGTCTTTTAGTTTAGTGGCTCAACATACCTACCACCTACTCTCCCTTTTTGCTGGGGGCATTAGTGTTGCCCCAAAGGTAGAACAATGTTATCCTCTTCTCACTGTTAGGGAATGTGTGGAAGGTGGACTTGAAGTCTCATGTAAAGCTGTTTGTCAGTCTTGCACTGACTGGCCCATATTTGGGTTGTAATCAAGTTTCTTGCATACTAACCTATCCTTTACTAGGACCATGATTATAACAGCACAAGAGAAAGAACCATTGTGGGGGCCAGAAATAAAGGAGTGAGGTATCACCTGCTTTTTTGAGTTGTGAAAGGACACTCATGGCTCACCCATGCAGAGTTTAGAAACCAACAGCAGAGTCTGCTTCAAAATGCTCTTGTTTCATTCTAATGCAGAACACTATAATGATTGCCTTCAGTCTGCTGTGAGTGCTTTCTTGCTGTACCACATTTGGGGGTGTGCATGGGGGGAGCTGCCTCCCTATTCCCCTGGGGCAGTCAGCCTGTTTCAATAGATGAGTCTAGAGCTCCTATATGACTGAAATTACTTCCTCACCACTGTTTCTAAAGCTGAAAGCTGAATAGCTTTAATCACTCAAAAGGGCAGTAATCCCCTTGAAGTGCATTGTCAGTTGTGTCTTATTGCTATTATGGAGTAGAATTTACACATTAAAAAGGAACACAATTAGCTTTCTGCATTTACTGGGTCTTACAAGCAAAGCCATGACATCACTGGCAGCCAATTGGAGTGTTTCAGTCATATGCAGAATCTTAAGTCCTTTCAGAAAAGAAAACACATTGAAGACATTATTCTGGTCTGTGTCTGATTTCTCTTGTTTCAGAGACTCCTTCAAGGGCGTAGTAATAAGGCAATAAAAACAAAAGTGTCGATTACTCACTAATGGGCTCTGAAACTGGTTCTTGGATATGTGGCATAAACTATGCAAGGAAATAAATAGAGAATGAACCACAGATTTAATCCTCCAAATGTGGTGTTTCTAAAAACTAAAAGGAGGCACAGGAATATTTTGATTATGTTCTTTTTTTGCACCACAAATGCAACAGCTAGAGGCTGAAACTCATAACCATGTTATATGGACTGGAAATGCTGTTTTAACGACATCTGATAGTTTCTGGCTATCCACTGAATATTAGCATTTTGCAAATACTGGATATCTTTATGTTGATTTCTTTTCATCTGCTTAACAAAATAAGTCAGAACTATTTAAAATTTTAGATAAGAGCTCAATTCTCTCCTCTTTTGCATCTTGAGTAGACATTTAGAAAGCAAGTGTGATAAACTGACAATTTTTGACACTCATTTTGAGTGGGTGCTCAAGATCAAAACAGGTGTAACTCATTAAAGAATTAGGGTCCTTTTGCTGGCAGCTTCAGATTTTCTTCTGGCAGAGAAATGCTTTTACATAAAGCCTTATTTCACCAATGTGATTATATCTCCTCATCCAGCACTAATTTTCCTGTTATCACTTCTGCCTACATTCTTTGTGTAGTTTATTCATCTGCAAAAAGCTGTAGAACTAAGCAATCTTGTTATGTAGTTAAAATTATAAGTGGAAAGGAGGTGACATTTAAGTTGGAAGTCGAAGACATAGAGGGCAAGGAATGGTGGAAGCTGTGGAGAAAAGACGTCTTTCTGAAAAAGGGCACATTTGTGTCATCTGCTTGGAGTAGCAGGGCGGTAAGTGCTACATAGTGCTTGAAAAGCAACAGTGCTTTGAACTAGATCCTAAAATGAATAGAGGGTCCTCGGTGGCTGACATAGAAACAGTAAATTTCTGTGTAGTGGTTTCTGTGTGGTGGAATAGATGAGCTGGCAAGTGTAGAGAAAATGCAAATGGACTGAAATCAGGATTTTACTGATGTGATAAATCCAAAGTGTCTGACCTCCTTGTGAACAATGTAAGGCTCTGTTCTTCGGTGTGCTTGATTTTTCACTTTTAGGGAAATTTGGTAGGGAATATTTCAGGTTGTTTTGTGTAAAAAAGAAACAGTAAGAGCGTCATTTGTCTGTATGACGTTGAAGTCAATGAACTCTGCGCTGTTTATGTACACTGACATGGGAAAGATTGAACCCTCCCTTTGGAGAGCCAGAATAATGACTGAAGAGTAGCTACTTTTCCTAGGAGCTGTAGCAAAGATCATTGCCTCTGCTTTTTTCTTGCATGTGCTTTGTCTAGTTTTAGCAGCCTAACCTTGGCCTGGCAAATCTCTTTGCTAATGTGTAGAGAATGATGCAGATAGCTGTTCTGTGATACCACGTGGGATACAAAGTTCATTTGCTTTGTCCATTTGCCCAGTGGAAAGGAGGTAGGATTGGGCTGCAGTGAGTTTCAGTGCTGTTTGACCTGGCAGGTATGCAGGTAAAAGCTGTGGACTACCCTCTTACGCTTCTTTGTGCCTTCATTCATCCCCCTCTAAGTGGAGATTTTTAAAATCAATGCTAAAGGGTATATTGCTGTGTTCTGCTGCCACGTGGAGGCTGAGAAAGGGACTGGCAGTGAAGAAAATCAATTTCCCCGTCTTCCCTTGCCAGCAAAGTCATTTTTAGATAGATCTTATTTCATTATATTTGGATTTACTTGCTTCCACTGTTTAAGTCAGATATTCAGACAATTAAGAAACACTTCTGTTTTCCATTATTTGCTTTTGTATTGGTATTTACTTCCTGTTTCAAAGATATTGTAGGTATTTTGGACATTTTGTAGGTTTTTGGGGTTTTTTTGGGGGGGTTTGGGATTTTTTTTTTGGTTTTTTTTTTTTCAAAGCAGGATTTTTTCATTAGCAATATGGAAATCAGATTGGTTACAGTGACTTGTAAAACCGGGTGAGTTTGTTTGTGGGGAGGTATGTGTGGAAAAGCTGCTTCTTTTGAGATTGTTTGCCAGTTAAATAACTGGGAAATGGAAATGAGGGCAGTTATGAGTTTCCGTGTACACATGCAAGTGTGGTTGTGTTTTTGCTTAGGTCTAACATCTTGCTTCTCAGTTTGTGAGTGTCAGCAAAATGCTTCTGCCCCTTGCCCCAGGCTCTCCCCACAGCCTTCCTCATCCTCTTCCTCTTTCCTAGGCCCTCCCTTCTCCAGAGCAGAAACGCCTTTACCTGCAGGCAGGGCACTCCTGGAACATTACCCAGGATGAGGTGCTCTCCAGGGTCAGGATGGCTTTGGGGAGAGCCAAGGGAAAGTGTCTGCACTTGGCCCAGGCTGGACATGTGCAGCAGGGTGGTCAGGCCAGTCCCCTCGTGTGTGACAGGTGGCAACCCTTCTGCCATTGCAGTGGGGTGGGTTTTGAATGACCTCTGGGGTGTCCCCAGAGGTCTGGCTCTTACGCTACCACCCAGAGCAGCTGGGAAAGTGCTCCATGGTAGGGGGAACCAGGAGGGTCCTTTCTCTCCCTGAATAAAGTAATTTTTTAAGACAAGATTATTCCTGGGACATGGGTGCCTGAAAGTGTACAAGAGACAGCGCCTTGGAGTGGTTTTGAACTGTACCCTCCAGAGGGGTGACTTTCTTTGCTTAGTGGTCCCCAAAAAATGGCACATCTGGGGTGTGAGCAGAGGGAATTTAAACAAAGTGATGTTTCATGCTTTCTTGGTCATCTCCCAGAGATGTGCTTTGAGACCCACATACAGAAGATGCTGTGCCTTGCACATAGGTTTTAATTTTGGGGTTCCATTTTGAATGACACAGGCCACTCCTTAGCTTGAGGGGAAAAGAGGCTGAGGGAGAGGTGCAGTTGAGCTTCCTGGGTAGAGAGAGAAAGCTGCTATGGATATCACTGCTTGCAAGCTTCTCTCCCAGTTGAATCCAGGAAAAGTGTTGTTGGAAAAAAGGTTTTAAGCAGCTGGAATTTTACAATGTGCAGTTCTTGGTGCCTGCATTTGTCCTGTGTAGCAAATGACATCAAGCACACTTGTTTTGAAAGGCAAGCATAAATGAGGAAAAAATATCTTCTCATGTAATACCAATTCAATTCACCTATCTTAATGGGGACATTAAGATAGGTGATTGTAACAACAATCCTGTAAAACTTAAACATCAGCCTAAGGGGAAATGAAGCAACACAATGATATAATTGTTATTGATTTAGAGGTAGTTAAGTTTCTTTAAATATTTCTTTAAATATTTTCAAATTATTAAAAGTATTTTAAAATGTTAACAGATTCATAAAATTAAATCTGGATGACAGTAATTGACAGCTTGTGGAGGATATCCAGATTTATTTGGAAACAGCACCACTGGAATTGCATTCTTAATGGCCTTAAACTTAGAACTATGTTCATGTGTGGTGTGAATGCATGTGTTTGCATTTCTGGGGAGAGATTGCTTATAAAATAAAAGCTGAATTCTTTCTCAAATATTTGAAGGGAATATTATTATTAAGTTTAACAGGTAATGATTACAGGCTGAGGGGTTTTTTTCCTCCCTTTTTTGTTTTATGTTGTGGAATGATCTGCCTTACTGAAGCTTTTTGTGATTTAGGTAATGTTGATCTTTGTCCTAATGGCTGCAACAGATGTTTTGAAATGCAGGAAGGTCCCAGGAGATGGCAGTGTACAATAGCACAATTCAAAATATTTGTTGGAAACTGAAAGCATTTCACAATTAAAATTGAGTTATTATTTGTATAACTTTTATTATTTTTAGTATTAGTATTATTTCTTTCAGAAAGTTTATGAAAGAACTGGCAGCCTGCTTTAGTAGATGAATTTTCATATCTTATCTTTCATACAGTGAACCATCACTGAATATTAGCTGAACCACTGGCTGGTAAGATATAGTTTGCCTTCTTCAGCATTTTTATGTGCAATTCATTAATAGGTTGTGATCTGCAATAGTTTGTAACCTGTATTTGTGGTTAGGATAGCTGACGATTCAGTTTCTTTTAGATTTTTACTGTAACACTGCACACAGTTTCTCTGCATTGTCCAACATTGCAGTTTAAACTCTGAGAGTAACTTACTTTAACACATTTTTAATAGCAATCCTACTGCTTAGGTATACAAGGTGTCTCAATTTTCGTAGTTTATTTTATGAAATAAATAAATATTTTATTATTTTCATCAAGAAAGACATATCTCTTGAAATTGAGAAAGCCTTGTCTCAATTCCAGCTTTGGATCTTTCTAATTATTTTTGAAAATATAGCCTGGTAGTAAATTATTTTTTGTTACATTTTTTTATGACTGTTGAAGATTGTTGGGAGGAAAATAAATTTATCTTTAGCAAAATTTCATTAGATAGTCATCAGGGAAAGAAGATTTAAATAAAATAAATTATGTACTTTAGGATATGGAAAGAGTCAAAATTGCTTTCTCTTTAAAATGTCAAAAAATGGGTTTAGACTTTGGAACCAAGTTTTGCAATGAAGTCCAGGGGGCAACAAGTGAATTCCATTGTGATTTTTCCTTATTATTTTCCGAGAGTGTTAAAATGTATTTGCTTCCACTGTGGGAACAATCTGTGGCCAACTTTGGAGGTTTGCTTCAATATAGGAAACACCTCTCATACCCTGGAGCCAGGTTTGAGCCCTTTTTTTGAAGTCTGTCAGGGAGCAGCATTTGTCATTGCAACTGGACCTCAAGAAAACAAGGTTATATGGCTAGATCTGGGTATACCAATGACTTTTTTGGGATTGAGGAGTTACAAAGAGCTGAAATTGTATAAAAATGTGAAGTTCTATTTATTATTTCTCTTGCAGTAGCTGGTGTCTGTGAAGATGTGTTTTTGATCTGGAAGGAGCTGGAGGAAGCCAGGAGTACAGTGAGACAAGTTCAGGAAATGTTGTCAGAATCTGACCAGTCTGCTTCTCAAGATGGTATCATTTATGTTTCTTTCAAGACAGCTACCATTGCATTAATGATCAACATCTTTTTGTGAACAGTTTTGACTGCACATCAATTTGGAGAGGATTTTCTCCAAAATGTCTGTATACAGGGTATAGCACCTATATGTCTATATTGCACTATACTAGTTATCTAAACTTAGGATTAAAATATTAAAAACTTAAAACTTTCCAATACAAATCTCTTTTTACTGTGGCTTAAACTTTACCAGCTCAGGCTGAAACACACGATTTTTAGTTTACCAGTGACTAGGTTTAGAAGTTACCTGGATTTTAGGATATGGAAATTATTTGGGTTTTTTTTTGTGATCTCTTCCTGTCTGCCTGAACCAGTAAATCTTCCATTTGTTCTACACAGTGCTGGGGAAATACCTTCCCTCTCCTATGACAGTCTTCTTGGGATAACCTCCAACCTGGTAGCTAGTTCATTCCGCATAAAGGGAAGAAGCAGAGGGGTTGCATTTTTGTCAAGGGCAAAGATCTGAAAACAATTCAGAATAAGCACTCTGACAACTCCTGTCTTAAGAAACATACAGGAACACCTACATTTGTTCATTCAACCCATAGTTTCTGGAATTATGTCTGGCCTAGAACATGACTCGTATGTTGTTCTGTGCATATTGATTGGATTGAGCCCTGTTGGAGACAAGCGTAGCTGGTTTCTGAAGTTCTGTTCTGGAAGGCTTTAACAAGGGACAGTGAGAAGCTACTCAGTCCTGCAAAAATGGAGATGCTCTATGTAAAGCATGTGGAAGAAAGAAAACAAAAGCAAAGTTTTCCACATGAACAGGATCTGATTGTGGACCTGCCCTGATGTTGGTGGATCTCTGTGTGTGTAAGGGCAGTAGATGCCTACATAGGTTTATTTACAGGCTCAGGATCTCACTAGTGTGGTTACTGTAGCTGCATCTAAACTGAGTAGACATTTATACCACCTTGGTTCACCGAAATTAAAGTGTAATAAAATAAATTCACCCTGCTATGGGACCCATTGCCTTGTCATTTGGTCTAGGTGTGGTTTATTGGGATAGTGATGAGTCAGTGGAGAATCCTGTATCCTATGATTTTATCTGTCTTATCTGTATACTATACTGGTGTCCAGAGTTGTGCAGTGCCCTACCTTAAGATAGTCCTTAGAAAATTTGTGAAACAATATGACATTGTAGTTTGCCTTTTACTTTAAATAGCCATCTCTGAACAGATTAAGGTTACGGTCTTGGCTGTATTTTCAATTATATCTTCTGTTGTTTCATTTTCTCAAATGAATCTCCTTGAAGTTAGACATCTTATTCAGGATTACTTTCTGGCCATTTTGTAATTCAGCTACTAAGAAAATTTGTTTTATATGTTGATCCTCTCACTATTTATTGTCTTTGCTCCCTGTCTTCTGGTGGCTTTTTTTTTTTTCCACTTTCAAAGAAATTTGTTGCAGCGAGTTTTCTGATAAGAAAAAACCCTACAGCCAAAGTACAGACTATTAAAAATCACTCAGAAATATCTGTTCGCTCCAGTGCTGTCAGAACAAGTGGAACAAGTTTGAAAATTTTGATTCTAGTATCAGTCTGTTTTTCAAAGTAGCTTTTCCAAAATAAACCATGTTATATAGGAGATTTTGTTTGTTTATATTCTTTATTGGCAGACAAAGGTGATCATCCATTATCAAAACATATAACTAATGAATATTTGACTTCTGAGAAGTGGTTGCAGAAGTATGGCCTGAAAGCTCAGAAGCTTACCCTGTATGATGCACTTGCTGATAGTGTTTTTCACCATGTAGATGGGCCTGTTGACATAAACACTAAACCAGAGGATGAATGTTCACAAACTGATGCTGTGAGTATTGTTCATTTTCCCTCATGTCCTATGAGTTGTTTGTTTTTCTTTTAAATCTTGAAAACTTGGTTGATGGATAAATTGATAATATAGTGTATGACATTGTTGTTTTGTATTTTTTGTTAAAATCAGATTATTAATTATTGAGACAGAATAACAATGTCTCAAAGGGCTTTTTGAGAATGACTGCTTTAAGGACTTCTTGCTGGTTCACATACATTCTAAAAAGAAAAATCAGGACTGGCTTAATCAATGCCTTGCTTTTCTTGTATTTCTGTGGGGTGGGGCAGTTTCTTCTTATCTTTAGAGGATGTGTTGGTCTCAGATGCTGCAGTGTCCTCTAGTTCCTTAAGAAAATTTGGATTAATTTGTCTTCTATTTGTTTTTCTCATGCTTTTCTATTAACCGTTTGGTAAGCTTCTGTTTTTTACTAGCTGCAAGAATAAAACCACTTTCTATTGAATCTTTTTAGGAGCAAATTCTATGAAGACCATATCCCATGTTTATTTCTAGTCCTGTTCATGTGAAACAAGCATGTATCTTTGAAGTTTGTTCCCCAGATATTAAAGGCACTGCAAAATAATATGTTTTCCACATGAAATGTGTTTTTCTTTTTTGTAGGAGACAAAGAGGAAGATAATTCATGCAAGATACTGTGACAAGTTTGTACATACCCTCTGGAAAGATGGATCTGTAGTTCATGTTTATGTTACTACAGAAAAGTATAAGCAGTATGAAGAGAAAATGAGGAAAGCTCTCAGACAAGTGGAAGGAAGGTTTGTGTTCTTTCACATAAAATCAGTTTGATCACTTTAAATGAGCGTTGAAAAGTTTGACATTTACTGTCATAATAAGTTGAAGTGGTTGGTAAACTGACAGCAGCAGTACTAAGCCAGAAGTCTATTTAAATCAGAATCTTGTATGTTGGGTGTCTTAGTAGCTATAGAAGAAAACTGATGAAGATTTTGTACTTTTGTTCTCCTTCTGAAACACAGGTGTGAAACTGAAACACAGGTGTGAAAGTCACTCTGCACATTTTTGAATTACTGCTAAAAGTGCCAAAAAAGTATTGGGACTATAAGGTGGCAGACGACTTCAAAAATCATCAATAAAACTTAGTAAACATTCATCCTGTGTACCTAGGATCCCCTGTGACACCAAGAGGCACAGCTAGGCTTGTGCCTGTACTGATAGTGGATATCTGCCCTTTTGTAATTTTGTGTTGAAGACAAGTTTGAACAGTCTAGATCAGAGTCAGTAATGTACATGATCGCAAGTTCACTGCTCAAACTAGCAGTGTAATTTACATTTCTGCAGCCATATGGACACTCAAGTTTTGTATGACATCTACAAAATGTCTGAGGAAAACCTATTGTAGGATAGAAAAAAAATAAGTTGCCCTCTGGTTTGTATATTAGGACCACAAGATGCCTCATTGAAAAAAGAAGGATGTGAACCTTTACTTTATTGGTGAATTCTTCATTTTATTTCTCCTTCCCTACCACAAATATAACAATCTTTATACAACAATATTTAGCAAGGTCAAACAGAGTTGTATTATTCCTTCTAGTTTATCTTCATCTTACTATATTTAGGATAACATTTATATACTATCAAAGGAAAATTTGTGCTAAGCAGTTTTGGTGAGTATAAATTTTTGAAATCCAAGTCAAGATTGCTGTTTTGAATGTTTCATCTGAATGTTAAGAAGTCTTGGTAGACCTCATCAAACACTTTGGGTGAAATAACTAAAGACAAAGTACATATCAGTAGCTACTGTAGCAGTATCCTTATATTTCCATGTTATAATTTTTCCAAAACCTTCTGTGGAGATGAATATTTTTCCCAGGGCCTTGATGTTCCATGTGTTAAATGTCTCTGTTTCAGTGTAGATAAGTATTTTATGACTCTCAAGGGAAATCAGGTTTGGACTTGCTGCATCCATAACTGAGGAAATGTTCTTGTGCAGAGCAGTATGTATGCATGTATTTAACTGGCTGGCACATTCTAGTCCATTTTCAAATGTAAATCAAACTCTGTATTTAAGGCTCAAGGTCCACAAACCAACGAAGCATCTGTGTTATATTAAGGCTCTTTGAAGTGCTTAAGTTCCTTGGAGAAGAGATCCTCAAGTGGTTTCCTGAGAAGGGAGCCACAGTAATATAGGCTTAAATGGTTTACTGAGATGAGTCTGAAAAACAGATACAGGGACCATAGTTATATCACTTGTTACATGTTGCTTCCGTGTTGGATTTCCCAGCCCAAACTACCTGATAACTGACTTTAGAAAGGTGCTGTATTGTTTTCTATTGAAATAAAAACTAATAGAAACTAAAAATGTCTTGTGATGTAGGGACAGGGGACTGATTCATCAAGGGCTTCTGACAGTGACTACTAACAGGTCCTTTGGGAAAGAGAATAAGAAGTACAGCAGTGACAAAAAGATCCTACCGTTCAGATTCTGATACATAGAGCTCAAAAGATGTTACAGAACAGGTTTTAATTTTTTTTTCCTCCTCCAGGATTAAGTGGCTTCAACAAGGAAGCAGAGGGCTTTTTGGGAACGTGTTTGAAGATGATATCTATATTCTTATTGATACATCCCAGTCTATGAACAACAAGCTGCCACTAGTGAAGGAAAAAATATTTCAGCTAATGCAGGTATGATAAAGAGATGACTCTGAAGGCTGAGGAACACTTTAGAGTAAACTGATCTTTTCTGGATAGTTGTTACTCTACTTTTTATTTTTAAAAAGTTTTTTGAAAACAGCAGCTCTCTAAAAATATTTAGATTTTTCTTCATGTGCTCATTTTTTAGCTAAGAATTTATATTTTGCCCCCATTTATAGAGCTATTTGAAAAAAGCAAGAGAAAACATTAAAAATTAAAAATGCTTAAGTCATTCTTTCCCTCAAGCCACCTCATTTCTAAAAAAAAGAAAAGCAAACTAAAAAACAAACAACAAGAACACAAAAAGCCAAACCGAAAACAAGCTATGCAATGAAAGGCCTTTTGGTGTTTTCATTTTCGCTTTTAAGCAGTGTCATCCAATTCCATTGACTTGTTGTGATTTGTAATGTGTGTTCTAGATTCACTTTCTTGCTTCTACAATAGAGGGTGTAGAATGTTTTGGACTTCTTGCATCTTACAGTGACTCAGAACTTTGTACAGGGACTGGCAAAGTACAGGAGTACCTCAAAAGCTGTGAGTGCTGAGAGACACACCTAAGGATCGTCTTGCCTAGGGTTAGAGGTCTACAATGATGTCACCTAAGCTTACATTAATATTTCAGAGACATGATTAATTTTAAATTTCTTTAGTCCTAGGAGAAGTAACTGAGATGAAAATTCAGTCTGGCATTGATGGCAATCATTTGTAGGACTAAAAAAAATGAAACTATGACAGAAAGCTTTTTGAGCTAAGTGCTCAAGTCATAGGACACAGGATCTTGTGGTCTTCTAAGCAGATCAGCACTAGAAATATATTAGATACTATGCCAGAAGGTTTCACAGGAGGCTGCACAAAAATTATGATGAAAGGGAAGCAAAGACTTCAGGCTCTAAAGTCTTGCTTGCACAAATTTTCCCTATCTTATAACTTCTGTCCAATAGTAGCTTCAGCAAATTTTTTATTTTCTCCTGCTGTCCTAGTTCTCCTTGCCAGTGTTCTTTATATGATTCTTGTTCTCCTCCTCTAAATGATATCTTACTTTCTTTCTGATTTCAATTTCCTCTGGTAAGCAGTGATAATCTCTTTCTTACACCACTGATCATATCCGGTTTCATCTCTCTCTTTCAGGCCCTCCTGCACATTTGCTGTTTAAATTGTTTGAGAAATATGAGTATAGAGATTTACTTTGGGAATTTAAAGCAATCTTAATAGTTGCAAGCAATAAATGTCTCTGGCTTTGTATGTCTCTCTGGACACAATATCTTTTAATATTATTACAATAATCATATTAAAAATATAAACATAATTTAAACATAATTTAATGTGATTGTAATAATCATAATAAAATATAAACATATTTTAATATGTTACAATAATTTATTGCAACCATATAATTAATTCTATAATAGTTTAAATAATTGCTATTACTCAGTATTTCAGGATACAAGTATTCTTTCTTTTAATAGTAGGTAAAATTCAGATGCTGTCTCTTGCAGGAACAACTGAGATACAGGAAGAGATTTAACTTTGTGAAATTTAGTGCCCAAGCAGTGGCATGGCAAGAGAAACTTGTTGAAGTTAATGAGGAAAATTTGCAAGATGCTTGGCTTTGGATAAAAGGGCTTGAGGTAATATGGCAGCTAACTATTACAAAGAGTGCTTGTTTAAAGTTGTCTATGTTTCTCCACTTTCTGTATGGCTGGGGTGATTTTGCACAGACTGTCTTTGACTTGAGTAAGCTGACAATATAGATGATGGATAAAATTAAGTAGATCTGAATACAATGTGTTTCTCAGGTATAATAATCCTTTAACAATGGGCCTGTTTAGGAAATCATATTAATTCAACTTGCAGCCTGCTGTGTTTAGCAGCCAAGGTGTGAGCATTGACCAATTTGAATTCTGTAGGAATCCTGCAATCACTCAGACTCTGTTTTTAAATTTGTCATTCTTGCTGCAGGGCTGTTGCATGGATGAGAGGTGTTGCTGGCTAACTTACTGCTCAGAGGTGATACAGGAGACCAAAGCCAGCAAATTGGAGAAGCAGTTCTAGTCCCTTTTGGTGGATAGACAGCTAACTTTAGGAGCCATAGAAACATGAGAACAAACATACTCAAACCAAACATCTTTCTACCCAATATTCTCTCTCTGACCGTGGCCAAAGTCGGAGTGCTTTTCAAAACAAAGCACAAGTGTTTGTAGTCAGTCACAGTCATCCACCAGATTGTAACTATCAGCAGCTTTAGGACCATTAAATGTGGACAGCAATGTAATGAACACAGAACTAAAAATCAGTCATGCAAAGTTATAGATACATCCCACATTATGGGGGATGTATCTATAACTTTGGATTATAGATCCAAAGTTTTCTAGCACAAACCCCCATGTTCATGTAATAAAACTCCTCAGCATTATGACAGCTCTTCTTCAGCCTTAATATGAAATTCCTGGGGGATGAGGGAATTGGGTAAGCAACATAATACCTCTGAGACTACAAAGCAAGATCAATAACTTGGTATTCTCAGAAAACACTAACAGACCAACACACAGAGAAAAGGAAGTATATGTGGCCTCCCTGAGCAGCTGAACACCTGTAACTGAGCTCATTTAGCCTTATTTTGCTGCCCTCCTTGAGGCTTGAAAACTTGTCTCTGTTTAAGTCATGTATGTTGTACAGCATCATGAAAGTTCAATAATACTTTGAACTACCATGTTTTGATACCATCTTGTACATGCATTAGTGAATGGCCTTTTCCATCATTATTCATAAAAGTATGAATTTTTGATTATAAATGTCATTCTAAGTTCAGATCTAGATATTGAAATAGAATAGGAAATGGCACAAGAACAGGCTGAACAGGCTGAAGCATTGCAGGCATAAGTCTGAGATCAAAAAGCTGTCTTTACAGTGAAGGTGAAATGAACAGAGGGTTGCCCTGGAATATTATTCAGAGTAGATCCTTTGATCCCATTTTATGCTCTTTGGTCCCAAGATTATGAATAAGGAAGCTGAGCTGGAAACAGTAACTAACTGCTCCTTAAAAATCCTTTAGATGTAATAACATCTAAAATTTTAGTGGTAGTACTGTTATATAGTTGAAATATGTCATTGTTGTTTAAACACTAATAAAACTGTGTTTATTTGTAACAGTAGCAATTGAGAAACCTAAAATGAACCATAAGGTACAGAGTTATTTTCTTTTAAACCTTAACAAAAAGGTACAGTGTTATTTTCTGCACATCATCAGCATCCACCCTGTGTTCCCATGATATAAAAAGAATTTAAGGAAGCTGTTTTGTTTTAAATCTGTTCGGCCAATTTACACATGATAATAAGCAATGTGTCTAAAACTTTATAATTACTAAAACATCAGGAGTATTAGATACATTTAACAACTTTGGCTGGTTATTTCTTACAAGTGGCTGGTTATTTCTTAAGAATTGCTTGTGAGTCTGAAGAAAAGATAATTAAGTAGATGAGCTTTCACATTGCCTGGTCCATACACACTCTTATGTAGCCATAAAGAGCAACTGTCAGAATGTACCTTCTGTTCCATTTCACCTGATTTCCTTTGCCCTGATGGGAAGGACTGGAAGAAATTTCAACACAGTTAATGGGACTGAAGAAATAATGGTATCTCTTAGCATATATTTGCATGTATGGGTCAATGTTAGATATTTACATTTATTTTCTGTAATGCATTATATACGTGGATGCTGAATCTCTTCTTACACCACTGCAATCCTCACTGCCCTCCAGAACAGTACTCAGGTTTTATACAAGCATAAAACAGACTCTTACCTTTCTAGAGGTTTTGCTTTGGTTCCATTAAAGACTAAGACTTGATGAAATAGTTTTTCATACTGGTAAAACTTACATGTACCTTTAGTTTAGAAGGTTTTGTACACAATGTTTGAAAGGTGGACAGTTGAAGATGTAAAGTGTAGGACTTGAGTTCCTAAGCCATGAAATGTGTTTCATTGAATTTAGTGTAAAAAGAAGAAAGGCAGATCATGATCACTAAGTATGTGAATGACATAGGAAAAGTGCTAGTATTACTCCAGTGGAAATTTTTAGTGAGCACAGCATTAGTTTGCTGGGCATGTTTTGTTGCTACAGCTAACTTTTTCGTGCTAAAATATAAATGATACTTACATTAATGTGTGAAAGGGGTAGATGGGAGAGAGTTTGGAAAAATATGTTTGGAAAACCAAGAACTCCTTTACCAGTTTTGGAGAAATAAAATTGTGCAACTCTTTTGAGCAACATTTGAACTGTTTGATTAAGTAAAATATGTGTTTCAAGGGAGTGTGATGAGTTGGCAAGCAGGAGCATCAGTGGTAAAAATGAAGAGAATGCATCTTTCTTCTTAGGAAGAATGCATCTTCCTATCTGTTTATAGTTTTGTAGTGATTGCTTTTGCTTGTACAGCTCAGATTGCTGCTGCCAGCATTTTGCTTTTGTGTGTTTGCATAAGCACTGAATACCAATCTGGTATCAATTTATTTTACATTGACACTTGCTTAGCTTTTTTTAGCTACATGGCATAAGTGTTTTCACCATTTTATTAGTCATTTTGGTGCTGTATTATCCCTTGAATCAGTACACTGTCATTATGAATTTAGGAACAGAGGAAAAGAATTGTTTGTATTTATAGCTGTTTCTTTTTTCTTTTTCTCCTTGGTTTCTTAGGTTGGAAGTTCCACAAATACACTCAAAGCTCTCCAGATTGCTCTTGCTGATACTGACACTCAGGCTATTTATCTCTTGACTGATGGGAGACCTGACCAGGTATTTCAAAATGAGAAAACAGAAAAACCAGAAAAGAGGTGCCAGCAGTTGGAATTATGAGATGAATGTCATGCCTGCAGTGCTGAATCTTGTGGAGTCTCTTGGATGTTTATTGGCATTGTTTCACAGTTTTCCTAGCTAAGAGCATAAATTAATATTTTACCAAAGAATGATTTGGCTTCATGTACAATTTATATTCTTATTTTTAATATTTTTATTAAGTTCAAAATTAGGGAATAAGTAATTTCTTTTTACCTTGTTAATAATGTTTTTTATCCCTTTTTAACAGTAAAATAAAGGAAATGGCTGATGTTGCTTTTAAGTATTAAGGTTCAACCAACACAAGTATTATATTGCAAACGTTGCCTGATTTGTCAAGATTTTTGAGTATTTTGAACAACTGAAATGTTATCAGAATTTAGAGAACTGAGTCAATAATTTCTTTCTACCAGATCCTTCAGCATTTTTGGAGATGGTAGATCTACTTTTTCACCTAATTTTTATTTCTTTATGGGAGGAGGAAGCTAGCTTTTCTAGTTTCTCAGCCTCTACTTTGTTTCCTGGTATTGAATCAACTTTTCTTTGAACTAATTTGGTTTCTTAAAAAGATCCACACCCATATACTTCCAAAAATATTTATAATATATCCAGTGATACTTAAGACTAATGAAGTACTTTAATTTCCCAAACATTAGTAATTTATTTTAAAACTTCAGAAACAAAGAGTACTGATTATATTAAGAAGTTACATAAAGTGCCTTAATGCACTTATCAGTCTTTCAAACTCAGTTTGTTAGCTCATTTAGCTAATTTCTGATTGAAATGGTAATCTGTATAAAGTGGATGTTTTTAACTGATCTATATCTGTCTCTGAGCAACAGAACAACTGATTAAATTCTTACAAATTGTCCATGTTTTGATGAAGATGTTTCTAGATGCCACATTTTTAACATAAAGGTTTTTTTGATTTTCAGCCCCCCCAGATAATTTTGGCTGAAGTCCAACTTCACTGTAAAATTCCCATCCATACTGTATCCTTCAACTGTGATGATATAGAAGCCAATGAGTTTTTGTATGAACTATCTACTAAAACAGAGGGGCGGTTTCATTATTACAACATTTATTTGAGTGATCCTGATACTACAGAGTTTATTTTTGTGAGTATCTGAAAATCAATACATTTGCTACTTCATGCTACTTTGGAAAGCCACATGACTTGCACTATTGTGATTTCATATTACAATAGATTACTAAAAAAGAGAGGGCTAATCCTAGTCAGATTTGACGTGATATGAAACCAATAATATGATTGTTTCGCTTGTAAAATTTTTCTAGACAACAACAAAAAAAGGCTAAATATAATGCAAATTACATTTGTAGTGCTATTGTTGCAAACACATTCTCCCTCTCCTGATGCCCCCGTCTTGAAAACTAAAACCTAAAAAATACATGTAGACCAAATCAGCTCTGGAAGAAACACATGATCTCTGCTGTTTCAGAAATAAGTTACTGTTTAAAATGAAAGTATGGTTTGTATCCTGTTAATAAATAAGAGAATGCAGAGCTGAATTTGAATGATAATGATTCTATGGATTTTTGGTACAAGTTTGTACTACAGTAGCTGCTTGGGAGAGATCTATAAGAAATAAGATGACTAGAAATGCAATCATCTATCAAGTGTGACTAAGCAGCTCAACAATCCCCAACAGGAAATTTCTGAATAAACTAACAGAAGCACCCATTTGAAACATATTCTTGCTTTTAATCAAAATTAACACTCAGTGAATTGATTGCATAGATTTCAGAAATGGTGGTAGTTGAACCATGAGAACAAGACAGTACTAGGAAATTTGAACTTTACAGACACCAGTTAGAAATGAAGATGTGAAAATAATCCAGCTATTAAAAAATGTCAGTGTACTGGGCAATTTCAGTGATTCTGCTGGTGTGGACTGTGTGACACTGCTCATGTTGAAAAAATGAGGGCCAGAGTCTGTGTTGTACATCTCCAGACTTGGTCATGGGAGCCTGTGGTCCTGTGGGAGTTCCAGCCTTTTTGGAATTTCCTTCCTGTTTCCTCCTCTAGCCTAAATGATTCCTAGTCAGTTCCAGTGTTCACTTGAAGAGTATGTTGTTTGCTTCCCTGGGCCTGGGACAGTCTGTGATGCAGCTGAGATCTGTAGAATAACAGGCGATGTACCTTGTATTGTATTTTATTTATTTGCTTATTTTCTTGCTTGCTTGAAATGAGTGGAGCTAGTGACCTCATTACCTTATTCAGAAATACAGCTTTTCATATCCAAGGGCAACTGGCTAGTTAGGGAATACTTGCCATTTTCCTAGAAAGGAAGAATAATTTGAAAGGCTATAAAGCCAAGCACAAGAGCCTACCTGAAAAAGTATACAAAATTTGGAAGCTGTCCTGAATCATTATTCAGAATTATTATCAGAACTTGCATCATTTCAGTTCAGAAATGAAACATATTTTGGAGTAATTGTACTAAAACATTTGATTTTCTTTTTGCTAGAATAAAGACATATATCTTTTGAAAAAAGAAATTGATCAAGGAGAGAAAGATCTAGAGAAAGTGAAGACCTTTCATGAGAAAAGTCTGATGAGGAATTCTTATAGTGAAGAAAATTATCCAGAGAATAAGTATGTCCTCATTGTTTTACTGTGTTCATGATAGCTGTGAACTATCTCATACATTTTTCCTTTTTAAAAGATGGTTGTTGCTTTCTTACTCTCAGGGTTTTTTTTAACAGCCAAGGTAATGGAAAAGAAAAATTTGGAAAAATTAACTAATACTGTGATGCCTGAAACAAAATTATCACAAATATATCAGTAGTCTCAACATATTACAAATAATTAAAGCAACGAGAGGAATTTTTTTTTCTCTCCAACACGTGGTAAAATTGGTCCCTCTGACCTAGAGAATTCATGAAAAATTGTCATCTAAGTAGAGCTGGCTTGATACCTCATGACTAAATGGCTGCTCATTGGAATATGCTGATTGAAACATGAATTATGTACAAATGTACTTGTGTATTTATTTGTGCAGTGATACTAAAAAACATTTTAAAATGCATTAAAAGAAATCAGATTTCTAAGACAGAAATCTATTTAAAACAGTAAAAAAATGAAAATAAAGTAAAAGTTATTACAAGTGGACAGTGATGTGTTATGATTTCATGTATGAAAGAGCAGGTAGGATGTCCAGTATGAAAATATTTTTAAGAGCTTTTTTCAGGATCTGCATATTTTATGTTTTATTAATGCTGGGGCACAGATATATATGTGTGTGTGTGTAGATATATCTGCATATGTATGTATGTGGCAGATATTCTCATTGCTGATGGTAGGTACTTAGCCCTGGGATTCAAAGTAGCTATTAGGAAGCATTCTGTTCTTATTCCAAATACATGAGTGTTATCTTAAAAGTAATGAACATATTTTAAATAAGCTAAGAATTTACACTAAAAAAAATTAAAAAACCTAAGAATATTTTAACCTGCTGTGAACTCTCCTTTGAAATGCATATTAGTATAACAGAAAATATTTTGCACTGTTCAAAGCATTTGAAATCAGTGTTTAAATTGCCAGAAAACTTCAGCTTAGTGTTTTTTAAACTGGTGTTATATATTTGCAGTAATTTCTTTTTTGTCACTTACAAGCTGTAATCACAAGCAGACACACAATGTGTCCCTGTTTCTAAACACATTGAAGAACTGAGTACTTCTCTTAGGAGTAGGCCGAGCTGTGCTTCAGAAGAACCATCAGTGCCGTCACATGAGCAAACCAGGCAAAGCACTGCTGCCAGTCCAGCCCAAAGAAAGAAAGCATTACATGCAGGTGAGACTCAGATGAGCTGTAATTCTCAGCAGAATTCATTCACTAACTTGAAAAGATTCTGTTACAAATAGCAAAAACCATCCCTTGTTTTGGGAACAAATTAATAGTTTGCTGACTTAAGTAATCACCATTTTGAAAATCTAAACTTCTCTTCATCTCTGCTTTTCAGCCATCCTACTTATTTGGTGCAAACAGAGAAATGTCTGATGATGTGTGCTTTGTCACAGGCCCTGCCATGAAAAAGTAGCTGTTTTAGCAGAATGTTTTGAAAGCTCCATAAACAGTTTTTTAACAGTAGATATTAAGCCTTAATCTCTTTTTATTCTAAGTACATAATTGGCAAGAATAAAGAGGTGATCTATATTGTACCATTTGCAGCATTACTTACACTAATATTTCCTCTTACTACACCCATAATAATACATTTCTCCTGGAAGTGTCCTTTGTATGCAGTCTGAAACTGAATTTACCCAGCTGAAGTAAATAAACCCTCATCTTTGGGGAAAATACAAAGTACAACTTAGCATTGAAGTAGTTTTCTGCTTGATGTATTGTGTAGGCAGTCACTTAAAAACTGAATACCAAAGAGGAACTTAAAAATCTCAGGCATGTATTTGAGCAGTAAGTTAGCTCACTTCCTTTCTTTCCCTTTCAACAACTACAGATCAAAGAAACTCAAGTCTGCTGCAATTCCTGAGCCGTGGTGTGAAATTTAGGGAAGAAAGCCCAGAGGAAGGAGTGTCTCCAGAGGAAAAGAGTTTTTCTGTCAAAAAGGGTGTGAAATGTTCAACCATTTTCAAAGGCAAGTTGACAGAACAAGAAGCTCTGACTGGGGAAGATGGTAAAGTTTCTCCCATTACATTTGAAACTAATGGTACCTTATTTGAGGCAAAGCTGTGCAGATCTGCAGCACAAAGGACTGAAACTCAGCAGAGATACAGAGTTGGACATGAAGTTGGGTTTTGTGACAGTGTCCTTACAGCTGTGTCCAGACTCCTGCCAGTTCTCAAACTAGCCTTTTACAGCTGGGTTTTTAATGGGGCTTAGAAATACATCCAGATAATTTAATTTCTTTCAGTAATTAGTCCAACTCTGAACTTTATGATATGTCTTTTAAGTAATTCTAAAACCTTACCTTATGACATTTGAAGATGTTTGACTTTTTTACATTTCAGCATTTTATGTTTAGTTTTTATATATCTTCTATAGAGATTTTCATAGTGGTGTACCTTAAATTAGCTACTCCTGGCCATCTCATTAGTGGTAGTACTTGGTGTCACATCTTGGCTTGGGAAATGGGCTGGTTAATGTTTGGTCTTGGTCAAAAATAAACAAACAGAAACAAATTTCAGTTTAAAAAATTGCCTTCCTGTTTTATAAATTTCTTCTCTGGCTGATTAGGGCTCATGAGGCATATAGTAGCACTGTTACTATTGATCATGCACCAGGAAGGCGAGGAAAACTAATTTTCACTGATTAATTTAGCAACTGAAATGTTGTACAGTTGTTGTGCATGATGCTGCTTGTAGGCTCAAATAAAAAAATTGATGCTATTATATGGCAACTAATTTAGGCATACTTTTGTGTGCACAAAACCTCTGAGATAACAAAATGCAAATGTTTTCTCTTAGATCTGAAAATGCAGAGTGTGAAAGGGGCATCTGAAAGGTATGTGTGTGCACGTATAAATGCATAACAAAACTTACAGTTTACATACTTTCTTCAGTCATTTTGAACCTTTCAAATGTATTTCTACCTTAAGCTACATCTCACAGTCTCTCTTTTCTAGCTCTCTAGATGTCCCTTCAGCTCTTTGGTTAAAGACCCATGGCTTGGCTGCTAGGCGACTCACCATCATGGATGCCTTAGCTCCTACAACTGTCCTTCACAGTACAAAATATATCCCAGTTCTGGACAAGCATGTAGTTTCTAAAGTATTTGATAAGGTAAAACTCCTGCACTGTTTGAAAGCTAGAACAAAACTTGAGAGTGTTTTCAAAAGGTTTTTTAAAATTAATTTCTAATTGTAGATTTTTGATGTGCACTAAATGTGTCATGCATATCTGCATGTTCATTCATGCTTCAGTAAGAAGATAAAACTGATGGTTAATAGTATGCCTTTTTTCAAAAGAATTTAAAGAATTCAGACCTTCAGTGGTTACAAAACTGTGCAAAACAATCTACCATAAATTTAAAACAAAAGACATTGGGAATTTCACAAAACTCTTACATCTCCTTTGTGAGTAGTCACTTCTTTTTCCTTCTTCTTCTGAATATATCTGAAAGGTCCTCTTTTTTCCATGTTTTTCAATGAAAAGCCCTTGGAGTCCTTTACAGACAACCCTTGCAAAAAATAAAGCAGTCTGTAAAACAGTCTGTCTTTAAAAGTAGTCTAAATTATGATTCAGCAAGTACTGTGTACAAGTTGTTTTTGATAGCAATTCATAGGAACTCCTGGTAGTCTAGTTCAGGACTGAATTAAGTTCAGTCTTATTTGAATTGACAGGTGCTGTACAGAATCCAAACAGTGATCCATGGGCTTTCTTTAGATTCAGGGATGTAAAGGCAAAATAATAATTTTTGTAATTTCTTCATACCTACTAATCTCCATTAGTTGTAATAAGACACTCAGTTTCTCAGGCAGTGGAGAATTATTGATGTGTATAAAGGAATGGATTTTTCTGGATCTGAAGCTGAGTATGGAAAATAAAGAGAAGATTGAGGGTTGCACACAAGGTGAAAGCAGTAGAATTTTTGAGCTACAGAACACACTTGACCTCAAGCTTCAAGCCAGCATATCAAGAAGATAGGGTGAGACTAGACAGTGAGCTTGAATGGGAGACTTTCAGGATCTTGATTATTCCAATACTTCAGAAGATTCCATTGAAGATAATAAATGTACAGATAATTTTGCATTCTTCTTTTTGAGATCTTAGATTTCTTGGTGTGGAATGCAGACATCCTTGTCTGCATTCCAGGGATAGTATAATTTTTATTTTTGGCCTTTGCTGGCAGTGATGATGGAATAAGTATGAACAGTTTTCTTATCTTGGAGATGCAGCAAGAAAAAGGTTTCCATGACAACTGTTCATTAACAAAAGGCTGACCTGTTGTTTTCAGTTCTGTGTTATCTGTCAGTTTCACCTGAGTTATTTCAAAGAGGTTAATTTATTAAAGTACCCATCCAGGTTCATATTCAGAAAAAAATAGAATGGCTTGGGAGCTTGTCTAAATTATGCTGTGTTAATTCTGGGGGAAACCTTCCCTGTAGAATCATGCAAATATATGTTACAGGCTGTGGCATCTCAGTGCAGGTTTGCAAGTCATGAAGTTTTGACTCAGTGCTTTGCTGAAAAGGGTTAGATTCAGCCAACAAAACCATCTCTCTTTGGTTTAAAATGGGAAAATTTTTATAGGGTTATTGTCTTTAAGATTTTGAAATTTAAGGTTTGAAATAAAAGCCATTTTTAAACGAGTGGATTCTTTTAGTGTGAAATTTAAAGTATTTAATTCAGAAAATGGAAAAATATTTTAGCAATAAAAAATTTCTCTGTGATTTCTGTCAGCTGAATCTGTCAAATTTCACTTGACTTCGTGAGCAGTTTTCATTGTTCTCAAATTATGCATAGTACTTCAAGTTTAGTATTTGCTAAGAACACATTCCATTCTGGTTTTTGTCTTCAAAAGTATAATAATGTTTTTATGCTTGTCTGATCCTTCTGTTCTATACAAAGTATTTTATAAATTGTATAAAATATTCATGTTGCAAATTATGCTGTTTGTACTTGAAATTCCTCTCAGAATTTGTAAGGCTATGTAGAGGTAGGCTCCTACATGGTGAGGCCCTGCTGAACTTCTGTTACCTTGGTGTGGGTAACATCACAGACAACAATCATGGCATTACAGAACTTGGAGAGGGGTCATCACTCCCTGCCTGTCAGCTTTCAAACTTCACCTGGAAATGACAAGTAGCCAGATATCACTGCTCAGAATTATGGGCAGAGATTTACCTCATCTGTCTCCAGCAAAATACTTTCACTGACATGTTCCCATTGTCTTCAGCTTCTAAGTGATTTTAAGATTAATTTCGTATTAGGAGCTTTGGTGTGGTCTGGCACTGATGTGACACAGATTTATTAATCAGAGAGAGCCTGTCCTTGGAAAGTGAGGGGGATATAAAGCCACACTGCTGCTCCTAAAAAATTATTTTTGTTGCAATTTGAAATCCAGCTATGCTGAGATGATTCAAACACAAGTAAAGCATTACTGAAAAATGTTCTCAGTTAAACAATTCTCTTTGTTGTTCTATTTTCTGATTGTTTGTCTTGTTGCCCCAACAGGGGTTTTAGTTTAATGTAAATTGAACCTCATCCATGTTTTTCTCATCTATATCCTCATCTCAGACAGGCACTTGTGAAAGATTCCCACTCAGTCATGTCTGTTGAAGACAGGGGGAGAGTAGCATTCTCTTCACTCTGCAGTTTCTTCCTTGGATTTTTGTTTGTTTGTTTGTTTATATTCAGCATCAATACATTGATATGTAAAACAGCTTTTTGTTTACAAACTACTGAATAATTTAAGAGGCTGTAAGATGGTGGGACTTTGGACTGAAAGTTTGGAAGGCATCTTTCCTCCTCTTTAGTTATCCATTTCTAACCTTTTCTCTGCCTTTTGGAGATCTACTTGCAGTTGTATTCATTTTTATTTTATAATGAGGTTTACTTATGAAGGTGTTGTATTGGGATATTTGAAAAATATTAAAGTTCCTGATTCTGATGAACCTGATTAAGTTCCTAAATAGTCAAGACAAGTTTTGGTGACCAATGTCCACCTTGCTCTCTTTTTGGTGATCAGTGTGATGGTGAGAAATATCTCTCTACAGCTTTACTACTGAAAATGAAGTCCTACAGAAAAAGAACATTAAATACATTTAAATATCTGCTCTCACACCTGTATGCTACAATTAGATGCTAGAAAGTATGAGAGTGTTTTAAGGCAGTAAAACCTGGAATATGGTCATATACTAGACATATTTGTTTCCTTCTAACTTACATTATTAGAGTGAGTTGTTTTACAGTACTGATTTAGTTAGAATTACTTAGTAGTTAGGAATCTTAATTTGTAACTTCTTCATAATGAGATTGTTTAATTTTAGAAGAACTGGCTGGAAACTGTGTCTTAATTCTGACATTTTTGGTGCTTAGATTTTTCTTTCTGCAACTTCCAGTGTTTCTTCTGGCTGTTCTGAGCCTTGGCATTCAGTCATTCATAAATTTGTATGATAAATTATATCTGTGTCTTTTATTGTATGATAGATGCTACCATTGGCCCATATTAGCAGTGACAAGAAGGGGATTGCACTAATTAATCCTTGGGCAGTGAATCTTGATGCCTATAAAAAGAAGCTGGAACAAGCAATTATATCCTATGAGAGGCAAGTCTACTCACCAGAAATTTATTGTGGTTGCAGTCATGTTTCAGTTTTTTTCTCAGGTACTCAGTATTTCTTCACACATGCTTTGATCAATACTGATAATTCTGCATGTTGACACACTTTAGTCCACCATCAACATGTAGGAGAAATTTTATTTTCTTTAAAAAAATTAAAGCAGAATGTTAAAAACAGATAATAGGCAAGGAGATAAATAACAACATGTTGCTAATATAATGTTTTTTCTGTAACAAAAGCAAAATCCTTTTACTATTTGGGAGAAAACCTGAAACCCATCATCCCTCAGGAAGAATTTGGCCATAAACATACAATGCTATCCAGACTTGTAACTTAAAACTAAGCTCCTATATCAACAGGCTGGCGCTTAAATTAAGGTCCTGCTTTTTGCTGCCAGCTCTCTGTCACCCAAGTATGGTTGGGTGCATGCAAAAATATAACTGAGGCACCAATAAGAAACTGACAATTTAAATTTGGTGAAGTTTTTTTTTTTTTTTTTGAGAGGCATATGTATTGTACTTTTAAATTTCATGTTAGTAAAAGCACAACAGAAGTAAAGAGGAAAAAGGCATTAGATCTCTAAACTACTTCTTGCCATGATCCAAATTTGTGCATTTTTTTTTTTTAAATAATGCAGTTGATTATGGTGTAATTCAGTAATCATATGAAAGCTTTGACTAGAAAACTGTTTTAATAAATAGTTTTAGGCTGTATTCTAATAACATTTACAAATGTAATTATTTTATATGACCAAAACCCCCTTGATGACAAGTGTTTCATCCTTGTTTTTTGATTAATTCCACAGGGGATCTTTAGGGTTTGAGATTATTTTCCTTGTTAGCTATATGATCATACCTGCTCTTTCTAAAGCATGTTATAGCTTTCTTTTCCAATCCTATTATCCTATATGGATCTTTTGTGATAAAATCAAGAAATTTGATTTGAAAATGGTCTTGATATGTCTCGTATCAATGGAGTTCAGTGAATAAAAGTATCTTGTTTTCTTTTTTCTGTCACTGAGACAACACTGTTGTTATCAGGCTGATGAAGAATTAACAGAAATTGATTTGTCACTCATTTTAATAGAAGGTTCAAGTGGTTTATTTGTGATGGTGAATTCTGAAAAAAATTCAAGTTTTTCATTGCTGTGCCATACCACTGAATATTTTTACATTAACTGACTTTGATTTTAAGGAAAAGAAAATTGTTTTCTGGTTAAACTCTGATAGCATTGCCACAGTCTCCCCAAGACTTTGGTGACAAGTATTACTGTTTACTTCTGTTTACCAACAGAGATCAATGAATTTAGTGTATTTTACAATAGGAAGATTGAGTTCCTACTCCACGAAAAAGAGGTATAGAAGACAAATCTACCTGAAGATCCTTATAATTGGCAATGCAAAAAAGAGATCTCTTTGCTTTTTCTCTACATGTGAAACAGCAAGCCAGTCAATTTTTTTTAATCTAGATGTCACAGCCCTTTTCTAGAAACAGAACTTCCAAAAGCTGCAGTTCAGCTTTGTAAATAGTGGTTGGTCACAAATTTATTGTGACATATGTAGATGAAACAATACATCAGGGCATCCAGGTTTCAAGCACAGAAGCAAACATGCCAGTATTTTCCCCATATGCAGATTGAATTTAGCATCAGATTTAGAGGGAGAAAAGTGGCAAGGACAGAATTTTTGTGGTCTGACAAGGAGAATATACAGCATTAAAGGAGGAAAACACTGAAAGCTTCATGTGTTTGATTTTGTATAGCCAGGAGCTTTTATGACCAGCTCAGTTATGGTTGTGCAGATTTAGAAGGATGAAATAGGCTTTGGAGCATGCTGAGACTGTCTATTGGGAATGAACTAAGTTGTTTGTATTCTAAAAATGCTGGGATATAGTTTCTGGTAGATAAAATGAATCATCAAGAATTTCGTATTCAGAATCTGTTGTTAATGTGGGGGTTTTTTTTGTGCCTGCACCAGTAAATCTGGCAAGACTAGTTGTAGTCAGTCAGGTTACAATCTGAATTTTTCCTAGCATTGAATTTGTTCTTGTATCCAAAGGAAATTTGGAATTTTTTCTAGAATTACAGTAATCTTCTAGAATTATTGATCATCCTTGAGATGATCAGTATTTCTGTAGCTGAAAGTGTGTGATGGCTTGTTTGGGATGTTGAACTAGATGATCTTATAAGAGTTTAAAATTTCTGTCTTAAAAAGCAAAAGCAGAAAGTTTAGTGGTGCTTTAAAAGCATCTTAGACCTGCATTGCTTTGGGATAATCACTTCTGTTTTCCTGTCAGTAGTTTTTCTTCATAGCCAGAGTTTAATGAATTAGAAACCCAAATGGCACAACTGAGGGGTAATCGTAGCAGGGAAAAAAATTAGAAATTAGCATTTCTACATTCAGACTACATTTTCTGAAAATGTTTAATTGGAGGAACTGTGCAGCTTAACTGGCATTTAATCAGTTTTGTTATTTGATTTAACTTGCTGGTGCTGAAGACAGCCATCCATAGAAAATCCTGGCAGGAAGCAGCAGTGATTGCCATTAAACCTTCTATGACCCTGAAACAGTCATGCTGTTATTTGATGGAAGATACTGCTTTCCCATCTTCTTTTGCAGTTGATAATTTCATAGCTGAATGATAAGGATACAATTTGATGATACAGTGTGCTTGGAATACAAATCAGTGCAGATATCTTAAGAAACTGTGCTTATTTGCTAGTTTTGAGATGATCAGCTGCACAAGGAACTGCATTCCCTCAATAACTGCTGTCCTTTCATTAACAGGCGCCTGAACCTAGTTATTTGGAGAGCACTGTCTCAGGAGGAAAGAGACAAGTAAGCTATCACTTTTGGTTTTCTAATGTACCTCTGAAGGTCATCGATATTTGGTAGGTTGTTATCACTATTTCTATAGCCAACTGGTTTAATTTTCAATTATTTAATAAATATACCTAGTTTTCAAAAAAATATATATGATATGGAGTAATATGAAATTCTGGACCCCCTTTTTGTGGTGCTGATTATTTTTAAAGGAAAGGACATGCATTCTATTTGAATCTTGCTTCTCTATCCTTTATCAAATGCAGGGCCTTGTGAGGGCAGCATGTCATTGCTTTTGACATCAGAGTAAATCTCTCATCCTGTAAAGAGCTCTCTAGTGGCTGGTTTGTTAAGGTGTAATAAGCACCTTAAAAGCATGTGCTGGCACTGTATATCACTCTGGAAGTTTGTACTGCACTAACTAGCCTATTTTTTTCTATTGATTTAGAAAAGTATTTGCTGTATAAATATCAGTGAAGTCATCAACTGTTAGTGCCAGAGAATAAAGCAAAGACCAATTAATGAAAACTGAATGTGCCTGAAATAGTTCTTCTCAGAAAAATGGGAATGAAAACTAGAATACTTCTAAGAAGACATAAGCTAATAAGTAAAAAACCTACAATTCTGTCATTAATAAGGAGAACTAAAACCTCATTCTGGTGCAGAGAGGAAATGAAGACTGTTAAACAAAACAGAATGTAATGAAAAAAAAAGAAATAGTTGTCTCTTGATAGACAATGAGTTACAAAATATAGAAATTTGACAGGGTGTCATCCAGAATGTTTAATTACTGATAACATATGGCAAATTCTACATGTACTGAAAAAAATAATAGCAATTGCACAGTCCATTGCTAGAGGAGCATATAAATCATTAGTATTGTGCAGAGATATTAAAATATTTGATTTGTTTTTCAGAAAATATGGCTCAGCCACTTAAATTTCTCTGTAGCTGTGTTTTTATAAGATATAGTTATACCAGGCATGATTGTTCAACCAAACACAGCAGTATCTGGATGAAATGCAAGAACTTTTAGCATACAGAAGATAAATTGGGCAAATCTGAGTCTTTATTCTGCCTTCATATTTTGTGACTCTATCTGTAGAGAACTGATGTAATTAAAATTTTTCCTACTTTTGATTATTAATTTCTTTAAAAATATATATTTTTTAAGATTTGAAGAGGATGGACCAGTCCAATATATGCAACATAAAGAAACTTTGCTGGAGGCTTTAGAGAATTTGGGATGGCCAGTTTCCTATGAAGATGTAAAATTGTTAGAAGATGAGATATTGACAGCATTAACATATATACAACAAGCCGCTGATCTTCAGGAAGCTGTCAAAAAGGAAATTGAGAAAAGCTCAGAATCACACATGAGCAACAATAAAAAGGTAATACATGGGAAAGGATTTTTTCCCATTAGATAGTCCTCTTCACTATGTACCTCTGGAATATTTTTTTCCATGATCATAGATGATAAAGTAGAGTTGTAGCATGACGCTAAATAAAATAGATAGAAGAAAGAAGGTTGTTAAGAAGAGAGCAAGCTTTCAATTACTTTTTTTAAATACTGGGGAGGTAGAAGTTCAGAAGCTTCAGAGACAGCCACAGAAATTGAGCCTCTTAGAAATAAATCACAGCAAAGGATCTTTATCTCTGCTGTAATGATAGCAGGAAAGAGAAATAACAGACATATTAAAAACAATTTGATACGAGATTTGTGGTTGGGTTAATATCTGATAAACAGGACTAAAAAATACTCTAATATTGTAGTAATTCACTGTAATCTTCCATGGTACATTTCTTGTAAAAGAAAATTCAGAGAGAAGAGGTGGGATTCAGCTTCATTTTTTGTACACTAAAATTTACCTGTCTCTAAAATGTGGGTATATGTGAACTGGTGGGCAATATCACAGCATTGTGAACTCAGTCAGTGGCACCTGGAGCTCATTCTGATGTGTACACCCACTTTTGGCTAGGCAGAGAGGTTTATTTTCTCTCTCCATTTCGTTAATACATTAGTCTGGCTACTCTGAAACTATGATTGAAGTTAGTGTTTTTGTATATATGTATACGTGTGTGTTTTCTGTAATTTTTGAGTTTTTTAATTCCATTAAGACTGCACATTTGAAAACATTTTAAAGTCACAAAACAGATGATCTTGATTCATTTTACTTTAGTTTGGAAATATTACATTGCTGCTAGAGCTATTTTGGTTATTGATTTACCTATGCTGTATAATGTCCCAATACAAGAGCAGCAGAAACATGTTTATGTTTCATTTGTTGAGTGTAATTTTACTGTTGCCTTGGAACAACCAGTGTGTGCTCTCAGACATGATGTGATTAACATTGTGCAATCACTTATCCTGAGCCAACCTGCTTTAGGAGTCTAATCAGAGCAGCATCTTCAGTAATTGCTAATCTGCAACTGAAAGGCTTCAAGAGTGAGAGGCAGAAATGCAGATGTAATTAGAATTCTGTTTATGTAGCAGAAAAACAATGGGGAAAAAAAAGAAGAAAAATAGGACGGCTTTAAAAAGTTTTGTTGAAGGTTTTGCCAACTGTGATGTCTGCCCACAAAATGGGTCTAGAGAAATAAACTGCCAACTGAAATACATTACAGCCAGGAAATAGCTGATATGGCACTCAATGAAAATTGTCATTGTGACATCATAGAAAAATCACAATTATCCTGAAACTACTCAACAAAACAGACTTTTAAATTTCCTGATGATTTTAAACTAAATTTAAATAAAGAGCTGAAAACTGAGGTGGTTTTTTTTTCGGCTCTTTCATAAAAATGGGTTAGGCCCATTCAGAATGGGCTTGTTCCCAGTGGCACCCAGGGAAGAGTGGTGGTTGCTTGACTCTGGAGGTGTCAGGATTATGAGAACCCAAAGTTTGAGCCAAGATGCATGGAGATCTGCAGGTATTTTTCATGCCTATTCTCACTTATAGTACAAAAGTCCTATCGCAGGCGTTCCATACTGTTGTCTCCTTAGTGCAAAAGTTTCACACCTTCTTGGTGTTTCTTGTGGGCAGCTCCTCAGAGCACTGACTCTTTCTTCTTCATAAAGTAACCAACTCCCATGCCCTCTTTAACCAGCCAACCCACTACTTTTATAGCACTCTTCTTCTCATTGGTTACAGCTGTGGCCTGTTAAAGTCAGGCCTGTTCCTAATCTTTAATAATTAGCCCAGCTGCAACTCCTTAGGAGTAAGATTACTTTCTACATCATCCATCTTTATTTTCTTATAGTCTGTCCCCCTACAGGAAAGTGCAAAGAGTATTCTTTTTGAAAGGGAATTTTAAAATGTAGCAGCTATTGGAAGAAGTAAACAAAGTCTCCTTCACCCATTGAGGTTTAATGCATTGCCTTCAACAGAAGTAGAGCGAAACATGGTAAAAATCCCTGAGAATCAGATAGGGCTCTTTTGTAATAAAAATACTGAATGCCAGAAATGGCCTCTCCAACAGTGTCTGGATCAGTCCTGCTGAACACCTAAAAGCTGTGTGAGAGAAAAGAAAGATGGATTTGAATTTAGACAGTGTTTCTGAGCCACCTGAATTCTGTGCGACTCGGGATCCTCATTGTGGATGCTTGTGTCGTCTTTAGTATTTGGATTAATGTGGAGGGCTGGAAGCTGCCCAAGTTATTAGTCAAGCAATACAAATTAGTTGATAATAAATATTCAGCAGCAGCTGTCCTTTTGGAGCCTGAGGAATTAAGTAAATGCTTTACCCAAATACTTTTTTGTGCCTGTGGAACTGTAGGTCTGCTCTCAAATCAGGCTTTGTTGAGTTATACTTCAAGCAGTCAGTTAAGCACTGTGAAGAGCCTCGGTTTAGTCTGAGTTTGAAAACCCAGACTGTTGATATAATTAATATTCTGTAAGGGTAAAGAATAATCTAGAAAAAACCCCTGTATCTCTAATTTAAAATATCTCCTTGCTTCTTTTGTGTGTTTTGCTTATTTTTAGGACTTTTTTCCTAGGGTTGTTTGTGATTTCTGAGGGGGAGTTTGAAAAAAAGATACTGTAATAATTATAGTGAAATTGAGAACAAACAATTCAGTCAAAGTTATTAATATCTTTTCCATCATTATTGACTATTACAGAAAATC
Source organism: Serinus canaria (assembly GCF_022539315.1). Lineage (NCBI taxonomy): Eukaryota > Metazoa > Chordata > Aves > Passeriformes > Fringillidae > Serinus > Serinus canaria. The sequence continues at coordinate 83,329,220 of NC_066313.1, read as the reverse complement.
AAGTATCAAATCAAATACATTGTTTTAGGAAAAAATGTCATCAGAAAAAGAAGCAAGTCATACACATCCTAGCAAGCAGGGGTTTTGTTAAGAGTCTGTGAGTTATGGTCATTTTTCAGAACAATGTGTAGATCTGTGGAAAAATTCGAGATTTCAAGTTGCACATTTTTGTGATTCAGAAAACTGTGTAAGATATGGATGCCTGCAAATTGTTCATGAGGTAGGCTAATAAATATTTTAAAAACTAATAGTGAAACTGATTTATTTAATGGTGAAAATAAATGCCAGTATTTTCATTTAGTGATGAAACTGATTTATTATAAGCAAGTTTTGCACTTGCTTGTAATTTATATTTAGGAACATTATTGTGTGCAGAATGGCAAAAATAATTAGTGCATGAAGAACCCCAAATACTGGGGCAGAATAATGGACTGTGGCAGGTCTGGAAGATGTGATATAATATTTTGCTAAACTGGAATGTTTTAAAATGGTTGAAAATGTCAATTAAATTTTGAATTTATAGTAAATAAATTTTTTAAATTTAAAGGTTTGTTTGAACATTTTTTTAATGACTCATCCCATACAGTGAGGTACTTCTAATGCAAATAAGATTACTGTGAAAACTCTCCTGCCTGGACATAAGAAATGTGTAGAGAAAATTTTCTTATTCTGAAAATAGAGCTGATTTTTCCTTACCTCATCCTTTAATATGAATTGTGCAACTTAGTGACATTTTTTATAGAAAAAGGGTAGCCAGAACACATGAAAATACAGGTATTGTTATGACCAAACAAAACAGGATTTTATAGGGAAATCACGTATGTAAGTACTTCCTGTACTTAGAACTATTAGAACTCTGAAAGTTTAAAGTATTTCCAGTTTGCTGTGAATTCTGTACAGATCTTGTAGCATTACTCTGCCTCAGTTTTTAAATAATTTCAAAGAATTGATTAAGGCTGACTGCATTAGCTGTTGTAGAGAAATAATTTTGTCACATTACAGGGATTTGAAGAAGAAAGTGGGAAGCTGAAGTCTAAGACAAGACAAAAACATCAAATATTTGTAACTCACAAAAGCCAAAAGGTAATTGCAAGATCAGACATCACAGGATTTTATTATCCAGGTATACATTTTTGTCCACATTTTCAATATTATTTAGTGTTCCTTTACACTGATAAAACATAAGTTATAGTCATAATGAACTACTTCTTTCTTAATGACATTTACTATTACATGTGCATATTAATGAAAAGGAATATATATTTTGTATGTGCACGTATATGTACATTTATAAGAAGACATTCATTTTGTAGAGTTGGAGAGCAATGATATGTTTGTCTGTGAAAAGTATGGAAGGAAATCATGAGCCAAGCTTTTGCATATGTCCAAAAAGATCACTAAATGCTGCTGCTTTTTTGTTGAATTTTAAGCCAGAGTGGTTAGCAGGTAAAACTCAGTTCTGTTACTTCACACAGAGAATATTAAATATACTCTGTGTGTATGCATTTATCTTTGTGTTACCTTTACTTGTTTGGTTGGGATGTTTTTCAATTACATGTTTTTAACTGTGGTAGTGGTTTTATTATGTTAACTGTCAGTTTTATTATGTTAACCTGATCAGCTTAAATATTTCAGACCTGTGCTTGAAAAAGACTTCATTTTCTTTTTATAGCACTGTTAAGACTGATTAGTAAGGCAGGGTTTTTTTAGGTACAAATGTCTCCATTGCCCTAGCATACCTTACAGTATCTAAATGAAAATGAAGAATGTATGGTATAGACATGGTTGACCTCAGTGATGTGTGACAGCCTATAGGATTTTTTTACAAAATAATTACCACAAGGGGTGAAAGAAAAATAATTTGAATATTTTATTCTGTTGTTTTTCAGGAACTGTGATAAAGAATATCAGTTCTACCTGTGCACTTGTTGACTTCAGCAATGGGGAGACCTGTGGTGTCCTTGTCAAGTTCACTATACCTGTGGGAGGTGCTATGCCATGCCCACATCTGCAGGTGAAAAACTGTATTTTTTCATGATTGCAAATATGCATTTTATATTTAAAATTATGAAATTCATTTTATATTTAGGTAATAAATTATAGATTTTTTTAAAGTTTTTAAATACCTTTCTTTATTTTAAAGAAGAGTTTTTCATTATAGTAATATCATACTACTTTCAACATGAAGTTTTTCATTTGTTTGAAGCTTATTTTCATTGTAATTCTGTTCCTTTGTTTGTTAAAATTCTGTGTTCTAAATTAATCTATATTGTTTCCTTTATAAAACATGAGTATTTCCCCAGCCATAGAAGAAAGGTAAACTATTTATTTGTACAGTTATTGTTTCATAGCACATAGATTATAAATGTAAAGAGACCCTTTTTTACTTAGTGTGATTTACAACAGGTTTTAACCATTTGGTTTCACAGCATGTTTTAAATCCAGCAAATAACCATATCCTAAGGCAAATAACAGTAATAAAAAAAATTATAATCCCTGTTCATTTCTGGTTTTCTTTAAAATTTATCAGCTGACTATCTGTAATCACAGATGGGTTTTTTTGGTGATTCTTATTTTACACATCAGAATGGTGATGGTTGCATAGAGGATACAGCATGGGTCCATCTGTTTTGAATAAAAGAAACGTTTATAATTGCATTGCTACATATAAAACTAGAGTCATACCCTTTTTTTTCAGTTTGAGATAAAGACAAATCCTGATATAGTAGCTCCTGATAACTCTGTAAGTTCTGTATCTAACTCTAGACACCTGCAGAATTTGAGATAAAATTGTGACTTCTATGTTAGTTTTAAAAACAAATTTGGATAAATCTTTAAATCTGGAATTATCTAAAATTCCCAAGGTTGGTTTAAAAGCTTGTTGAAAGCCTTAAAATTTGCATAGAATCCAAGGGAATGCACATTTTGTCAGAGTCTTCTCCTTCAGTTCAGCTTGCTAGCTAAGCCCAGGTACATTTAGTAGAGCTCAGTCCTTTATTTTTGTTTTGTGTTCTCTCCCCGATTCAGTGGAAATCGCATGATCAGAACATGCAAGGACGAAGTTCTTATTTTCTTTCAATGGTCCATATTAAATCATGGGAACATGATAGAATGATGATTCATGTAAAAATACCTTAGTAGTTATGTCTTGTAAAGCTCACAAGTTACATGGTTCTTGCACTGATGCTTTCCTGGTGCACAGGTTGGAGACTATGTGTTTGCCAGAACTGGGACACGGGCAGAAAATGAATGCTATGTACCTGCCATTGTCATAGCAACACCACAGAGGGTGGAGACTGGTGACAAATTCTATACAGTGCTGCTGTTCAACAACAGGCAGGTAAGTAAACCTAGAGGATGATACCAGTCTGGCTGGTTTTGAAGAGGCAGATAGAATTTTCCAGGCTAATGAGCTCCCTGTCCTAATCTGAGTCTCCAGCTAACCAGAGTAAATCAGATTTCAGAGTGCAATGAACAGCTCGTGTAATAAACCTGAACAAAGAAATTCGGTTGGATAATTGATTCTTAAATCATACTCAATTCTTTCTTCTTTAATACATTTGGTGGCTATCACAAGTTCCATGCTTCTAAAATAAGAAACATGGAGAGTTTTAACACAGTCAGTATAGTCTGAAATTAATTCCATTATGTTTGTTTGGTTTGTTTTTTGTTTGTAAGCCATTATGATAATTTTACTGCATTTTTCACAGCATGCATTACAAAAAATTTACTTGGAACTTTTGTATTAATTATCTTTATTAGAGGCTGATTACAGTTACATTTAAACAGTTGATTTTTTATGCATATGTATCTGCATTGCTTTTGAGATTTGAGTTTTAATTAGGTGAATATTGATTGTGTTATTGCAGGAACACTGTATAAGAAGCGAGCTCATTAAAATCAGCCAAACCAAGTATGCCTATTCCTGTCAGTACATAAGAACAGTGCAGACGGTGGATTCTGAGATGTGAGTATGTCTGAACCTAAAAATACCAAATTTTTAAAATTTGAATCCTAAATGTTGCACTTTGAGTTCAGCTATGCTGTCAGGTTTCCTTACGTAGTACTCTAACTACAGCTACTGTGAACTGGCTTCCTCTACACATGCAACTAAGTTTATGTGTGAATTTACTGCCTTATTTTCCTTCTGGAAATATTGGTGGGATGTGATGGTTTGAAGCTTAGTCCCAGAAAGTTGTTAAGGGGATTGCTGAAAGGTGACATGGAGTTTCTATTTGTTGTAGACCTTATTTTCCTTTTAAAATACTTATTGTTATGTAAAGCTGCACATAAAATTGCAATTTTTTTTCAAGATACTTGTTCATCTTCTGAGCTTAAATCTGGAGAATGATGGAGAGAGAGTGTGCAAGATGAGTATGAGCCCGTACTTAGGTTCTGCAGAATTAATGGGCAGCAAGATATGAAGTGTGCACTGAAAATGCAAGTGTTCCAAGTGTTTATGGATTACATTTTCCTGTTGTGTTAAGTTCTAGTTTAATCCAGTTGAAATTTGTGACAGCCTTCAGAGCACTAACAACGCTAGGATGAACAATAGATCAGAACAATCATCTGGGGATATTTCTACAGAATATATTCCCAACCTACAATTATTTGGAATTTTAAAATTCTCTGAAGCAGAATTGCAGATTTGGGGTCTCTGTATTAAACAGCCTGGATAGAATTTTCTTCCATGAATTTGTGCAGTTACTTTTTTTGAAGCCATGTAAAACTTCATCATGCATAGCTTCTTCCCTGGGGGAGTCGCACAGTTTCACATTTTGTGTGAGAAAACATAATTTGGTTTTGAGTCTTCCATTTGCCTTGACATCTACAGGATAAAAGATTTCCTCTTCCATGTGGTATAAGCACTGCTGCAAAAGAGTCATATAATCTCCATCATGGGAAGTTTATTTCCAAGAGGAAACATGAACAGGGAAAGTCACAGAATCACTGAATTAGCTTGGTTAGAAAAGACCTTTGAGACTGAGTCCAACCTATCACCCAACACCACCTTGTCAACTAGAGCATGGCACTGAGTGCCACATCCAGTCTTTTCTTAAACACCTCCAGGGATGTTGACTCCACGACCTCCCTGAGCAGCCATTCCAATGCCCAATCACTCTTTCTGTGAAGAACTTCTTCCTAATGTCCTGCCTAAACCTTCTCCTGGTACAGCTGTCACTGGTTACCTGGGAGAAGAGACCAACCCCCACCTGGCTGCACCTTCCTTTCTGGTAATTGTAGAGAGAAATAAATTCCACCATTAAAGGCAATTTTAGATCACAGAATCATGGGATGGGGTCAGATTGGAAGGGGCCATAGTGGTCCAACCTCCCTGCTCAAGTAGGGTCATCCCAGAGCACATGGCACAGGATTGCATCCAAATGATGCAATCTCCAGTGAGGAGACTGTACACTCTCTCTGGGAAACCTGCTCCAGTGCTTGCTCACCCACAGATGTTCTTAATTTTCATTGAAATGTTCTAATATGATTATCATAATTTAAAAATTTAAATTTAATCTAAAAATTATGGGTGAGGGTACCGGTTGTGGCCTTGATCTATGGATTCACTGAGAATGACAGAATGAAAAGCAACTGAGGTTCAAGTCCTTTGATTCCCACATATTTTCTAATAGTGATCCCAGTACAGTTTGAAACTCAACCTTCCACCAGCTTGCAGCTACAGCACACAAACAAATGAATGCCTTCTCGTTACTGAGCAGAATTCCAAATCTCGGAATACATCAATGCCTTTTCCCAGGCCATGTCATTGATATCATAGTAGCCTCTTCTCACAAAAAGCAGACCTGAAGACCGTGGTTTCCTTATCAATGCAAACAACCAGTTGAAAAGAGGCAGGTATATAACTGGTCTGAGTTCCAGCAAAATCAGCAGAAGTCTTTCCCTTCTACTGAGTTGGATTGTATTCTGAGGTACCATATTAAGAAAAGATGTGATTAAATGCATGAGCAATAAGAATAATGTCCATTCTACATGCTTTGAGTGCTTTGGTACAAGCATTCACTCTCCAAAAAGAATTTAATATCAAGCTGACTTGCCATTTTTATGTACAAATGAGGAGAGAATTGAATTTTGCATTGGCAAACCGAGGAATTTGTTGGAGAATTGGCTGAAATGAATGCACTAAATGGAGTTTCCATTAACACCCCTACTTTTTACAAGGACTTGGAGTGTGTTTTCCAATGAAACTTGCTATTTATTATATTTCTAAAATAAATCCCTACCTCCTATGTCCTACTTAGAGGAGGATATTGCAGCATATTGCTCATGGATATGCACAGATCTAATGAGAAAATGCTGACATTGTTGATCGGAAAAATGCAAAAGCATGATTTAATTGGAAAGGAATCAAGAAGTTTGAATGCAGTGTTATATTAGAACCTCAAAAAGAGACAAACCGTTTGTGTTAAGTGCTGGTGTAGTAAGGGAAAAATTTTAAAAGGCATGTCCGAGGTTCCCATGTTGACAAGTCCTCAGTGCCCATAGAAGTTATTCAATGTCTTGGGTAACTCCAGCTCTGAGTTCATTGGGATTGTCTTTTAATGTTTTTGTGGTGTGTATTAGGGATTATGCTTAATTGACTAATCTTTAGAGGTACTAATATAGCTCTTATGATTTTAGTATGAGACATTAGTACCTGTTTGGGGCTTTTTCCTGCCATCATTGTGGAAAGAAATAATTATGGCAGAATAAGCACTCTGCAAATGTAGCTAACAAGTTCCCTTTGCAAAGTACAACACTGTGATGTTGACCCACGCAGCAAAAGGTTCCTTTTGCCCACATCTTTTCTGGACTCACAAGAAGCAGATAAGATTAAAGGCCAGAGCCCTGTTTTAGGCTATCCTTCACTTATTCTATAAGTAAAAGGGAGACTGAATTGTAGGACATCTATAGCCCTGTCAAATGGTCAAGAGTGTGATAAGTCCTTCTCTTGTCGCTACTGTGAGATGTGAAAAAAGATCAAATCCATGTCTTGTAAAAGAGGCTTTATGAGATACATGCTTTTAGCTTAGTGGATTTCCTTTTCTGTTTTCCAGCCTGGATGGTAAGACTACAAAGCCCTGCCTTCACCCACCTGTGGAAGATGAAGGAGGAGAACAAGCAAAGAAAAGTATAGTGAAAGAAAAAAGGGGAAAAAAGAAAAAGAAGAAGACAACAGTAGACAAAAGGCATCCCAGGGAGATGATGTCAAACTTGGATAATCTTCTGTCTCCAGAAGTGAAGTAAACCAGAGAGGAAGAAAGTCACTGTCTAGCAATAAGGAAGAATTTAGAGGTAAAGATGTAGCTCTGAAAAAGTGTAAAGAATTAAGCATTTGTGATGGGCCTTTAGCTATTCCCCACACAAGGAACAGATTTCTGCATTTCTGGGTATTAGCAAAGTTAGCTTTCCCGTGTCTTACATGATGAAATTCTTTCACCTCCTTTAGAAACGGTTCTTGACACTTTCTCAGTGTGTGTTTTCACAGCAGTGGCAAGAAATGAATAAAGCACGTTCCAACATATGCCACCTTAATTTCCCTAACAGTTGTAGTAGGAGTGAGGATGCAGTAACACCAAACTTTAATACCTGCTTGTAAGCAGAGTATTTATTCCAGTCCCTCTACTGTTAGTTCTTTGTTAGATTAAAGTTATGTCTGTATTGTGGGTATTAAGTTATTGCCCTGTAACTCAGTGCTTCAGAGGTTAAATTGCTTTTGGTGTATGAGCTGGCTCAGTTAAAGCTGACAGCAGTACCTATACTCCCTGTCAGTCTGGAGCAGAGACTTGGACTACTGTAGGCCTGACATTACATTTCTGTCAGCTCTTCATTTTCAAGATCCTACTGTCAGTGGAAAGATAACAGGATTTTTATCCATACTTGCTAGGTGTACCTCCTTGTACCATTTAAAATATGTTTTCAATGGCCTCATTAATTTACTTTCAGAAGTGATGGGTTATAAATTCACTCAATCATCATGTTTTAAATCAACTTGATTTGGCTTATCTGAATGTTCCTTCTGTGTTCTCTCTCAGCCTCTAAAGATTGTCTGCAAATTCCATATACATTGCTTATTGTGAGTGTTATGGTGACCATTATATAATGGGCATTTTAAGGGTGGCCTGATCAGAATTATATGAGAGCAGGGGGGTTGGGCTTGTCCAGTGAAAAACCATGGTTTCCAAAGGTGGGGCTATGTTGTTTGAAATGCTCAGTTATCCCAGACACTTTCCTCTTGGATATATTGAGATGCAGATGCTGAGGAAATGTGAAATAATCCTGATGTGATCAGCAAGTCCTGTAACTGATTCCCTGCAGCTTGCAGGGAAGATTATATCAGAGCACTGGTTCTCTATGCATTTTAATCCTCCCTAGATTTAGCAAATAATCTCATAGTATTCTAACAAGGCTTCAATGTCAAATGCAGGTTGAACATGCTGAAGAAGGTACCTTGTCCTCTTCTTGTGACACCATATATTTTGAATGTTCTTTTTTTTTTCTAAAATTTATTTTCATTTACAAATCCATCTGTATTTTATCAGAAAGGGAAATGTCAGAGCTGATAAAGTTGTTAAGTAACACTATATGGTCATCCTCACATGGTTTCATTAGATACCTCTTTATCCAATCTCTCTACATGATGGCGTATTTATCCTCCTTGGGTGTAGATAGTTGCCCCATTTTCATACCATGCAAATGTTTCACAGCATTCTGTGTAAGTTATATAATTTTGTAAGTTATATCAAATGTGCTACCTGATCCCTTATATACATATCTTTTTGAAATTTGTTAATGCTGGATTTCATTTTAAAGATGAAGAGAAGAAAACAAATTTACCTAGCATTTTTTTTCCCTTCTGCTCAACCTCCAATCAAGTATGAACTATTAGTTTACACTTACTGCTTGGCAGTTCAATATGTGTTGAGCACCAGTGAGAATCCCCTCTGCAGGTTAACACTTTTCCTGAGAAGTTGTCATATTTGATTACATTGGTGTGGGTAGGTGTTAAATAACAAGCATTGGGAGTTGGAAGGCCCTGCCATTCTAATGAATTATTTAGTTAGTCTCTGTGGACCAAGTATTAAAAATATCAGGTATCTAACAATGGACTTTGCCTTCATGGAGTCTTTGTAGTGCTGAAATAAGGCTGGATATTCAAGTCAGTAGCCTAAACTGCACAAGTGAGGTAAAACACCCTATTTTCCTCTTCAGACCCCTGTATCACTCTGAAGTATCAAATATTGCCTTTCATAGTCTGGACACACCAGTGGTCATCAGGGTGATTCCTAACCAGGTTTTCCTAGTAGTTACCTTCATTACTTCATTATTTCTGGACTGTTTATATCAAAGGCAGATTTCTTCAAAGTCAGCATCTCAGAGAAATGTTTTGAAGAGCTGTGATAATGACAATTTTTGTAGTTAAATATCTTTTACAGGAACAAGGTTATGGTTTGTTTTTATTTTTAGATTTCTAAAAGCAGTCTGTTAAATTGTTTTTTTCTGAAAGATGTATATTCCTCCTGTGTATTCTTTTCATTGTAATATCAAATACCTAAATAATTTGGATGTCTTTTAACTTCTGAAAAAGGTCAATAGTCTTGATCTGTTGGACTGAAGTAAAGGCATTTTCTTCATGTTTGTATAAACGTTTGCTATGTATGTGTATAATGCATTAAAAGCATTTATGTTATCAGTGTTTCTTGCATTTCCTTTACAAAGGTTTGTCATGTCACTTTTTATGTCGAGATACACACACACATACACATATTTAGTAATCTGACTGGGCTATGTTTTGTAACTTCTTGATGTGTTAATCAACACTTTTGTATATGTTTCTGCTGCCTTCATGTGTACATTCATCTGTTACATATGGAAGTAAGTTCTCCTGAACTTGAATGAGCATTGACAGATACCAAGATGGATTTTTGGGCTCCCCAAGTTAATGTGGATTCAGCTACCCAGCTCTTATATAGTGGTTGATGAAACCTTGTATTCCTATATATTTCCACAGACCTGTGGGCCCTATATGAAATAAGGGAATTTGGACTGTTTGTGGTTTGGTTTATGCTCAGCTAAAATATTTCTGATTGTTAAGAGGAATCAACAGCCCATTCCTGTTGGTCTCACTTGCAGAAACAGCATGAACAGAAGTGAATAAAGATTAAGTAATTGTGTTAGTTATTTAGCATATATTAGCTTCATTATTATGTTGAAGTGAATTCTGCCTTAATTCTTCCAGAACCACTATGTTTGAAACATTATTATTTTGATGTGTATGCTTGCTACTCTTACAGTGTTAGTTAGCTCTGTGTGTTTATAAGAGAGTGAATGAAAGCCTGACAAATTTCTGCTAATGATTGGCTAATGATTCCTTGCCTTGGTAACTCAAATAATACTATTTGATGTCTCAAGACCATTGATATTTAACTCTGCCCTTGGTTATTGCAATACTTTTTATAGGTGCAATAAAATAATGTATCTCTTTCTGTAGAAAAAGTCTTCTGTCTTTCTAATTTTCTCTGTTCTGTAATGCCTAAAATCAGTGTTCATTCCACATAACTTCCTTGTCAATTTTCTAAAATGTATATCTAGTAAAAAAACCCAAAAACAACAACAAAAAAATGGCGGGAAGTACAGGTATGATACAAGTACTACACTGCACTGTCTGATGCATTAGCAAATAATAGCTATCAGAGCCAAAATCTACTTTTTCATTTCTAATGAGATGTGACTTGAAGCAATTATCCTGATAATTGCTGAAACTGCCAGTGTGGGGTAGTTGGGAGACCTTTGAAAATAATCATTTTCTATCCTTTTTTTGTGGCAAATGTAGTTTGTCTCAATTGGGTTCAAGAGCGGAGCAGCTGTGGCAGCTGGCATTCTAGTGGGTTGGCTGGATTTCCTGCTGTAGGATTTCCCATTTTTAGCACCCACTCGTTTTCCAGTCTCATTTTCCATCTACTCCATTCAGCATTTGGAGAAGGCTGTCATAATAAAGCAGTGTTCCCATCTGTTGGTCATGGCTTGTTTAACGAGCAGTTGATGTCAATTCAGCTATGCCTGCATCTGTTCCTTACTGCAGCTGTGTGTGGCTAAGGGCTCCCCAACAGCAGCCAGATTTAGCTTTTGTCTCTTCATACCATGTTACAGCTTGGCCAGAAACATTCTGTCTTCTCTCAGGGCTATCTGCTCATGGAAAGAGGAAAGTGTGCTAAACTCTGTCTCTTTCCCCCTTTCCCCATAAAGAATGAAACAGGCAAGGGGGGAAAAGTGAAGTTCCATTGGTTTAGGAGGCACGTTTGGGGATATCTGAGGGCAGAGACGGAGGACAGTTTAGTCAAGATCCTAAGAGCAAGAGTGGAATGGGTTCTTTCAGCATCTTAGGAAGAAACATAGAGAGCCTGTGCACTGGCTGAAGACAACAAACAGATTGTATCTGATGGAGAACACTCATTTAATAGTGCAGCTTTCACTTTACTCAGGGAAGCAGTATGGCCACAATACATTTCAGTATTTCAGTCTGAAATTGCTTTTGTACTGTAGACAGACAGGACACAGTCAAGAAATTTCCCGACCCTTACACACGTGAACTCTAGATTTCTGTCTCTTGTGTGCTGAAGAAGAATCAGAATGTGTATATAAGTGCTGATGGTGCACATTTATTAGGCAACTTTCAAAGGCACACTTTTGATTTTTAAACTGCAGCTTCAAAGTTTCAATGGTAGCTACAGATGACAATCACTCCTAAAACTAATCATACTCAAATCTCATACTTTGTACGTATTCAGTCTGTGCTGTTGCTCCCCCAACCTGTACATCATATACTTATCCTTCTTTATTCTACTGATTCCTTCCACAGTTTTGTTTTCTACTGCACAAGTGGTTTTTATGACTATTGAAAAACAAAGTCTGAAGAAAAATAGTGTATATTATTTTTTTTCCTTGTTTCTTCCTATTTTATTCTCTTTGGTTTTTCCTCTAGCTTCTGTTTTTTTGTCATTCATTATGATTGTCATCATTTTGTGCCAGGAGGGTACCTAGTAGTTGGTGGTCTCATTTGATATGACTAAAGAGTGACTTTTCAGTGACCCTTCAAAGAAAGGTCAGACAAAGGTCCATGTAGCCTATTCCCTATCCCTAGCAGTTCCTGGAAGATGATTCCTGAGTAAGAGTAAGATCAAAGATTGGCCTGTGAACACAATAGCTACAAGCTACAGACTTAGAAAATGAGAATACTTAAAGATACCTGAAAAACAGACTGGTTTGAACTTGTGAGGAAGAAAGCAAAAAGTTTTTATGCAGAACTACTGCTCTGTTCACATAGTCATTGAGGTTTTTGTTTCATGATAAATTTGAGGGGGTGTTTGAACTGTGACATCCAAGCTCATGGTGCATCAGTGTGTTCTCCCACTAAAGAGTCCTGGTTCTCTCCTAGCATCTTTCCTCTCCATGCCATCATCCTGGAGTTCATTTAGGTGTCAAACTCTGCAGTTGTTGAGAGCTTCACTCTCCACCCCACTGAAGTCTCCCTGATGCTTGCACAGTCCAGCTGTAGAAAATTCTCCAGAGCCAGGTAAAAGCAGCATCCCCAGGGCTGTTGGAGTCAGCATGGAGCAGCAAGGATTGGCAGGACGGCCTCAGCACATGCACAGAGCAAAGGAAGCTGCAGGAAGGGTGCAGGAGGAAAGAGCATGGGAGGAATGGATGAAGCTGCAGATAAGAAAGATTTTAACACCTTTAACGGTGAAATTTCAGTTGTCTAAGAAAAAATAAACTTATTAATGAATAATAAATTATGTATGAGTTTGCTGAATTACTTTGGAGGTATGAAAGAGAAGCAGCAGCAGAGGATCAGCTGTGCTGTTGAAGAGTTTCAATATCAGAAGAGAAGTGAATGGACATTAAAAAAATTCTCAAGCTTGACTCTACAATTTCTAGATAGATGTGTGTATTTGTCTTTACATCTGAAGTAAAGTGGTGTTAAAAAGATACATTTAACCAAATAGAAATAGGTGGAAAATTAAAATATACACATGTATACATTGTAACCCAGTGGTACATTTATATTGGGTGAATTCCAGCTTTTGTGGTAGCCAATTTGATCACATCTTTTTTGTATTCCAGATGCAGGATACGTTTATAACTGGGTCTGACTACTGGGATATTGCTCTGCTTTGATGTAGCAATAATATCTCGGGTCTTCTATTTTCCTTTATTACCTCCTCTACATTTTGATTCTTCTATTTTAAATGCCTTTATCAGATAAAGAAAATTCTTAGATTAATGTTACATTCTGCATTACATTCTGAGCAAATTAGCAAATATGAAATATTGCTGCATGATTAAACAAAGAGTAATAGAGACAAAAAATGAGAATAGCCTTGTGCCATCATTTAAGAGACAGTATATTAAAAAAAAATGTCTATAGTCAATGGAGGCAGACTCTTTGAGGATATATTTACATATCTCTTGAGTACTTCCTCTAGGCATCTTTCAATTGCCTGCTCTAGGTAGCTAGTTCAGGTGTACACTTGGCCAGGAAAATCTTACACAGTGGCTGTGCAGATATTTCCCAGGAGAACTATGGAGTCACTGGAGATCAGTTTTGGGAAAACCTTGAGTGTTTGATACCTGTTTTTATCACAGTGTGGACAGGAAAAAAAAAAAAAAAAAGAGAAAAAAAGAGACATTTTTATTTAGTAAAGGAAAAAAAAAAAAGTTTGTGCAGCCAAAATAACCATGAAGCCAGGATAGTTCACTGGGGATGTGAGTGAGAGTGTGGAAATTTTTGCTTGGCCTGATTTAGGGAAGACTCAAACCCAGGAGAAACTGAAATGGTCTATCCTGGAGGTTGCAGTTTGCACAGATCATATTACCTTCTGTTCTTTCCTTTATCATGTCCTAGAGTTTTCTCTTGGAGAATGGAGCTGGCACTCACATGGAGCCCCAGGTTACAGACAGTCACTGAGGGTCTTGTCTGTACAGGGAAGAGATATCACTATAGCACAGCATTCATGAAATTTTAAGACAGGGCATCTGGAAAGAAATACTTTACTGCAGATTTGAACATTTCATTTGTGAAGGAAATGGAAACAATGGATGGAAAAGCCCCATACCTGAAGGTAGAGAAGATATCTAAATGGAAAGTTTAGACATCTGTTTTATCTCCAAGAATGGCTTTCAGTCACACAGACTTTGGAATCTACCTGCTCACATTTTTGAAGATGTGTCTCAATCCAATTAATTGTTGACACGATCATCCCACCTGTGTCTCTTGTGATTACTGTGTGTTTGAGGCTGAGCAGGTGCAATTCCAGTGACATGAAGAAAATGGAGTGTGGGCCAATTTTGTATGTAGATACTGTTAAGTATGTGCAGATGGATTATGTGCCATCCCACATGACAAAGACTCGGATCCGGTTTCAAAAAATGGCTGAAAAGACTTAGTATTACACTGGGTGCAATACAGACTTGTGAGAAATACAAACAGGAATGTTAACCAGCACAGGACCAAAACTGTCAGCACAGGTAGTCTGAATGGCTAATTCTTCTGCATAAAGGGTAGCCATCAATCACTGTTGGTTATTTAAACAAGTTACCTTTAAAATCCGATGTATTATAGAAATATGGATGGTGATGGATGAGTTTCCTTTTCCCTTGTTATTAAGGATCCATTGCATCCATTGCACTGTTCCATTCTGGATATGCAGTCTGACATCAAGAATGTTATCCCTGTCATGGGATAACATTTATTTATTTTCCCTACTCCTACTGTGGCCACAAGACTTTTTCCTGCCTGAGTTTGGTTAAATGTTTTGTTGCATTGCTTTGAAGTAAGGTTGGCAATTGTTAGGATGATTTATTCTTTTCATTGAAACATTCCTGTTGGTGCATTTGCACAAAGTGAGCTCTCTCCTGAGTTCCACACCCTGGTGCAGATGTGTGGGAGGTTATGCTTTCATATGCTTGTGTCTGTCCCCTGTCTCTTTTAAAAAGAGAACTAGTATTATGATGGTTTGCCAACAAGATGAATTTTCCAGATTTTTTGGATTTATCAGATAGCTGAGCCTGACCAGGAAAGCCTAATTTCAGATTCTGTCAAGGGAGAATAAGCAGACCATCAAAAACTCAGGCTGCTGCTTCATCCCACTGCCTCACACAAAGTTGGCAGAGGTGGGGTTTGGGTTGCCAAGACTATGCTCAGACTACTTCTTTCTGATTCTTTCCCAGCTACTAAGATGGCACTTCTCCTACTTGCTAAAGAAACATAGCCTACACAGAAAAAAACAATTAAACCAAAGCCCCCAAACAAACAAATAGAAAAGAATATTCACCTGCATATGTATTCATCATTCGGGATCAAGCCTTGGACCCAGGGGTTGGCAGGCATAAGAGAGAACACCTGTTAGATGCCCTGTTGGTACCAGCTGTTAGAACAGCAGGAAGCTGAAAAGTGTTAGAACCTGAATTCCTTTAGAAAGTCATCAGTAACCTCCTACTCAGTTGTGAAAATGGAAAATCAGATCAATGTCCCATCTTCTGAGAAAAAGGGAAGCTTCGTGGAAGTTCATATAACAAACTTTGACTCACTCTGCACAGGTATACAATGGACCATTTCTTCCAGGGCTATTTCCTTGCTTGCCTGGGGCTTGGCTGCTGCATAAATACATCAACAATGCAGCTGTGAGAGAGCACATAGCTCCTCTTAATCTCACATCCCCACGGCCCTGAGTGCTCCAGGGCCAACTGTAACCCTCTCCTGTTGATAAAATGAGAGTGTTGGCATCAAAGCTGAGGTTTTCCTCCAGCTGGGAGGTGCTTCTCCTGGGAAAGGGGAGTGCTCAACAGAAAAGGATGCAGGTTTATGCTGAGTGCCCTTGAAAACCGAGCAGTTAGTGATCCCAGACCTCCCCACAGTGGCTCTGGAGCCAGGCCAATAGCATTAAGCAAGTGCTGTCTGTGCTCAAGCTATGAGAGAAGGTTTGCTGATGCAGCCTTGCTGCTTCTGCACAGACACACCTCAGGTCCCAATTTAACAGCAAACATGCTGAGGGCAAAACTGTGTGAGGGATGATTTCAACACGTTGTAAGCTCAGCCTTCTAATTACAGGGCTGTAAGAAAAGGCCAGAAGCAAACAAATACAAACACATCTGTGACCTAAACTAAACACCAGCTTTTTTTTGCCCAGTTCTTCCACTCCAAAAGCTATTAAGGTTGGGGTCTCAGCACTGGCAGTGTCATCCCTTCCTGTGAAAGTTGCCCCATGTCTCAGTCCTTAGCAGGTTTAGAAGAGGTAATTGTAGGTAACTGAGAGCTGAGCATTACAGCATCCAAGCAGCTGCCTCTCTGCCTCTTTTCCACATGATCTTTAGTTACTTGTGGGTTTTGAGGAGAGGATGTTGGGAAATTTGTGATACAGGCCTTGACATGTAGTGACAGCTACCTGCATGCACTGATCTAGAGCTCAGATTTGTGACTGAAAGCTGAGTTTTTGCTACATCAGACAGTGATGAGGAGAATGGGGATCCCTGCACACTTCACCTTTGTTTTATATGGTATGTATGCAGATTTTTTTTTTTGCAAACAGCTCCATCAGTGCCCTGAATCAACCAGAAGCCACCTGACAGTGGCTGTTGCAGCACTGATGCTGCATTGACTAGCCCAGACAAGAAGCAGCCTGCAGTGGTTTGAGACCCTCTCTACAATACTGGTGCTACACAGCTGCTCACAGGCTCAGAGTTAATGCAGAGCTTGGGTGCTTGTGCTTGAAAACAGAATCTGGGACAGCAGTAAGTAATAAATATTTGGGGATGATGATTTTTCAAGCCCACCATTCTCCTCAGACAGATGACTGGCATGCCACCCTCCCTGGAGTGTCCTGTTAGCCCCAGCCTGAAGGCACAGCGGGTGCCCCTGCCCCGCAGCACTCCAGGCGCTGCTGCAGCTGCTGCAGCCTCTGGCTCTTCAGGTCTTGGAGCACTGCTCTCCCTGCTGGCTGGGATGTGTGGGACTGTGCTGGGAACATGACTGGGGGGCCTGGGGGGAGATGGTCTCCTTACATGCCAGAAATTCACAGCTTCACCATCTCCCCATGCTCTTTCTAATACAGCATGCTGTGAATCTACTCACTTTTTACAGACAAAATGGAAACCGAAGTCTTTAACCAAGAAATGTGGGAGGGGAGAAAATTCAGGCAATGCAGTGAGTACAGATGGCAAATATAGCAGAATTGGTTTTTATTTTCTTTCTACTATATTTCATATTTTCAACCTTCTCTGCCTGTCTGCAGAGCCTGGTTTTGTTCTGAAAGTATTTTCATGTGTAGAGCATTCGTTTACCACAGATGCTGCCTGTTTATTCTCTTCTGTTTTCATTGATCTAACATGAAAGTCACCTTGAACTGAAAGAGCTTTGTCCTTGCTAGGTGTGCAAAATATTAAAAGGTATAAATACAATCATACAAATACAAGGACTAAGCAAGATTTTGTAGGGGTTACTGCTACAGGAAGTCATGGGTACTGAATCCGAATTGTCCATAAAAAAGCAAGATGCTCTTGGATTTAATAGATAGCTCACAGAATGATGGCAGACTAAACACCAAGGCAGGGTGTGCTATATGTGTTATACCTTTCATTATTTATCTTGGTCCTTTTCTTCCTGAACAGAAATATATTTTGGCATTTACTGACCATTTTTTTTACTTATATCTTAAAGGGTGACATGAGTTAATTTGCCTGTGGATAAATTATAAGAGGTATAGCACCAGAAAAAATTTCTTTCACAAGAAAATTCATGCCAGGATTTACTATCAATATTTATTTAATGCAGCTGCTTTACAGATGAAGGAAACTCAGAGCCTCCCTCAACAAACAAGAGGCAGCACTTCAGTCTAACAGCTTTGTATTGAGTGCCTAAATCTCTTTTGCACGTGAATTTAACAATATGTTTCCAGACAATTGCATTGTGAGTATGCCTGCAGGGCTGGCAGCTGAGTGTTGGCCTGTTTGTTCCCTTAATTAAATATATGGCCAAATGCATTCAGCCACGTCAGCTCTGGCTGGGATGAGCAATGCTGTGCTTGCTGATCCCTTCAGCTCTGCCAGCCCATGTGGTCAGAGAGCAGCTACACTCTGTCGCTGTGTTTTCAGCCCGAGCACAGAAGCTACACAGACTTCCTTTGTGTGCTGAGGACAAAAATTAATTTTCTCTGCCTCTTCTTTCTCATTATGGAATCTTTAGCTTAATTCTGGCTGTAAGAGGAGCAGGAGATTGCAGGTTTTAACTCCACAGAGAAATGGGTTACATTGGAAAGCTTCAGGGGTTGTGCTTTTTATTGGCACAAAACAGCAAAACCCCAACATTGTCCAAGGTTGGTGGCAATTTTGGGAATCCTTTCTCTCATAAATGTGTAACATTTTGTGCAGGATGTCTGATCCACCAAGAGGAACTTTCCTAGTGACAAACTGGCAGCTGACTAATAGCTTGTGGTCCTTTTTTTCTCTGTTTTCCAAGCCTACCCACTTTGTGTTGCTTTAAGAGATCAATACAATCAAATGACCAGTCTGACCAGTTTTGACCATTACCCTTACAACTGGGCTGCAAAAGCCTTGAAGTTCACAGCATGCCAAAGCACTGAACACAAAATTCCTCACCTCCCACCAGTGACTAAAACTCTTGTTCCTGTATAAATGTGACCTCGTGTGTACGTGGTTTGCAGGTGCTTTGCAGTGGCAAAGACTTCTTAACTTCAAAGAAGTCAGGGGGAAGCTGAGAGGACAAGGCCACTCCTGCACAGAAACCAGCAAAGACAGAGGTCAGAATATTTGTGCAGTGGCTCTGGCAAAGTAGGTAATAATCAAGAAAGTTTTATTATACCTTGTATCTACATGCACATCTATTGCTGTTTGGCTTTTTTTTTTTTTTTTTTTTTTTTTTTTTTTTTTTTTTTATTAGACTATGAACACTTCTACAAGGGCTTTGGACTTCTTACAAGCTGTGTGATGCTGAGCTCAGTGGCACTGCCCTTTTTTGATCCTCCCAGCAGCGGTCCCCGATAAGTGTGAGGGCTTCTTGTTGCAGGAACTCTGGACACAATGTGCCTTCAGTTAATTCCCCATAATACTTACCTGATTATATACACAATAAAATACAATACTTTAAAAATGTGTCTCATTTATGATGTTCATGGGGTTTTATGAACTAAAATGTACATTGAAATGTACAAAAATAAATGTAGCCAAGTTTGTGGTAAGGCCCACACAATTTTCATCTGAGAGTTGAAATCTAAATGCAAGCACTTGGTGTGTGTCCAGGACACAGATTTAGCATCCAAGTGAATGGAAAGGGAGGAAAATCCCATGATTCAGGATTTCACATGTGATGCTCACAAATGCTGTAGCCACAAATATGTTTCCTGAGGCCCTCTGAATAAATTAAGGAATTTTTTAAATCTCTCTATATATTCTTTCTCTTCAGACCCACAGATTTGAAACAAACAGGATGAAGTCCAGCTGCTTAAGCATCAGTCCAGAGCTGTCTGAGATGCTTAAGGGTGCCCAAGACATCTGGTTCAGGCTGGCATATATGACATAATACTTATTAAAGACTCATTTTTTTCTGGCTGCTAGATGCTGGGGGAAATAATCCACAGCACCTAAAACAGCACTGAGCCTGTCAGTAAAGTAACTCCCTCTGGTGAGTACTGAATGAGAGGCTTAGGTTTGTCCATTTATATCCATTACCATTTATATCTGCCTAATTATGGGAAGAGTGGAAGAAATTGTTTTGACATTAGGAAACTGCAGAAGACATAGGCAAATCTAGTGATACTGAGACATGCTATATAAAAAAAAATCTACTTGAAAACATTTTCTGAGCTGCTATCCAGAAAGTCATCAAAATAATAATTATCCAATCTGCAAGCTACATTGAAAAATCATTCAAGTCTACTAATTAGTCAAGAATGACATAAAAACAAAGGGGCAGTCTCTTCTGCCAGGTAACAAATGACAGAATGAGAGAAAATGGCCTCAAACTGTGCCAGGAGCGGTTCAGATTAGATATTAGGAAAAACTTCTTCACTGAAAGGATTGTCAAGCACTGAAACAGGCTGCCTGGGTAATGGTGAAGTCATCATCCCTGGAGATATTTTTAAGATGTGTAGATGGGACACTTGGGGTCATGGTTTAGTGGTGCCAGATTAATAGATGGACTCAATGATCTTAGAAGTAATTTCCAATCTAAATAATTGTAAAATTCTGTGATTTTAACAGGAGTTTGCTTGCAATTCTCTTTTTTTCCCCTTTACTTTGCTCTTGAGGTGAGGTCATGGACAGGTTCCCTACTGCCATTAGCACCAAGACACAAGGTACTTCCCAGCACCTGATTTTTTCTTGTTGCAAATTGTATTAAACAGAACATATTCCACAGAGTTAACTCAAGTTTTCCTTTAAGCTAACACCCTCTACTGTTCACTCCTGCATATTATCCATAAACAAAACATAGCCATGATTAAAGCAACTACTGACTTTGGTGTGGTACAGCAATTTCTAGAGTATTGTCCTAATTTTAGTTTTGTCATTCTTTGAAAGGAGTGCAGCAGTGACTTAGTCACCCGACCTCCCTACATCTTTCAGAAAAAGAAACATGCTGCAATGTCCCTTTTCAATAGTTTTGATGTAGTACACATCTTTATGATTTATTTTTGAAAATAACTGTGAGTCCTGCAGTGCCAAGAACAGCCTGATCACAATTTGATGTTGTTGAATGCTGGGGTATTACTTTAGCAACCAGAAGATTCTGAAGTTGACTTCAGTCATTTTTATGCTGTATTTTTGACATAGTTACGAAAGTTGAATGGAGTTTCCTTGTGAATGATGATTGCTAACATTTCAAGGTTTTGATTTTGGAGAAGACAGTCCTCTTCTGTCTTTAGAGTCCATGTGAACGAGTTATCTGACTCAGAACTGCCATGCAAACCAGACATCTGGCTTGCCTCCCTCTGAATTACAGCCATATGCCAGTCACCAGCTGTTTCTATACTGATCAGTTCCTGCTTTGAGGGTGAGGACAATGTAAATGAAATAGCCCCAGAATTAAATATTATTTGTCACTCAGAGAAGGGTGCTAATGCCAAAACGACTCTTAGCTCTTCTCTAGAAAAGACAGCTGCATGGCAATGGAAGGGGCAGAAGAAACTGCAGAGCTCTCCTTGCCAGTCTCTCAGTAGTGTCACACAAGTGTCTGAAGCTCAGTTTTAATCTCTTTTTTCTGTATAAAACACCTAGGACATCATGCTTTCTAACAATCCCCACCTCCCTTGGCAAGAAAAGGGTTTAAGGATAAACTTTAGGAATGCTTCTTGCTAAGCTCATGAAACTTGTCCTTCATGCTATTCTTCATAGGTAATATGAAGAATATGCAATAAATGGGAAGCTAATCTTAATGAATATATTCTGTGAAAACACTCCTTCCCCTCTAACCATTACCAGCATCAAATTAGCCCCTATTTGTTGTTCTGTGCATGGGAAGGTGCAAGCATTCTTAAGTCTTATTAGCTACTCAGGATTTTAGCAGTGTTAATCTCATAAATTATTGTGTCTTACTGCCATCCTCTGAAGCTTTTCCCAAAAACTCCCTGGGGTCTGCGTCTAGCCCTCAGGAAAACCACTCAAAGTTTTCCCTGAGTTTCCTCTGTGCTGAAAAGAAGGCACCATTCCCGGAAAACCCTTTTCCCAATGGCAGCTGTGCTGCCATGTCTCATTTGACTTTCAAGTGACATCAGAAGATTAGCTGCAATCTCTTTGCAGGCTGCTAATCCAGAGAGCTGCATTACGCTGCCTTGATGTCCCTCTGAACATGACATTATTTGACAAGAAGCAGAATAGTGTTCATAGGTACAACAGAGATATTGGCAAAGACATCTTGATACCCCTGCCTTGAGGCCCATAAAAATAGCTGTAACACCCACCCCCTCCCCCCCCCCAACTCCCAGGCAATTCCACAGGTCCGTTTGGGCAAAGAGGCACAACTTGAGGCTGTTGAGGCTGTTTTGTCTTGTCCTGTCACTGGCTATCTGGCAGAAGAGACCTGGCTGCACCATCCTCTCAAGTGGCTGTAGACACCAATAAGGTGCCCCCTGAGCCTCCTCTTCTCCAGGCTAAACAACTCCAGCTCCCTCAGCTCCTCCTCAAAAGTCCTACTCATTCCTCATGCACAGGCAGCATCAACTTTGAAACTTAGGTTTTGCTGGTAGTTACTGCATGGAAGGTCTTTGACCACTGTTACAGTGCTTTCAAGTGTGTATTAGTTTGCTGAAATAAAACTCCTGTTGGTATGGAACTGGTACAAGCTGGCTTGGAATCAAGATGATTTCACTCTCTGGGGGAATATCTGCATTCTGGTCAGCTCTGATGGGCTATACCAGGCCATGGTAAGCTATCGTGCTGTAGCCATGTGTGTGTGTAACCCAAAAGGGGACAGGCATGGGTAGCCTGGCACTCTACAAAAGAAGGCATCTCCCCCCAAAACAGACAAGAGTCATCCAGCAGGAACCTGTCTCTCCTGCCAGGATTACAGGGAGAGCCAGTAACCTGCTCAGATCAGGTACATCATCAGAGCAGCACAGCAGTCACTGACCCCAGCCCTCAGACAGCTTGTTTGTTTAAGTAAAGCCTGTATACAGAATGTTCCCATTGGCAAAGATTTCCTGGGTCTTTGCCTTTGTTTTCTGTGGTTGTTTCCACCTCACAAGACAACAGTTCCCACCTGTCCCAGCCAGTGATATTTGTTCTTTAGAAGCATTTCTTATTTTAGCATTTTGCCTTTGCCTTATCTAACTTGTATGAGCTGGACTGCTCCTGCCCTGCTGTAATCTCTGGTCCACAGAAACCCTAGAGACATTTAACAATGACAGATAAATGAAGATTCAGCAGAACTCAGCACTCTACTGAAATATTGAACATTCTGTCACATTTTCAAATGCTTGCTTTTTATGACTACTGTAACATGAGTATTAGTGAGACATATCTTACACCTTGAGCCTTGTAAACAGCAGGTGGAAATAAATGGTGTTGCCTAAAAGCAAATCATAGAATGGCTTGGTTTGAAAGGGACCTTACAGATCATCTAGTTCCAACCCCTAAAATGAAGTGGATAGGATTTTTTCTTCTCCTCCTTCCTCAGTTGTTGAGGTAAATCACTGCTACCTGCTAAGGGTCATTTGACTACTCAAACTGCTGTTGAAATGAAGGACAGAACAATGAGGGCCAGAACAAGGATCCTTGGAGCTGTCAGCTCCTAGTAGCCCTCCTATACACATTTTTTAGTTCTTTGATTTCTGTAGTTCTAAGTTTACACCTTGACACAGTGCTTACAGAGATCTACCACTCTCTGACAGTGCAGTCAGAGATCTACCACTCATCATTTGTCTCCTGTACCTCAGAACAGTCCATCACAGAGCCTGTGCAGGCTTAGATCCAAGTAAAGATATTTCTGAGTTCATGAAAGAGATGTCTTTAATCTGTGATTACCAACATTTGGCTGCAGATTTGTCAGCTGGCTTTCCTCAGACTCATTAGCAAAGCCCAGCAATGGCAGTGACTGCCATCATAGAGCACGATGGGAAAGGTTTTTAAGCCCTAATTTATATTTCACATAAGTGTCTCTCTTTCCTGTGCTTGCTGCTAATGGACCGCCATTATGTGAAATGGAATTCACAAAAATGGAAATGTCAATTCATTCTGTTTGCAAGAGCTGGGCCGTCTCCCAGTCTGTGCCTGACTAGCATTTTGCTGAAAATCCCTTAAGAGACAGCAAGATAGTTTTATTTTCATTAAGAGATAGGATTGTCCTGAGAACCATAATAACAAAATAAGTGCTATTGTGTATACTTACTATCTGCAGCTAGCCACCTGGGGAACACTAACAAGGCTACATTTACGAATGTGTTTGTTTAAATAGAGGAGCATGAAAATTCACAGGAGAATTCCACAGCTCCCTGCTCCTCTGTAGTGCTGGCTCACAGAGCCGGTGTCTTCAGGCAGTGTGACTCACACAGGATGGTGAGGGAGCTCACAGCTCGGCTTGCAGTCAGCAGGAATTTCCACACCTCTCCTAGGCCAGGAGCCAGAGTCCCTGCTAGCAGGTGACCGTGTGCTCCCCATCCCTCAGGGCTCTCTCCTGTGACAGAGAACAGGGCTGGGGCACCTGTGACAAAACTGCCCCAGCTGAGTGAGCAGTGCTGGGACAACAGGCAGGAAGACTCCTCTCCTGTCTGCGCCCTGCTCTGCTCTTGTGCAATGCCTCCGTTTGCTGAGGCAGGAACACCAACCAAAGTTAGAGGGCTACCATTCATTCTTTGCAGAGTCCAGCCTGTAAGGGCTTGCACTGTGATTTTGCTTGGAAAAAATGACTGGTTTTAGGTGGATGCTAAGGCTTTTGTGTATGTAACAAGGACCCAACCCCATTACACCAAAACCTGGGGGATGCTTTTCATTCATTTCAAAGGGACACAGTGCCTACTTGCATTCAGCATTCATTTTTACTCAAGCCAGGTAAGAGCTCATTAATTTTGATTAAAAAAGAATACCAGATTCCTATCTTGCCCCCTTACTGCACCTCACCCCAGTGGTGCAGAGTAAGGCAAAATAAATATATTGTTCATTATACTTAGGACACCATGGAGCTTTCAGTGTAGAACACTACACAGGTATTTGTGACCATTTTCTTTTATTTATCAGGACTTCCTTGGCTCTGGTGGGGCTAGTTTATGAAAGTAGCTTGGCTGTGTTCCGTTTTCTACAGTAGTTAGTTCTTCACAGGATCAGGCTGTTCAAAAACTATGAAATACCTATGATGTGGATTTCACATGCCTCATTTGGATGTTTCTATTCTTTGTTTCTATTTATTCTGTCTTTTGAATCCTTTTGTCTTGCATTTGCACATGTTGACTTTACAGTTTTGTTCAGTGGAGCTCCAATCCTGCAGGTCCTCTCAGAATCGTAACTCACATTGTTCAAATGAGAATGGCTTTCTAAGGCGGATCTAATCAGCGTTTCTCTTGGGAGCAAAACCAAATGAGCTTTTCTAAGGTTGGCAATTCAGTCCAATTATTTCACAGATCTTTGTTCATTTAATTCCTCTGAAGTGGAACAATCAGAAGAAACAGGGCAGAACTACAATGCAAACAGGAAATTATGGCTTCTCAATTTGAAGAAAATGAGATTTTATAACACATTCCTCTATTTATTTATTTATTTATTTATTTATTTATTTATTTATTTATTAAGCCTTACTCTTTTGTCATGCATACTGGCAGCGCTTCACTGCAGAGCACAGCAGTTTTGAGAGAACTATCAGAGTAATGTCAGAGCTCCTCAAAATGGAGCTGTGCAGACAAAGCCACAGGTACTGTGAATAAACTCAACTCCATTGATTACCTGGGACCTGTATCAGTTTAGAGCAACTGAGAACTTGCAGTTTAATGCAGTGAAAGGATGCTTTCTTCACTCCTTTCTATCATTATATAGAATCATAAAATATCCTGAGCTGGAAGGGACCCACAAGGATCACTGAAGTCCAACTGTGCTGGAATTCCAGATTTTCCCTTTCTTATTAATTATAATTTCCAGTCACAAACTATAATGGAGGCTTTGCTTAATTGCATACATCATGGTACAAGATTAATCTTTAGTTTGCATATAAAACTGAAAAATACTTTGTTGAAATTAGACATGGTAATTCAGGGTTGTGTTTTAAAGAGGTGTCTATCTAAGACAAATAACTTTAGGCCACTGAGATAAATCTCCAGTAGTGCCTTGATGAACATAATAATTTTGATGGATGATACCTTGCAGCTGTCAGCAGGTTGAACATACTTGTTGATGGCTCTCAGGGGACTGGCTTAATGATTGTACAAATGAAGCAAGAACTAAACTTGGAAAGAAAACATGGAAATGATGAATATGTTGGAAAGAAGCAATATTTTCTCCCTGAATAAGCATGTTCTAATTTATACTTAAAAATTCAGAAAATGGAAAAGGAAAACAGATTTTTTTATTCCTGTCATCTTCAATTCCTAGGCAACTGGTTTAGAGGTACTGTGAAGATGTTTACAACTTTAACCCAGTCTTTTCTCCAGAATTCCTTGCAGCAGTACCACTGAATTCAACAACAGACTTTGGACGGTGATACCATTCTGGATGTGGACATTCATTTTTGTTCATTCAGCCTGATCCCCTTACTGTCCATATCTGGGACCTTCTGGAAGTCTCCACAACTTTTTCTTGTGTTCCAGTCACAGGCTTCCTTCACGTAGCAACCAGAACATAAGGGCAAGATGTACAACCAGACCTTGTCTAAGGAGTAACACAGGACCTGCAAGGGGAATGCATCTACATGGAACACCTGGGAAATGCAACCAGTGCTTGAGCCTTTGAAAGGACGACAGTAGCCTGGCACTTGGTGCACACCTGGCTGGTCAGTTGCGGTCCCAGTGCTTTCAAAATGCTGCCTGGAGAACTCCTGAGGGGTCAGCCCAGCATGAAAGGACATAAAAAAGGATGCTCTTCAAATGTTTTCTGCCTTCTGCTTTTCTGCCTTCTGCTTTTCTGCCTGGGGTTTATATTCTAATCCTTAACAACTCTCTTACTCTGAAGACTGGTGTGTGACAGCTATAGGAGACAGACACCACGAGAATCTGATGGGTTTAAAGAGTTTTAGCCATGGTCTTTTCCTCTCCTCAGTCCTTTTTGCGTGATGCGGTTCATCTTTCTTGACAAGCACGATAGTAACTCGAGCACTCAGTGCTTTTCTAATGTCCCGTTGTGTTCAATGTAGCTCAATTGACACGCAGAAAAGTGCAGCAGCCTTTCAGTTAGGAATGACATGGCTTCTGCTGACATTTCCCAGCTGAAGAATCATTTTATGAATCATACACACTCTTTGTTTCCAACTCTCCTGAACCCTGTGAAAAGCAGAATCAGAACTGAACAGATTGAGGTCGGGGGAGTGTAAAAGCCTTGAGGGAGCTTCAGCACAGGAAAATGAGGGTCAGCACCCTCAAGGAGGTCAGGGAGCAAGGGCCAGAGAGCTGAAGAAGAAACCTATTCATCGGTACGGCGAGGAGATGCGCCTCTTATGATGGAGAGGGTGTCGGCCCCAGCAGCAGTGCTGGGAGCGGCTGTGGGGTTCCATCCGTCCCCTCGCGGTTCACCTCCGGCAGGTCCCGCAGGGACGGCGGAGCCAGAGCCCCGGGAAATACACTCCCCGACGGCTGCCGAGAGGGAAGCGCTTCGAGCTGGCAGCGGCACGTCCCCACCCGCCCTCCTGAGCATCCCCGCTGCCTCCGGCCCCTCCGCCGGCGGCAGATGAAGGAGCCGCGGGCGGCGTGTGCGAGGGGAGGGCGGCGGGAGCCGGCTCTCCCTGCCGGCCCCGAGCTCTCCTGCCGAGCGCGGCCGTGAGCGCCGCCGAGCCCCCCGCTCTACACGGGCCCTCCCGGCAGCACGGCCCACGGCGGCTGAAGTGCAGCAGGAGACGGATGGCGGCAGCCGGACCCTGCCCGGCCCAGGGGCGCTGGGGCCGCGGCCCCCGCCCCGGCGAGCAGGGCTGAAGGCTCTCCCGGCACGGCTCCGCCCCGCCCGAGGCACGGCGGCTGCCGCGGGCAGCGGGGCGTGTGGCCGCCCGCGGCCGCCCCTCACGGCCCCGCCGCTCCTCGCATCGCCGCCCGGGGCTGCGGATCCTCGCTCCGCCGGCGGCCCCGGGCCGGCCCTGCCCTGCCCTGCCCGCGCCGCGCTCCCAACTTTCCTCGGCGTGGCACGAAATGTGCCGGGCGCCGCCGAGCCCCTTTGACGTCTTGATCCTCTCCGAGAACTTAACAGGATCGCAAAGCCCTTCGAGCGGCTTTTCCCGGTGAGCCGGGCTTAGGCGCTCGGGCTGCGGCCGTAATCCGCCCGCGCCGCGCAGAGGGGCGGCTCGGCGGGCCCTGCCCTGCCCCGCCGCCCCCGCCGGGCCGGGCGGCTGCGCTGCCGCGGCTCCCGGCGCGGCCGGAGCGCGTCCGGGCCGGCCAGGGGCAGCGCTGCCCGCAGCGGCGCCAGGGAGAGCGCCCCTGGGCCCCGCATCCAGGCAAGCGGACGGACGGACGGACCGACGGAGCTCCAGAGTTCGGATGCTGCGGAGGAAGGAGAGCGTGGGCAGGTGAGTGTGGAGCAGGAGGCAGTAAGCCTTCGGTCGCGCCTGTGAGAGCGGCATCGTGTCCTGCACCAGACTTCAGTTCCAAGCCTTAGCTCAAAAGCTTGAAATGGAAACGTAAACTTTGTTTATTTATTTATTTTTAAAGAAAAGTTGTAATTTGATTAATTGATGCAGAGATCTCTGTGCTTACAATTAAATTGGATTCAGGGCACAAATCTGAACAGAAGTGGGGCTGAGGGGATTTATTCCACTCCTGCTGACTGACACTTAATTTTACTAGCTTGATCCATGTCTCTCTTCACTTCTCCAATGTCCGGTGCCTGAGGCTATTAAATCCTGTATTAAAAAAATGCTAGCAAATACTACAAGCAGTGAATAATTTTCTGGTGATTCCTGATGCTTCCCATAAATTTACCTTGGTTCTAGAAATATGACATCTTTTGCAAAAGTCCTGTACTGTAACCCAGGCCATAGTCTGCCTAAGAATGTAGAAGATAAGGTAATAATAAGTGTCTTTCTGTAATGCAAGATCCTCTCACTTGCCAAGAGGAAAAGTCTAAAGAAGATAAGGAAAAATGACCTGAACAGTACTTTAGATCTCTGAAGATATTAAGTGTAAAATGTTGGTACCTGTTGATCTACCTGCTTTAACTATATTATGTTTTCCAGATACGTAGTTGCTGGATTCAAAGCAAATAATTAAAGGATTGTTGTATTTAAAATCTGTAATTTTCATTTTTACAACTGAGTAAAATTACATCTGCAGTTTCAGATCTTACCGATTTTGAAATAGCGTAACTGTGTGTATTCAGTTAGCACAGTCTTTGTTTTTTTCCCTTGCTATTTTTCATGTTGTTTTCTTTGAGTATGCATGCTACAACCACCTGATTAGAAAAATACATGTTGCAAATGAAAATGGGACTGTCGGGATGTTGAATCAGCAAGGGTAATCATTGTAAACAAGTAGTGAATGGCTTGAGGGAAGAACACATCAGCTTTAAAAAATTATACCTCATCCTTCCATATCAGCATGTGTCAGCTTTGCCTTCTGTGTATCCCGGTCTTTGTCATCCAATTTGCACCCAAGCTCAGTCATTTCGGTTCAGCACGTTGTCCGGCAGCCTTCTCCAATGTTCCCATCTCTTTTCATTAGCATCTTTTAAATCCTCTTCGGTAGGATGCCTCCTTACGGCTTGTGAAACGTGACACGATTTACCCCTAGTGTTCCTCTTCCCCAGGCAAATGAGATGGCTCCGATGGTTTGCATAAAATGGGCAGGGGGTGAATTTAAATGGGTAACAGTCACACATATGCACGTGCACACCTGCCAACATACATATTTATTTTATAGGCACACATTCAGGACTGTAAACCTGCTGTGTTCATGCTGTATCCATGCCCCTGCTATGTTTACTTTTAAGAGTTACCTTGATATATGAATGCATTGACAGGAGACATTGGCAGAACCAGTGAATTTTAGGCAGTGGCTACAGAAGCCTTGCACAGAGCTTATTTGCTGTATAGAAACATGGACACCTGTGCCGTGTTAACCCATGTTGGCTGCAGAAACAGCATGATAGGACTTGCTTGTCCAGTCAGCTGTAATTTTTAATTTTCTGTGTTTTAATTTACAATATTAAATTCAATATCCACAGCTAGTTTCTCCTGAAAAGTGTCCAGTCTAAAAAAAGAATTCATCTGCAGAAAATGGTCTGCAGAAAACTTTAGTAAATCTTAGAAAATTGAACTATATTGCTAATAGTTCATAGTTACAGAAGGAAAAACTTCATCCAAATAATTTGGTTTATTTGAATGATTATTTTGGTACTAAAAGGTGCCAGAGACTCAGGCTTCAAATAGATCAAAGGTAATCATGTGCATTTCATTGTAAAACTATAAATTATACATACATGAATAATGCAATGCTTTATGAAGTGCATGCACATCTAAAGTACCTGTGAAAGGTAGAGTATTTGACATCCTTGGTTGGTCCTGAGGCTACTGGGCTATGCATATGAATTATGTGCATTCTCAGGAGATGTCAGTGCTTCATAGACTGTAGAAAATGCAATATGATGTAGCAGAGAGAAATAAATTTTGAAAAGTGTGCTTTTAAGAGAGGCCCTAGAATTTAAGAATTGTTGATTTAAACTGTAATGAATTCATGAGGGTAAGTTGGTACTGCTGATTGTTTTTTTCAGCTCCCTGAGTTTGATCTAATAGCCTTCATACAGAGCTGATTTCCATATGAGTGTGCCAGAGTCCAATGTGCAGGTGAATTTGCAAACCTCCTAATCCTTGAAGAAAAGGTTGTGCCTTATCTTCAAACCATGTTGTTATTTAGAAGTTCCAGTGTCCAGTCTTTGATGTCCATTTGTTGCCATTAGTGGTTGCATCACTGGAGCTGCAGCCTGTCGCACAGAACACACACAAGATACATAATGCACAGCTGAGCTACAACTATTAGCAAGTGATGTAACAAGGATCATGTAGGTGGAGGTCAAATCCCAGAATAAATCCCAAAGACTTATCAGGGTTGAACCTGAGAGGCTGTGTGAGGATTTGGAATGTGTCTTAACTAAAATGATGTTAGTGATCCTATGAAGCTTATCACTGCTTCTACAGCAATAAAATGCTGAAAGCTTCAAGAAAACAGTGTTTTAAAAACTACATGAACACATAGGATGCATTATAAAATCGTATGTAAAGTCATCTTTTACTTTGTGGTGGTGATACATATTTCACCTTGAAAAGCTCTTTTTTGAATTTTGCCATGTTTTCTTTCGGGAGTCCTTTTACTCTAAACAAATAAGCATTAAGAAAACTAAGTGGTGGTATAAATAGCTTGATCTGTCATTATTACTTGATAAACAACTACATTTACTTTGTATCAGGTGTATTAATTCTTGGTTGGTTAACAATTTTGGATTAAGTTAGGTTGGGTTGGCATATTCTGCCCCAAAAGGGAACTGCTAGAGTAGCCCAAACATCAACTCTCAGTGCTCTTGAGAGGGAGACTGCAGTGATTCAAAGATCCTTCATATATATTTGACAATCTGCACAGCTCACTTTGATGGCTTAGTGGATAGCTATCAACTTCCTAATTTTGTTATAATTTGTAATATTAAATTGTGTGCTTGTGTGCTGGGGTTTTTTTTTCTTGCTGAGAGGGTGCAAAATTGTCTGAAACCCAGCCACAAAGCTGCTCAGAGGCCTTGACTGTGTCCAGATTGCAATGGGTGCTGAAAACAGATACTGCTGCTGCCATTGGTGTTCTAAAGCACTGAAAACCCATGAGAAAGCTATTTGGAGCCCATAAGCTACTGGCAGCAGGCTCTGGAAGAAGGAGGAAAATTGGTTTTTTCTTGCTTAATTTGAAGCAGGCTTGAGAAGGTTTCTCATTTTTGAGGTGCAGCTGCTCAGCACAATGCAATTTTCTGCAAATAGCTGAATTGACTTCAGAAAGAGGGGAGTTATGGCTGTGAACTGGGTGCCACTCCTTTGGGCCTGGAATTAGAAGCCCAGTCATTCTTCATATCCCAGTTTGGTTTCAGTCATTTCACATATGTACCTTCCTTCTTAGTGCCATATTCCTGCTTACCTGCATTTCTGCATTCCTACTTCAGGAAATCCAGTGGATGGCAGAGCTCCTGAAATTTAGATATTGCAACCTTCATAGCTCTACTTCTAGGTCTTTAATGATGTAGCCCTAAAGAGACAAGTAGAACCTGATTTTCAAAATTAGGAAATACTTACGTGAATCCAAAATTTTCATATGTTACTTGAACTCATACCTGTTGTCAAACTGGCTGTTTTGTTAAAAATGCTTCTTTTATACCAGACAGTGCCTTTAAAATAGTTTGACACAAAACCTCAGTTGCTATTGAATCCAAAAGGAAGAGGATAAAAGAGCCTTACCATTTACATTTCAAATAGGAAGTACTATCATGTATGTAATAATTACATGTATGTAATTTGTTACATTTTTAGTAGGATAATACATGTCTCGTTTAGCTGTAGTTTCAGTCTCAGTGATTTAGGCACTGAAGAGGAATATTCTTGAGTGTGGAATTATTAATCTCTTTCAGGTAAGTATATTGGGTAGCAAGGAAGAAAAGACTAGGAGAGAAAGCTTGTTAAAACTCTCCTTAAGGCATTGGTAAAGATGCCAGTCTTTCACAAGCTAGGAGGGATTCAAGTTTTATTTTGGCTGGTGACTAGACTGAGGCAAAGAGGACAATGTGTCTGTCTGTCTATCTATTCTTTTGTTAAATGACTTGTGAGCTTAATACCTGTTCTAAGTGCCTAATATGGATTTATCAGACTTGTCAGCTTTTAGGTAATCAAGTTTTACCCTCAGTGTAATTATTAGCATTAAATATTCAGCAGAGAATGTAGTTCCCAGGTAGGAGCTGTTATTTATAAAAGGCAGGTACCAGGGTGGATGCAGTGTCCATGGCCTGGCAGGGGCTGTGGGGCTGATGTGAGCAGCAGCCAGGGCTGCCTGTGCTGGACACAAATGGCTCCAGCCAGCTCCAGCTCATCCCCTGTGGCCAAGAGGGAAGAAGCACTTCAGAAAGAGGAGGATGCCACAAAGGCAGTGTGAGTGGACTGAGGGGAAAAGAAAGAGTGAAAACCATCTCTGCAGAAAGCAAGATTGGAGAAGAAGCAGAGGTGGTGTTGTGAGCATTGGAGCTTGATTCCCCTTGGAGCTTGATTCCCCTTGTAAGTCTTGGAGGGCTCCATGATGGAGCAGACATCCACTGTGGAGGACCCTTTGGTGGAGCCGTTCCTGAAGCAGCCAGTGAGAAGGAGCCAGTGCAGGAACAGGTTCTCCCAACAAGTACTGTGGTCCATGGAGGACCCACAGTGGAGCAAGTTTATCCTGCAGGACTGCAGCCTGTGGAGTGGACCCACCCTGGAGCAGTTTGTGAAGAACTGCAGCCTGCAGCAAGGACCCACACTGGGTCAGGGCATGGTGTGAGGAGGAAGGAGTGGCAAGGAGGAAACATTATGGACTGACTGCAGCTTCCCATTTCCCAGACCCTGTGCTGCTCGGTAGGGTAGAGGAGCTGGAGGAGTTGGGAATGTAAAGTTGAATCTAGGGAAAATGAGTGGTATAGTGTTTTGTCTTTGTTTCCCACCATCCAACTCCATTTCAATTTGCACTAAATTGAGTTTTCCCCAGTTTGAGCCCATTGCCTGTGATGACAATTGGTCTTCCAATGTCCTTTTCCTTCCTGTTTTTTCCTCTTGCCCCATGATGAGCTTTCTCATCTTATTTTCTCCCACTGGGCTGCTGAGGAGGGGAAGTGCAATAGCAGCTCTGTGGGCATCTGGCAGCCAGCCAAGGTCAACCCACCACTCTGCCTGGTTTTAAATATGAAACTGAGCTCTATTCACTTCTTAAAACTGCCTTGTGAGAACCAGTGTTTAGTGGCAGTTTTGGGATTGCAGGTCCCAGATGGTTGGAGCTCTGTGTGGCCCTGCAGAAGGTGTTTGTGGAGCCTCCTGATTCCTCAGGACTTTCCTGCTGGCTGACTCCTGTTAAGTTGCTCCTTAGTTAATTACTTGCCGTATTTTGGATCCAATGTTGAAATGTCAATCTCCTCCCTAGACTATTAAAAATATTTATTATTAGGGTTCTTAGAGGCCTGTAAAGAACAAATATTTCTTCTTCATCTTCTTCATCAGATAGTTAGTAATTTGTCAGAACTTTATGGGCTTTATTGCAGTGCCAAACCATGTTGCTTCAAGAGATCTCAGCACCTGCACTGTACCCAAATTACCTCGCTGTTTCTTTCTATCTGTCCTGTCTCTCTCTACCATAGCTAGGCACATGTAACACACTTTCACCCACTCTTCCTACCTCTTTCCAAAAATATATTAATGTATTTTATTGCTTAATAGTAGAGTTGTATTTCTGTGGAATTTTCTCCCCCTCCTTTCCTCCAGTGTAGTGCAGAAAAAGAGTTCACATCACACTGTGTATCGAACGTGAATTTTACAGCTGAAATGATTGTAAGGGATCTGAAATGAGCTGAAATTTTACCTACATATTTTTATCTTATAACTTTTTAGTCTTCACCTTTTAGGGTGAGCAGGCCCTATTTTCCTTTCTCTCCCTTTTCCAGGTCTTTAATCATTCTTGCCATGCTGTTATTCTGCTTTGTCTTTCTACTTAAGAGAAGGACTTGGATTGTTCCAGATAAGTCTGCACTGTTGTTTCATGGAGCAGTTTTAATGGTTTTTGTGTCATTAACACGTTCCATGTAACATTGTCAGTTGTTGTGTCAGCAAGGCTGCCCTGCAGTGAGCACGCTGTTCCACTGAGCTGTACCTGTGTCCTAAGTTCCTAAGTTGGTTTGGGTTTGAAAGGACCATAAGGACCATGTAGTTCCAACCCCTCTTCCACCAAACCAGTTTGCTCAAAGCCTCATCCAACTTGGCCTTGGACACTTGCAGGGATGGGGCATAAACAGCTTCTCTGGACAACATGTGTTTCAACACCATCATAGCGAAGAATTTCTTCCTAATATTTAATCCAAAACTACCCTTTCAGGTTCCCTTTCTGGGTGCATATGGTTCATTTGGAAGCATGTAGGGCAGTGGTTTGCATGCTGTTCACCTGTATTCATGGGTTGTATTTGCTTGTGTTGCACATCACTGATCAAATTGAGAAATTGCTGTAGTTGATGTTGGCCACCCTGAGGTTCTCTGCAGTCGTTTTGTTTCTCTTGCCTATACAATTTTTTGCCATCCTGAGATCTTACTGTATCACCACTTCATCTTTCCATCAGCATCATTAACAACAGGTTTTCCACCAGAGCCCTGAGGAATACTGTTAATAAACTTCTGCAGTGGTGAAGGTGACTATTTTGTTCTGGTTTTCCTGTCTTCTTGTTTTTTTTAATTCAATATAGTGTTTGGCTTCATATGCTATTATTTTTTTTTCTTCTTTAGTGAAAATCTGAATAAGGTTTCCTGTATTCAGTGCTCCACTAGCATACTCAAGCCTTTCAAGAGGTTTGGAATATGTAATTCCAATATCTATTAAAAGTGTTTAATTCCAGATTAGTAATATCCAATTTCAGCCATAAGTGTAAAGAAATACTGTACTTCATGTTTTTTAATCAAACTTCTGGGAAATGATGCACAAATGCATCTGGAAATCCATGTGCCACACCTACAGCATTTGCAACATAGAAAGGCATTGTTCACTCATCTCCAGTTTCAGAAGCAATATGTCTTTTCAGTGAGAGAATCCATGGTGTTGGTAGCAAATTATCTACATCACCCCAAGGCTTCAGAAGGTTTCATTATCTCATGCTTTTATTGTTTTAACAGTTTTATTTCTTTAACAGAGTTGCTTACTTTGTTGGAGGTTGTAAACCAGCAGGTTTATAAACCAGGTGACCCTTGTTTTTAAGAACTGCTGTAGGTAGACATCAATCTGGTTGTGAATCACCAGAACTGATAAGTGCAACTGATAAGTGTCAGAACTAGTCAAGAGCTTCACTCAGTGCTAAATTTGCTCTGAAATTACAACTTTGGAAAAAAGGTTAATGCTTTGTTACTTATGAATAATTCTTCCCACTGTCAAGCTTTTAAAACTCTAATTTATGTTTTTAACATAAATTACCTGCACTTTAGAAGTTAATTCTTCTGAGTGAACGTTCCAATCTGAAAATGGGTTGAAAGAATTGAATTTTTTCGTATCAGTGTGTCATAAAAATGCCCATTTTTCCCCCAGTTAGACTTCAGTTAATCAGCATGAACAAGGCTCAGTTTAAGGGGAAACACAGACATTCACTGATTTAAATTGAGGCAAAATTAGTGATGGGGAGTACTAATAAAATTTTTGAATATTAAGTGATGCCCAAGGCTGTTTGTTTCTAGACTAATTTCATTATTTCTGGATGAAAAAAAAATCCAATTTAAAATATATTAAATAATTTTTTAAATTGATTAATTGTCTGGGAATTGAGTGGGGGTAAGTCAGTATGTTGTTTTCAAGAAAGTGGATGCATAATGTTCTAATAATCGATAGTGAGCTTTGCTTCACTTTTGCTTCAGGAATACTTCAGGTCACAAAGTTGGTTTCTGAAAGATCTGTATTTCATTTAGTGTTGAAGGTGGATCTTGTGTGGTCAGTGAGACAGAGGATTACAGGTGAAAAATGGACATGACCTAGTGTGAGGGAGTTGATTGATCCTGAGAGAATTTCATTCTAGTCATATTTCAAACAAAATAGGTTCCTGAATGGAGTTTCTAAACATTTTTTTTTCTTTTTGAAAAATGCAAAGCTGTCACTGAAATTCTTTCAGTCCTTCATTTGTAAGACACTTGTCTTGAGTCTTAAAAATAATTTTGTAAGTAGTAGATATGATTTGAATTTGGAAAGGCATTAAAGATCAAATCTGGAAAGGAATTCTGACAAATATTTTAAAACCTGAAGGAGTTGAGCTGCTAAATATCTTAACAGAGACTGTTTTGAAGCACTGTAATAAAAACCCCTAATGTGTGTTTACTACAGAGTTTTAATAATATAGAATTATAGCTTGGCCTGCATTAAACTAAAGGGTAAATATCATTAATTATCTGGTTAATATGGATTTTTGGAATAAAAATCTTCATCATAAAATAGATAAAATTAGCACAGAGGAATCAATGTAAAGTGGAATAGGTTGTCCTAGTACATGTATTACCTGGCCTTTTTTGGTTGACTTTTTCACTAACCTTCTTTTAATTAGATTTTAAATGCAATTTCACTATGAATAATAAGTATGGTAGTGTAGGTAGTCCATAAAGTCCAGAGACTAAAAGAATATGATGTCATGTTACCCTTCTTCTTTGGTCATGATGAATCTTTACTAACACATTTTTTTCTGTCTACTGCAAATAAATCAAGAAACACATGTCATATGTGTGTATAAATATCACTGACCATCTTTCAAATGGTTGACATTGCTTTTTGCTGTTCTACTGTTTTAATAAATAACTCTTTTTGAGTACTGAGCACATTCCTTCTGAAGCCTTCATAATTCTTTTTCCCATTTCAGCTGTCATTTAGATGTTGATATGTAAATCAAAATGGCAAAAATCAACACCCAGCACTCCTACCCTGGTGTACACAGCCTGTCTGTCAGAACTGCTGATGAAGATATCGAAAGGATTGAAAATGGTTTTATCAGGTAATATGTTCCTTTCATCACAGTCAAGAGGACAGATTGCTGCATAGTTTGTGGAACTCCTGTAGCTCTGGGAATGGAAGGTAGCATTATGGGAATGTTGTGTTGTGGTATTGTTGGCCCAGTGCACTTTACAGCCTTGACAACATCTATCCAAAGTGTAGAAGAGACAGACATAGGGAGGTTGTCATGGTTTGCAGTTTTGGAACCAGGAGCTGTATTACCTCAGGAAAAAAGCCTATTTTCACATCAGTGGGAATTGTACTGACTCATTAAGGAGAAGAAACCTCTTTCTCAAGTCACCACACAGATAGCACACAGGGTCTGTGCTTCCAATAGAGTATCTAGGATTTGGTCAAGAAAAAAATCCTTTGAGCACCATGCAGTGAGAAGCCTTGGGAATGTTTGTTTTTCTTAAAGCAGCCTCTGCAAATTGCCTATTCATGTGATAGGGAAAATCTGTAGTGTATAAGGAGTATCAGCATTTTTGTGCTGGATTTTCAGAGTGTCCCACTGTATAGAGGAAATATAATAGTTTCTTTACATTCACTTTTCTCTAGTTTTGATAGTTTTAAAGTGAACTGTGCAAGTGAGCTTGCACTTACCTATTGCACAGTAGCAGTCATTCCTCTAGACTGGGCAAAGCCTTCTGGGCCTGTGGAAAGATGCCTGATGATCCATAGCATCCCTAAAGGCTGGAAAAAGTTTTCTGCTTTTGGCTTGTTATGGCAAACCACTTCGTCTATGTGGATCTTGTCAGGCTGTCTCTTGCTGTTCAAATGCACACCCAGACTAGAGCACCCAAAATCCTGATGGGCTGATGGGACTCCCTGCATTATGGTGATTTTTGGATTGCATGTCCCTAGCATCTGCAATGGATACTCTGCTTGAATTGGTGCTTTTTTTCTTCTTGCTTTGCTTACATGATACCTGCTGTCACATAGATGTACCTACAGTAGTGAAAATGGATCTGATTTGTTCTGCACAGTAAGGCTTGCCTCCTGTTGTTGCACTATCCCATGGTCTCCTTAGGGAGATTTAAGAGCCCTGTCCCTTTCTCTCCATTAACACTGCTGTATTAGAAAAAGTGAAAACACAGATTGAAATGAGTCTCTTCCTTTCCTTTTTTTTAATGTCCTGTTTGTAGTGGATGTCAGTGATTGGCAGCTCGCAGAATGGAATTACTGTCTGCAATGTGAGAGCGGGGTTATAAAGGTTTAAACGTAGAATTAAATCCCTGCGGTCATCTGCAATTTCAGAGGCAATGACTTTGACAGAGGGACTGAAATATGAATTGCACTTTATCATCATGGTGATGGTCTTGAAGAGGCATTTTTTTAAAGGAAAGTTTAATATTATCAGCATTAATTGCAGGGCTTCATAGATGGGTAAGAAGATATAGTCTTGCTCTGTAAGAGATCTCATATTTAAGGTTTCTGGATTTTTGAAATGAGTGCTGCTAAGTTTATACAATATCTTTATAATACCATTAATTATTTTTTTAAATTCACATTTGCTTTAGAATATGTCTGTACCAAAAGATAGAAACCATCCAGGATTTTAGGTTTTCTCTATCTTACATCAAAATACACAACTATAGATATTGGGGAAAAAAGCACATTTGCTAGAGTTAGCAGCATTCCTTCTTTGCCTTTGCTTTCCTCCAGTTCTTCCTATTTGCTATAGTTCAACAGAGCAATTAAACACATTACTTAGTTCTTAATAAAGTCAGTGGGTGTTAAATTTATGCTTAATGCTGAGGATGTGCTTAAGCACTTTTCTGCTGTGAAATGAGGTGTCACCAAGAAAAGCATTCACTGCAGCAGTTTACAGAAAGCTGCTCCTGATCTTTAAAATGCTGTTCTCGTTTATGCTGCAGTGATTCATGTACCCATATTCTTACTCTCTAGTGTGTTATAAAGTTGGTTCATTTTGTTAAAACAAAAATAAAAAAAAACCTCCAGAAATAACAAATTAATCTCCATTTTTAAAACCCGGCCTCTGTATAGAAACAGCTCAAATAGGAGAGGCAGCACATCAGCTTATAGACACAGGTTGGCTATCTAAAGTTGAAAGTAGGATTCAGCTGTGCCCTGTAGACATCTGGATTTCAGTGTCTTCATGTGAGCAGGTGCCTACATTCCTGCTGTCCTGAGCAGAGATGTAGTCAGTTCTGATGGTCAGCAGCACCCAGGGAACTGCTCAGCTTACCCTCAAATTCAGAAACTCTTCAGGCTGCTTTGGCTCCCTTGATTATGAGAGGTATTTTGTTGCCTGAAATAGGCATCTAATGCTATTTGAGATACTACAGAGTATTTGAAGCATTTAGCTGGCACTAGTGGATGTGAGGAGAGAGCTGTGTGCTCTGAGAAGTCCAATAACGTATTCAGAGGTGTTATAAATTGTACCTGATTCTATTCTGAAGCAGATGAATCAAGCCCTGAGATGGCCATTGGCTATAATGGGAACTTAGATGCTTCTTAGGCACTGGCATTCCAATATTAGAATTTATTGCTAAGATCACACAAAATGTATATTACTTGGTAAACGAGAATAAAATACTTAAAACCAGCCATGGTAGTGCCGTCTAAAACACTGACTAGTTCTATATCCTTTCTCCAGCAGGTCTGTAGGCAATTTCTCCAGGAAATACTAAAAAAGGTGGACAAACTCTTCTATTCTCTCAGCATTCAGCTCAAGAGAGTTCTTGGGCTGAGTGTGAGCTCTGTGAATCTGGTAATCTGTGATGAATGCCTGTTCTATGGGTTTGTTCATT
Organism: Serinus canaria; assembly: GCF_022539315.1. Lineage (NCBI taxonomy): Eukaryota > Metazoa > Chordata > Aves > Passeriformes > Fringillidae > Serinus > Serinus canaria. Next base: position 83,289,061 of record NC_066313.1, on the reverse strand, counting down.
GTCCCTTAGAAGGATGTTAACTTTGGCAACCATAATATTCTCAGCACTGGCAACATAAACAAGGTAGTAAAAGTTTTTCAATACTAAATGGTGTTTTGTTAATGGAGGAGAAGTAGAAAACAGTTAACAAGCTGAGAATCCTGGGACTGTTTAGCATTGTTCTTTGGGTAGAAATAATAAAGTTTTAATTCTTTGTTTGTTAGTTTCTCAGCTGTGAGTGCACATAAAATTGAGCTGCTGATTATCCCTTTGTGGGCATTCACAATGCTGCTGTCAGCTCTTATGAAGATACTGCAAGTATCATTTTTGTCAGTGTTTTCCTGGCAATACAGATTAACAGACCCATGTGAGAATTCTTGTTTGCATTACAAAGAGTGAAGAAAGTGATTCTTAATGGACGTAAAAAAGTCTTGTAAAAGTGAATACTAAGGACTGAAAAACACAGAGAAAACCAAGGAGTACTATAAAAAAATCTGGAGTGAACCCTCATAAAGTCCAGCTTCCAGTGAAGTCAATTTCAAAACTCTGTTTCTGAAAGATGAGGCTAAAATTTAATCTTTTTTCCTCAAATGCAAATTTTTTAAGAGCTAATAAGTTGTCTTTAGTTTCTGAGCTTGCTGGAATGTATGGCAGAGCCTCCACTGACTTCAGTTCATATTGGATGGCTCCAGAAGAATAGGGGCACAGATTAGCAATATGGTTATCAAATATATGCCGTATTACTAGGGAGAGGACAATGTGCTGGACTGTTTCCTGATGCAGTGGTGGAGAGAACCAGATGGAAGAAGGCTCTGTGGTATTCCCTAAAAAAAAAAAAAATAAATTTTTTTTTGCAGAACCCATTCACTGCACGAGGATGCATCTTCAGAACTGCAGGGAGTCATTTCTGTGGAGGGAGGACATGTACCTGAATCCCAGGCGAGCTCCTTCACTGGCAGGGGAGCAATGGCAAGGTAACATACTAACTAATAGAATGTTATCTAACTAATGGAATTTCAAGTATTAAGTTCAATTAGCTGGAAAAGACTGGTCACAATCTGGAGGTAAAGAAAAAAGACCCATCACTTTCCAAAGAAAATTTGCATTTGTCCTTGATTCATCACTTATGTATTGCTAATAAAAGTCTTAGAATCTGACAGAGGCTGAATAAGCCCAGAGAAATTTTTAAAATATAAAAAAATAAAGTATTTTTACATAACTGTACCTGAAAATACTGAATGCTGGGGAATGCATGAAGTGAGGCCAGACTGTAAAATAAATGGGTAAGTGTTTGGTTCTGGCTGATAGCTGGCACAGTGTTTGTTTCCTGTCAAACAAAACATGATTGTCTCCTTTTGGGAGATGGCTCTGGAAAGGGAGGAGACAGGGGGTCTTTGTGTTTTGAGTGCAAGAATTTCTAAAATTTCAGTTTTTAGAATCCGGTTATGTTTATAACAGATTTGGAGCCCTAGTCAGCAAAATTGAATCCAACCATTGTCTAAAGTTGTTTGTGTTACTGGGACTTAAATATAAACCTGAAGTGGAGCTTCAAAACTTTACTGTGTCTGCTTTGTGTCTGAGACTGCAGGACTCTGCCTTCAGATACCATTGTTCCACACAACAGAGACCACAGTCACTTTAAGCACAGTGTATTTCAAAGAGCAAAGAAAAAAATTATTGTAATAATTATTTCAGCTAATGGCACCACCAGATGTAGATGACAAAGTCTGCAAGAATTTTTGTAAACATAATGCACATGAATATATAAATTCATACTGAGAGCTTCCTTTTTAATCTTTGTTTATCCTTTTTTCAGGATAGATTGAATTATATGTGTGGGTAGTTATGTATGCTCTGAATATACAGGGAAGTTTGTAATGTAAACATGAATGCCTAGTAATTTAAATATTAGGGTAACACAACAAGACTCTTGAATGGAAATTCCCAAGGATCTAAGACGACTGCATTGGATGGACTTCACTGGCTATCTCACTTTGAGATGCAAAGTCCCCCACTCAGCACGAATATTCTGTTGCTCCTACAGTGGGGATACAGTAGAATAAGAACTGATGTGTGAGGTATTTTCCTGATCCACTGCAGAAGGTGATCTACGACATCAAGTTTAATTTCATCACAGGTGGAGATGTGGAGAAAAATCCTGGCTGGTGTTTGTGGGTATGTTTTAAGACACCTCTTGTTTCTGTCTGGTTCAGTCCATTTTGTGTGTGTGTTCCACGCAGGCTGTCACGGTTTGTCTTATCCGTAAGGTCATGGGCCACAAGACACTCACACCGTGAGGACCAAAGGCCTGATTCTTTCCTGGAACGGATCCGGGGCCCGGAGCTCGTGGAGGTGTCCACCAGGCAAAGCAACATCCGCTCCTTCCTTGGTGCCCGTGAGCGGCCCGGGGGAGCAAGCAGGTAAGAAGACATATTTGTACTTGAAGATGACTGAGGTTATCATGTTTTCTTGGTAATTAGGATATTAGTTGTATTTTAAGAAGAAAGTAAGGAGCTTACCGTGGGAGATGAACAGAGTATCAAATGCTGCCCAGGAATCTTCACATAACTAAAGTATTGCACTTTCAACAGATTTTCTTCTTCAAACACTCTGTGACCAAGATCTTGAAGTAAAGGACTTTGATCATGCTGCTTCAAGCAGAGTGATTTCTCAGAACTGGAATTTTATCATATGCAAATTGATGTTGCTAAACTGCTCTCTGCAGAGGAGAATGCAATTTCTGTTTCAAGAATCTACGTTTTTTCTACTTTTGGCTTTTCAGGATCTTAATGTGCATTATCTGCAAGTGTTGGGAAACTCTGAAGAAGCAGTTGTGCAAAATGTGTAATTGCTTTGTTATATCTACTCAGAAGTCCATCTGATAACGTTACAGAAAGCTTCTGATGCAGAAATGACAAAATCATTTGGGTGCTGACTTCACTTATTTAAGGTCTTTGGTATTGAAGGCAGGTTCAGTCTTAATTTTTTTCCAGTAAAACGAAAGAGAAACCTTTATGTGTTTACAGTTCCTTGACTTGATAACTTATTATTACTCTATAAATGTATAATACAGTGTTTTAAATTTAACTCCAGCTAAAATGGGAAAATGAAATCCCAAGACAAAAGCTGTCTTTCTGTTTGGCATTAGGCTTTGAAGCAGAGACTCCTATTTTTTTTTTGCATGATAAAGACTGGTAGGTAAGCAAGTAATTAGTTTCAAAAATCTCAGCAAGCAATTCAGATTAAAGCAAAAACCTTTGAGTATCTGTGCATTACACAGGTTACTTTGATTGTTGCAGTCCAGCACAGCCTTATTATCTTCACTTGATCTGCTTCTTAGAAATTCATCTCAAGAGCACATTTTGTAGAATTTGCCAGACTGTTGCCTGATTTCTCAGGTGTCTGGATCAGTAGCAACTGCAGATGGGAAGTAATTAGGTAGAGCAACATTGATCATAGGCCAACAAACCTCTGCATAAGGCTATTTGAAATTAATTTGAGGGCACCCATCCTTGCCTTCTCAGTTTTATGCTGGTGGACAGGAACTCTCAGTTGTTGGATCATGAAGGCTTAATTCTGCAGCAGTGGGTAGGTATGCTCATTACTTATCCACAAGTCTTGGCACTGCATCTGTGAAGAGGACTTGAAAGGATTGAAGAAAGTTTAAAATAGTAGCCCAATGAGTACAGGGCTAGAAATAGTGAGGTGCATCTTGCCGTGCACTAATACGCCTAAGAACAGGCTTCAGACATCAGATGTGGTTGCAAATGTGTATGCCAGGCACATGACAGAAAGGAACTGGTGCCATGAAGCAGTTATGCAAAGGGGCTTATCACAACAGTCAAAATTGACCTTGCTAATCTTATCAGTGCCTATGTGAGAAGCTCGTGAATCCATCTGTCGTGTCAGCAAACACGTGCGTGAAACCCTAGCAGCCTTTACTGACACTCTTTAATGTGTTTTATTTAACTTGCTTGCAGTCACTGGCCCTTGGCCAGGTTCAATGTCAACTTCAGCAACAACACTAATGAAGAGTAAGTACTGTTAACTTCCAAAGACCTTTCTACTACCAGAACCTTCTCTTTTTCCCTATCCAGCCTAGTAACATTTGTAGTATAAACTCCTTTGTTCTATGCCTTTCCTAAGAGTGTAGTTTTATTATAGAGAAATGTCTAGTTTTCTTAGTATGAAAAGCATCCTTTGTGCTCCCTGTGAACTTCTTTTTGTCTGAAGTTACCCCTTCCTCTCGAGGAGTGAATTTGACTAAGCATTTAGTCCCTACCTTCTCTAGTTCAACTGGCTGATTTTACTGCATTACCAATTGGTGCATTTTTCAGTTTTTAAATGAGATTCATGTGTAAATTTTCTAATAGTGGTTTTCCTCTTTTAGCACTCTGGTCCCTTTTTGCAAATGAAGTGCCCCAAAAATTTCAGGTTGTCCAATAAGAAGTGGTAACTGATGAGGGCACCAAACCCCATTTATTTGTCCATCTTTTAAAAGTGTGTGTTTCAGTTCATCAGGTACTGTTGTTTTAGAGAGAGTGACAGGCACCATAATAAGGCTGGTATTGCCACAGAGTGTCTGATAGAAGCTGTCCTTTTGAGTTTATTTCATATAATTTACAAGCTATTTCAGTGTTACACCAAAGAGAAATTTATGAAACAATGTGAAGTGCTCCTGTAATTTAAAATCACCCAACATCAATGTTTCTTGCTTGTCTTAAACCACAGCAATCTGAAGACATATCTGCTCTTTAGTATCCAGCAGCAGATCTGTTCTCATGCATAATAATAGTAGGTTTTTTTCTTTGCTTTCCAGATGAAAATGAAAAATTTAAAAGTAATCAGTACATCTTTTGATTGTGTCAGAAATACTTCTAGAAAACTCTTGGTTTCTTTTTTCTCCAAATAATTCTATCATAGGCAAGTTTATATTGTATGTGCAAAACCTTTGTGCACATAGCTGAACAAGAGATCTTCCTGCTCCTAAAGCAACTTTTTGGTTTGGTTTGCGTAACTTTTATTCAAAAGGAAAATCTGTGTGCAGTGAACAGTGAGAGAAATATGCAGGGTTTTATTTAGACTGATATGAAAGAAGTGCTATAAGCTTGGAGCCGAGCCTGCTAGATGGAGCCCAAAGGACTGGTTAGGACAGAAATACTTCTGCCTTACTCTGTTTCTGACAATGACTCAGATACCTTGGGCAAACCTTTCATCCTTTCACTGTTTCATTGTTTTTAAATGAAGACAAGACCTGTCTGTCTACCGGCCCGACAGTCTGAAACATACTTGATTTGCAAAGTACTTGACAGATGAGAAATGCAAATATTTGAGTCATTCAAAGACTATGACAGTGTTTTTATAAGGGCTGATGAAGTAGATTTTAAAGTCTAAAGCTGCGCAGAGCTTAGAAACAGCATGGATTCTGCTGTGTTGAGGTCAAAGAGGACAGACACAAACTGTTTTATTAGTTACTGGATTCCAGTTTACTCAGTGTTACTGGTAAAGAAGAATAAATGTGGACTTTTCGTTATGTTAAAGACCTAAGTGTGCCATGTCTGGGGGAGCTGTACATGGTGCTTTCAAGACTTTGATTATGGGCAACCTTTTCCTCTGAACTACTTCCAGTCAGACTGCAAGTAGATGTGAATATGATAAATTGGGAGTTACCACAACAGGAAAATAAACAGAGGCAACATGAATGGAAGAAACTCATCTACTAAAGGTACCTGTAGTTGACAGATGAGTTTGTAGGAGATCTTGGGCCAGGGAAAAATAAGTGTTGGCATTAGATGCTCTGTGAAATATAGTTTTTTCACTTTTTAGAAAATAAAACACAAACATAGGAGGGAGTTGGAATTGTCAAAATACTCCCTCCATAGTTCACCATCACTGAGACTTTTTAGCTGATTCTTAATCTCAGCCTACATTTCCCTGCATAACAAGATCCACAAAAGTATAGGTAGCCCTTCCCTTTGAAAATTTTGCTTACTGGTAGTTCTTCCTTTCTGCTAAGAATGACAGGCATTTGCAGTATTGAGGATCTACATTAATGCTAACAACAGCAACTGAGCATTTGCCTTTAGATCAGACACCATGCATGGCAATCTGAAGTGAAGTCCTGACATGTTTTTTAAACAGGAAGGAGTTTTGGGGGCACATTGGAAAATGAAGAGGTAAAGTTCTGGACAGTCAGTCCAGAGAAATAAATGCTTGAGAAGCTGTTCCCACTGCTGTGTAGGAATCAGCTTTGGGAAATGAAAAACTCTTTCTTTGATTTGAGATGCAAGTAGAAATAGAAGATCAGTCAGGCGAAAGGATCTTTTCCCCTCCAGTTCTGCTCCCTTGTCATTTTGAAGGTGTCAGTGGTGTTTGTCAGCTTGGTAGTATTTACCTGGATGTGGCAGGGTGTGGGATCTCAGCGTTTTTTAGCAAATGAATCTTGGCTTTTCCAAAGTACACTGTTGGTTATGCATCACTGGAAATGTCTGAGTGTAAGGACTGGAACAGGTGCTCATTGCTGATTGGTGAAAGTTGCTACGGTCTTAAAATTGGTGGCTGTCATCTCCATTGAAGCACTTCCTTCTCCTTGTATCAAGCACTTTGCTAGGTCTGACTGCCATTCACAGCCCAGACCTTTCTGTCTGAACAGTATGAGCAGGTGTGCCTGGAAAGCACAAGTCCCATGAGCAGCACTGTTACATACTCTGTCCTTGCTGTGGGTGTTATTGTAATTAAACTCATTTGTCCTTTCTTGACACCAGTGCAAAGGGAGACTCAGACCCAGTCTTGGCAGTTCAGAGGAGAAGACAGAGCTCCCATGGGAGCACAAATCCATGGCTTTCATTTACACCAGACATTATGTGTAGGGAGTTTTGTTATCCACATACACTGTAGTGTGAGGAACACTCTTAGGCTTTTCTGTCTGAGGGGGACATTTCCTTCTTCAAGGACTAGAAATGTTTCAAATAAAAAAGGAGATCTCGGATGATGGATTTTCTGCTTCTGCGAGTGAGCACCATTATTCACAACACATTACCTGATTCTTGACCAAGGCATGTAGCAAATCTAGCTTTAAGATCAACATCTTGAGAAAGATGTTGACTTCCTGTAAGTTTAAAAAGTATTTGTGGGCCTGTCTGTCTAAGTTAACATATTTCAAGACTCTTCTGTTCAGACAAACCTAAGAATGGGCAGTTCAGATCCAGACGCGATTAATTAATTAAAATTGTGCTGGTTTTAAAGAAACATGAGTGGAGATTCATCCTCATTTTTTAGAATTGCTGTGAAGGCTTCAGACAGTCGTGTTGAGGTTTTAGCTGTGCAAAGAATGCTGACTGTTAAGCCATTTCACATTCTGTCATCATTTGATAGGTTTCTTTTTAAGTGCCTGGGTTCTTAAGAGTCAATCAAACTGAAAGCATTTACTTAAAATCAGCCTGGTACACTGATGTCTGAAAAGGTCAAGAAGGTGTGGGTGACTAATGCAGAGAATCAGCCAGCTGGTTACCTGATGTGATGGTGTGGTGGTGTCAGGGTGAGAGGTCTCAGCCCGAGAACCCTTTTTTCCAGTTGGATCCTTGTCCTATTCTGTCTGGAGTTTAGAATAGTTTCCCAAACCTTCACCCTCTCCCTTAACTGCTCAGTTATGGTAATACTGCTAAGCCTTGCATTATGTTGTACAGCAAAAAGGAAGAAAAGAAAGAGGTTAAAGAGGAGAAAAAAGAGGAAAAGAAAGAGGAGAAAAAAGAGGAAAAGAAAGAGGAGAAAAAAGATGACAAAAAAGATGATAAAAAAAAGGAAGAGTAAGTATAAAGAATGAATGTGTGATTGTAACATGTCTCCTACTCTACAAAACATGGTATAGCATTTCATTGTAATGTTTACAATTGTTCTATAAACTGCAGATTCTTAGCCTGTCAAATCTTTAATATATTTTCCCCTTTGGGAAGTTTTCAACTGCTCAGCAAAGTTGTTGTATCTTGAAGACCCATGTTTAGATCTTTTAGAAACAGCTGCCTACATCAGTAAAAGGGAATTGAGCTACCTTTGGTCACTTTGAGCTGAAGATCACTTTTCAATTATGACAACTTTAGGACAGAAGCCTGCTTTGCAGAGCTGCAGACTTTTCATTGTTCCAGAATTTCCATAATGATTCAGAGCAGATGAACCAAAAGTCTGGTTCATCTTACCATGTAGAAAATTAAAGGTTTGTTAATATGTTTACTTATTTCACTGACTAGTTATTTAATTACTTAATACAGTGCAGTTCATTGCTAGCAATCACTAAAATTTGCTTCTGTTGGTTAGGGGATGATGTATTTCTGCAACAAAATTAGCTAATTTGAATGATTTTGACAAAAATGGATCGTGTTCTTGCTTTGTTTCCCTAAAGCTGGCCCAAATATACTGCAACTTACTATTACCAGTGATTAAAAGTAACGATGATGGCAGATAAAAAAAAAATGCATTTGAGTGCATTTCACAGTTAAGGAGTATGTTACAGTAATATATTGTAAGTTTATATGTATGTATATGGTGGCACTCCATATACATACATAGACATGAGGGCATTCCAAATGGAATATGATTGATCCCAAGATCTTTAATAATCAAAGCTTTTATTTTTTTTTCCAATTACAAAGCCTTTGTTCTAAACACTCTCTTTTGTCTTTAATTACTATGCAGTGAAAGTGTAAGCTTTGCAGTAGCCAAGAGTGTTTTAAAACATTTTCTCAAAGAAAATTAATGTTTTAATGCCTACAAGGTAGTATAATCTGGTGTATCATGACCATATTTCATGGTCACCAGTTTTGAGATGGTGATGAGTTTTCTAGAAGAAATGGTTTAAAACCAGTAGTGAAGGTAGGAAATACATTTCAGATTAAAGCCTCTTCCTTTACTCACATTGCCTGAGTATTCAGCTAACAGCAATGGCAATGCCAGAAATACACACAGATTTGAAATAAATTATCATTATATTTTAATATATTTGCATTCTTGGAGATAGGAAATGTCCCACAAATACATATTCAAGCTTTGCCTTGCCACATATTCTGCACACTATTATACAGTCCCCAGATCACAGTTTTACTGTTGAAATAATTTTGCAGCTGTGGACCTCAAATCCACTGGTGTATATTTCCTCTGATTACAAGCCTAATTGCTCTCTATTCCATATCAACCTTTCTCATGCTGGAGGTGAGCACTTCTGAGCATACCCTGTGCCATTAGCCATGCTGTTCTTCAAATCTTTACATTCCAGACCTGTATGCTTCCTTTAGCATCACTTCTTTGTTGTGAGGCCTAAGGAGCCAGGACTGTGAATGTTTGAAATTTGCCTTTGATAAAGACATGTTTTGGCTCTAGTCACACACACTGTATGTGCATATGGACACAGAGTTTCTTACTTGTACAGACATGTATTTGGATACATACATGTTTTACTTGTTCAAATGCATGCTTATACAGTCAAATTCCATAGAATTTGCTAAAAATCAATAATTAGCCAGCAAAGGAAGCCTCTTTCTCTAGCCATGAAATGCAACTTTCTAATCTGAGTGATAATTTAACAATTAAGGTGGTTTTTTCAGTGTGGGGCTTTATACAGAAAGCTGTGGGTTTCACCCTGGGAGATATGAATGTCTGTGTTTTTCTTTCCACTCTTACTTACTTACTTTTTCCAAAGCTGTGTCAAACAAAGAAGTAGAGCTTGTCAGATGGTATCTCATCTGCATTGCCTGTGTGGATACTTTCTCTTCTCGGGCAGCTGTGAGTTCATGGTGAAATGAGCAGCCTCTAGAAGAGGGAAATCCAGCAGGTTGCTTGCTTACATTTCCAGTGTAAATCTGCATGTTTTGCTTTCCAGGCAGAAAAAGGAAGTCTTTGTGATAGATCCTTCAAGCAATCTGTACTACAACTGGCTGACTGTAATTGCAGCACCCGTGTTCTATAACTGGTGTATGCTAGTGTGCAGGTATGGATTTAAGTTAATAACAATTTTACATTTCAATCATTATGTTTCCTATGTAAATCACCCTCTTATGTCCCTGCAGTATCTTTTGAGTGACTTACCTAGAAGGTTTACAGTTCATATTCCCTTAGGGATGCATCATATGCCTACCACTGGAAATAGATTGCCAGTGTTTCTTCTTTTTTTTTCCTTTTGTCTAAAAGCAGGTGGATGTCACTTGCCGTGAGTGTCCTCATGAGCGCTGGTGTGGCCTTTGTGTGCCACCTGGCGGCTGAGCTGTGTCCTGGCCACTGCATCCCAGGGCACTGCCAGGGATGAAGGCTTCATACCACCCAAGGAGAGAACAGAAAGGAGGGATGGGGGGAGTGGTGGGGCCTCTTAAATTCATATAATGCATCTTTTGGATGCTCGAAGGGCAGGAAGATATAACTCAAGTATTTCTTTTCCATGGTAGAATGTAGAAATCAGTTTCAGTCAAAGTGATGAAGAGCTGTGAGTAGAAAAAGATATGGTTTCCTTACGCTGTGTAAGATGGTAGGGAGAGATGAGGATGGCTTGCCACTGAGAAAAAAACCTTTTATTTGGGAATTATCTTCATGGAGATATGTATCCCATGAAATCTGATGCACTTTTATTGGAGGAATAGGTGTAATCCTCCCTAAGTGCACTTGTGTGGCATTTATGTGTTTGAGTTTTATTCCTGTCCAGAACACCTGAATTCTGAAAGATCCTGGTATCTGTTTGGACATAGCTTTGCTGTGCAGAGGTCTGGACGTGGAGATATGCTGTAATATTTTGGGAACAGAAATGTGCACTAACATGCTGTGACGACATGTAATGCAAGTACTCTGCTTATGCAGTTGGTCTAATTTTTTTTTTTTTTTTAATATTTATTTCTTTAGAGCCTGCTTTGATGAGCTACAAATGGACCATGTTAAAATGTGGCTGTTCCTGGATTATCTCTCTGATATTATCTATGTCATTGACATGTTCGTCAGGTTCAGAACAGGTGAGCCTTTCAGGGATTTGTTTTCTAATACTTCATGTATTTAAAGGCTGGAAACAAAAGTTGCCCTGTGGGGTATGGCCACGGTAATATCCTGTCAGAGTGCAACAGTAGAGGCTTTTGGAAGGTGAAGTGTCTAATCAGCTTCCTTTTTTTAAGGCCATACATTCCAACACTTGCTCTTCACTTGTCTCTAAATTCAATTCTGTCAGTAATAGGCATGCCAGATGCTGAGTGCATAGCCACTGTAAGAGGCTGTGTGGGGAAGGGACAATAGGGAACTTGGGGGAGGAAACCAACTGCACCCCACAAGTGCTGTTTTCTTAACCCAGCTGTGTAGCATCCTGGTCAGAAGTGGTTATTGAATTGGTCAAGTGCAAGACCTAGCAACAGTCTCAGCCTTCAGTCCTATGCCTGGAACAGGCAGTGTGGCCCCTCTGCCACCATCTGCCACCATCTGTGCTTCCTGCAGGCTCTACGAGGTCCTGGCAGGGTTTCCTACTGCCTGGTGATAGGATAGGGTTAACCCAGGAACCTCTGCTTAGGTCTTGGCTTCCTGGAGGAAGTGTGAACCCAGAGGATCTGTGCCATGCTGTGTGTGAAGTGTTTATCTTCAGCTTCTTGTCCCTGTTTCTGTAATCCAGCAGGCTGAGATTCCAGCCTTAAGGTGGTATCTGTTTTAAATTGAGCAAGGTCATAATATAGGCCTAAGCAATGACATACAGTGATCCATGTCACCAGGTTACTGAATAGCCCTTGATGCACTTTGGTGCTTGTGCTTTGGTCCATGCCAATGAGCACCCAGTGTCTGGGGACAGCTAGGAGGACAGCAGAGGTTGGGTGTTGTTCATGGTGGTGTTTTTGGAGGGGCCTAGAAGAACTTACCTGTGCATAGAAGCTGTCATGGTAGCCGGTCTTGGGCCAGAAAACATCTGCTGTCTCATTCTCTTCACTGGTACAGGCACAGCTTCAAAATGTCCCTTAAAAGGGTCCAAAACAACACTGATCATTTAAAAATGAGAGTAATTTTATATCTTTAATTTTAACATCTTATCCATTTTTATCTATTTATTTATTCAACTTTGTGCTGACAGCTTGATGTTAATTATGGCCTGTGAGAAGTTGTAAACATAATTACAAGATGGGCTAAAAATGCTGTCATGTGGGAAGCACACAACCTATGGCAAGCCAAATTCTTAAACTTAGCAAGTACCTTGTTCAACAGGAAAGTCAGTTTCAGGTACCAGCCAAAATCACAAGACTGCTTTATTTGGGGCAGGATGGGGAGGGGTGTTCACCTTCTTTATGTTGTTAAAATGTCAACTGTGCCAACTAATTTACCTTCTGCAGTTATATCTGTTAATGTAATGGGAAATAACAAAGCAGAAATTAGGCATGTCCGGGCAAAGCAAGTTATAGATATCCATGGGCTGTCCTGATAATGATTATATGGCTGTTAAAGCCTGACTGGAATTTGAATTTTCAGGCCTGGCTTGCAACTGCAGAATTGCTGGAGCTGTCTCCCAAATGCTTCAGTGCAGGTGTCTGCTGTAGTTCCAGGCACTTCAAGAAAGAATTTGCTTCTTTTAGGTGGCAAAATCTTTGTCAGCTCTCTTAACAGTTCCTCCTGGCTCTGCCTTTGCTTGCTGCCTTTTCGTGTGAGTCCACAAGGTCCATCTGCCCTCGGGACAGAGGTTCTGGAAACCTTTGGGGAAGAGTGAGACTTTCTGAGGGCAGGGTCTGCCTTGGAACTGAGATCTAGGTAGCCCCACGACTACTCTGATCATCAGCTTCTCCATGGTGCATTTCTGTCTAGCTGCAGGGCCAGTTGGACTGCATTTCACCTGTTTGGTGACTGTGCACTGTGAAACAGGAAAGATTCATGTCTCAGCAGCTGGTTGTGTTTAGCATAACCTGTGTTCTAAAGCTTTCAAAAGATTTTACTGTAAGACTTTAGTTCCATAAGGGAACAAAAAGCCAAGAGATTTTATCTCCTTTCAGAAGGAAGGTGTTTTCAAAGTTGGAAACATACATATCTGTATCAGAATTGATCAGTTTGCCCAGCTTTTCTGTTTAATTGTACAACTAATGGGCATATTTGACCAGCTTTTTCAGCAGTGTTCTGGGAGGCAGCACATGCATGGCACAGGAACTACTTCCGTTTGTAGTCATCATCAGTTTGCAGATCCAAAGCCAGATACACCCAAATAGATGTGGCATTTACAGATGAACCACACATCCCAGAAATACCTTGCTGTGTAGGGCACAAAGAAATGCAGCTTGGTGTTCCTCAGCAGAGGCTTCCCTGAGAAAGCTATAGGTGCCTTGTAGATTGCTAAGGGGTTAGTAAGATGTGATAATCCAGGATATACTGGGAATGTTTTGGTGTTTTCTCAGTGGACTTTTTCTCCTGAGTGGCCCAATGGGCTGACAGTTGGATATCTCCATTGCAATTGCAGCAAGTGTTTTGCAGTGCATAGGTTGTTCCTCGTGGAACATTTTTAATGCCCTCAGAGGCACAAAAGAGAGCTGTGACTGTACTGTCTGCAGTAAATGTCTCTCACTGCAGTTTATATATGTTTGTACATTTTTTAAATTTAATACTTTTCAAAGTCTTTGGAATGAGGAAATACTGATGTGTGAAAGTCTCCTTAGTAGCTCTCTCACTAGAAACACAAAATTCAAACCAAGGAAAATCAACATCGGACACAAGAGGAAAAACATCGGACACAAGAGGAAAAACATGACTTAGAGAGGGGGGTAACTGCATTTCTTTTTCTCAAGGATATTGATATTGTTTGGAAAAAGTTTCCAACAATCTATTATACCTACTTATTCTTGGTCTTTATTTTAAAAAATTCCACTCCTATTTTATACACAATTGCTTAACACTTGCTTAACTTTAGTTATGACTCATGCCAGTGATTCATGAAAAATTAGACATTTGAATATCCCTGTTTTTTTGCAAAGATACTTTAAAGAAAAAGATACAGCTGTTGCAGGAAAGAGTGGAAAGCCTGAGGGAGCACTGTGGTGATAATAGAGTCATTGTTCTTAGTCATCATATATCAGCTTTGAAGCTTGATTGAAATATTTAAATATGCAATTAAATGACCTCAATATCTGTAGGCAAACAGTACAAATTTTAACATTCTTAGGCCTGGAATGTTTAGTTACTACTGTTGATGGTATTTTTACTCTGACGTAAAATCTTTTTATTCTCTGAAGGCTTCCTTGAACAAGGCTTGCTAGTTAAGGATGAGAAGAAATTACGAGAACATTACACCAAAACTGTGCAGTTCAAACTGGACGTGCTGTCTCTTGTGCCAACAGACCTGGCATATTTCAAGCTTGGTTTGAACTACCCCGAGCTCCGATTTAACCGCTTGCTGAGGATCGCTCGGCTCTTTGAGTTTTTTGACCGTACCGAGACCAGGACAAATTATCCAAACATGTTCCGTATTGGCAATCTGGTGTTATACATTCTTATCATCATCCACTGGAACGCCTGCATATACTTTGCGATATCGAAGGTGATCGGGTTCGGAACCGACACCTGGGTGTATCCCAACGTGTCCGTCCCGGAGTACGCGCGCCTGTCCAGGAAGTACATTTACAGCCTGTACTGGTCAACGCTCACACTGACGACCATCGGGGAGACGCCGCCCCCGGTGAAGGACGAGGAGTATCTCTTCGTGGTCATCGACTTCCTGGTGGGCGTGCTCATCTTCGCCACCATTGTCGGTAATGTCGGCTCCATGATCTCCAACATGAATGCTTCCAGGGCAGAGTTCCAGGCCAAAGTGGATTCCATTAAACAGTACATGCAATTCCGAAAGGTGACTAAGGATTTGGAAGCCAGGGTTATTAAGTGGTTTGATTATCTCTGGACCAACAAGAAAACGGTAGATGAGAAGGAAGTTCTCAAAAATCTGCCTGACAAGTTGAAGGCTGAAATTGCCATCAATGTCCATTTGGACACGCTGAGGAAGGTGCGTATATTCCAGGATTGTGAAGCTGGACTTCTCATTGAGCTGGTGCTGAAGCTGAAACCTACGGTCTTCAGTCCTGGTGACTACATTTGCAAAAAAGGAGATATTGGAAGAGAAATGTACATTATTAAAGAGGGAAAATTGGCTGTGGTGGCGGATGATGGCATAACCCAATTTGTAGTCCTAAGCGATGGCAGCTACTTTGGTGAAATCAGCATCCTAAACATCAAAGGTAGCAAATCTGGCAACAGGAGGACAGCCAACATCAGGAGTATTGGTTATTCTGATTTGTTCTGCTTGTCTAAGGATGATTTAATGGAAGCCCTCACAGAATATCCAGATGCCAAAAAGGCTCTGGAAGAGAAAGGACGTCAAATTCTGATGAAAGACAATTTAATAGATGAGGAGGCAGCAAAAGCGGGAGCTGACCCAAAAGACTTGGAAGAAAAAATAGGACGACTCGAAGTAGCTCTGGATACGCTGCAGACTAGGTTTGCGAGGCTCATGGCAGAATACACTGCATCTCAACAAAAGGTGAAACAGAGACTTGCCAGAGTAGAAACCCGAGTGAAAAAATACGGTAGTGGCAGCTTATCAATTGCAGAAGCAGAGGGTGAAAAACCTGAGGAGAAAAAGCAGTAGTGGAGTATTTATAGTTCCTCATTTATTGGAGAAAGTTGAAGCACTGAAAGCCATAAATGTATGTAAATATGTGTGTGCATACATAGACATAATTATTTTTATATGAACTCAAGAGAATGGTTTTTAGCATTTTTAACTGAAGCAGTATTTTCTTGTAAATAGAACGCTGCCACCTTCTTCTTGGGGGGAGATTTGGTCCAGCACTTGGTACTTTTTTGTACTGAGAGTGGGCTTCTTACAAGTCATGCTCAGAATGTCTGTTGTATTTGGTACCTGTAGGTCTTGACACATTGTCTCTTCCTGCGCATTGTGTGTTAAGAAGGCATCGTACTTGAAGTAGAAGAGATTAAATTTTTCCTTTTTAAAAGCTTAAAAAATGTTTATAGGGTACCCTGCTCTAACTTGCCACTTTGGTAGCTGATTAAATGCATGGATGGATGTCTGGGTTTCTCAAAATTTTTGTTCTTTCACAGTCTGGTCAAGCAGTTGGACAACAGCTAAGCAGTGTCAGGTACCTGGCCATTGCAGTGCACCCTGCACGTGTCTGAAACAGCTGTGCACTTGATGCTTTAGTGTGATTCTCTCTAATGAGCTGGGCTCTGCACAAAGGACCATGCTGACAGAGTAGCAGTGCTCATTCATGTCCCTTCTGGCAGGGTCTGTGACAGCCATTGCTGCTCTGCAGCTGCTTCACTAGGGGAGAAAACAGGGGATGCTCCCTTCTGGTTTTTTTAGCCCAGTTTCATCAGCGCTGGTAAAATCCTCACTTGGAAAGGAGTCCCCCTAAAGCTCACTGGTGGAAGGGTAATACAGTTTCACCAAACCAGGGAGGAGAAGAGACGGCCCTGGTGTGTGCAGCTCCCCTATGTAGGGTGCTGAGTGAACTCCCTGGCAAGTGAGCAGTCCCGAGGGAGGCTAGTGAGAAATCCCATGGGCTGGCAGGGCAGGCTGTCACTGCCTGCCATGCAGCTTCCCCCCACAACAGGCTTTCTGCAAGACAGGGATAACAAGCCCTGTGTTGCAAAGCCTTTCTGGTCACTTAGGCCTATGTTTTCTTCCTTGAGGATGTCTACTCCATCTCCTTTTGCTCTTAACTGCTGTCTTTTCTCCAAAGTAGTTGTCACACTACCTTGTTTGTTTGTTTGTTTGTTTTGTAGTTAGGGAGAATGCAGAAGATACTAGCTTTCATTTTTTGCTGTACAGTATTTTGCTGTCTTGCAACTTTCCCAGTGTTACTTTCATCTTCCTGTATCTCACTGGCTTTTGGAAGGTTTGGAATAGTGGAGGCTGTTGAGCATGTATGGCATGGCATCCTCCAGTGGCATCAGG
This sequence comes from Serinus canaria, assembly GCF_022539315.1. NCBI lineage: Eukaryota > Metazoa > Chordata > Aves > Passeriformes > Fringillidae > Serinus > Serinus canaria. The sequence goes on along the minus strand of NC_066313.1, from coordinate 83,272,140 downwards.
TGTTACTATGGGCAGTGCTCTGATTTTAGTTGTCCTCAGGCCTGAGTTATGACAGCATCTGGGATCAATGGCCTGTTGGAAAATTGGTGAGGAGCCCACTGAGAAGAGGGTGGTTTAACTGGGTGGCAGTGGAATGGAAAGAGACAGTTTTGCTAAACTGAGTACAACTGCTCAGAGTAAGTCCTCGTCTCCAGGCAAGCAGCTGTTCCCTTCTATTGACACTTCTGAGCCTGCTGAGGGGGGGAGACAAATCTGTCAGTGATTAAGGAATGGAGCTTTGCCAGCAACACTGGCCAAGGGACAACTGGGTAGTAATATCCACACATGGCCCTTGTCTGAACTCATGTTAGTGTTAGCCTAGAAGCCAGCTATGCTTACAGATCCTCCCTAGATTGGACTTAACCTCTATTATCAAAATATCCACTGATTGTAATAAGTAGTTTGGGAAGTAGTCAATATCTCTTTGTGGTCAGTGGCACTCAGGAGTATTGGTCCATCAGCTGAATCTTGTCCTTCTTTTCTTTAAGGGCTTGAGAGAAATGGGGGAGCTCTGAGAGGCTGGTTTTGGCAGGGGTGTAGTGCCCTTGGTCCCACCCAGAGGCTGGCAGGGCTGAGGTGGAGCTGGGCTCCCTGCAGGGAGCCTGAGACAGCACAGACAGTGCTGTCTCAGGCTGCTCAACTTAGAACTTCCACCTTGTGACAGAGCCAGGTACCATACTCACCTTGGCTGACATTCACTGGTGTGTGACTCAAACCCATTGTATGTGGTAAGGGTTTCATGCATATTGACATGTTCTCCATCATTCTCTGTAAATACCTATCTACCCAGCATAGCACAGCTGTTCCAGCCCACTAGGTATGTATGAGTAAAACTGTTTAAAGTACTCTTTATACCAAATTTATACCTGTTTAAAAACCCTAAAAACCACAGGACTGCGTCTTTACCTGATGGATCAGAACAGCCTAATCTATCAGTTTGCTCTTCCCTTTCTGTGCCTCTTTATCTGGTTTTCATACACCAGAAAAGGAGCATTTTGATGCTGTTGGCTTCAGTCACTTTGAAACATACAGCTTCTGGCATGAAATCACATCCTTTGGCATCTTTCATCTCTGTAAGATGTTTTTTCCTGTTCTTTAATGTGGCTACAGCGTGTACATTAAAATATTTTGAGTAATGTTCAAGCAACTCTGTTTTCTCTTACCCATATCCCTCTAGATTTTAGTGTTTCAGAAAGATGTTGATCATTTCACCATTACATGGCCTGGAAAATTGCTAGCTGGAACAGAGATCTGAAGTGACAGAAAGTTGTGTGGGAATGGTGTCTCCCCTCACTACAGGGCAGCTGGCACACAGCTTTGGTCCTGGGCCCAGTTTTGACAGCATCCCTGTGTTTGCAGGTCCCACACAGGCACAAGAGACTGACCATTATGCCACTGCCCAAGGGGTTCCAAGTCCCATGGGGCACAGAACTTGCCAGGCTGCTGCCACCCATCTCCTGTCTTCCCTTCCAGCTCCAGGCAGGGTGGCACGGCAGGGACAGTGGCTTGTCTAGCAGAAATAAGCGTGTGCAGCTTTCTGCTACTCGCACACAGGTCACCTGCAAAAATTGCCTGGCACAGACTGGGCTGGGCTGGTTCCTCAACACTGCCACGAGAGAATTTAAGCACAGGGCAGTTCTTACAGAGCATTTGAACATAGGCCTGAATCTAGAAATAGGTTTAATGGCCACAGCACTCACTTCACATGGGCCTAAGCAGGTAGCCATGGGCTGGCACTGCTGCTCCAAACTGCCTGTGCTGAGTGAGACACCAGATGGGCAAAGTCGGAGAGGTTTGAACATCTGCTCCACATGCAAAAGGAGAGGAGAGGTGGTGGAGTGGCACACCATGCTCCAGCTGCTGCTTGGAGTGAGCTTTTCCAGGGAAAGGGCCTCAAACTGTGGACCCTCTACCCTGACAGTAAACAATTTCAGTCTTGCTCTTCTCTGAAGTTCTCTCAGGGCTCTCCCTATCCTTTCACCCTCATCCCCTATTATTTTACATTACAGTTTTTACAGCAGAAAACTGCCCCGGCAAATTCAATGAACTAGACTTCAGAAGCAGCAGTAACAGCAAAACAGCTCATGTATTTGTACAGCCAAGGATTGGGGTTTTCTTTACAGTGCAGTTCTTTCTTCAGAAACAGCCCAGGGAAAGTACAATCATGCTTTTCTCCAAGGCATTTGCTTTAGAGTTTCATTCCTGCCAAATATTTATTAATGTACAATACAAGGGCTCTACTTTACATTAGAAACCAAACTGCTCATTGTCCTTGGTGCTGTCTCTGAGCTGGTCCGTGTGTTGGTGGCTTTGGAAGACACACTTGTGTCTGTATTACTGCTGGCACCAAAGATGAGACATTCACAGGCCAAACCTAGGCCAGGCTGTCCAGTGGTGACACAGGTGGACTGAAGGAGAGCTACTCTTCACCCTCAAGAAGATGACAGCATTTGCACTTGGCTTCAAGGTCCCCCAGCTCTTCTATTAATGTTTCCAACCTGGAACAAACAGAATGAATCAAACCCTTGTCTACATAATTCAGCATTTGCAAAAACATCTCATGTATCCCTGAGAGCAAAATGAATTATGCACTAAATGGATCTGGCAACTGTACAGGCAGTTAAAGCACAAGATTTCAGTTGTGGCAGCTTTCCTGAGGGAAGCCATCAATCTGGGACTCTCCTCTCCTCCCCAATCCCATTCATAGCCCAGAGCATGAGAAGGGTGCCTGAAGGGGGAAACCACACAAGCTCTGAGGAACAAGCACTAGGGCTGAAGATGGTCAGGCCTTTTGTTTCTGAAATTCAGATTTTGCAATCATTTCCAGCTCACGAGGGCTGAGGCTTGCTGCTGCCAGCTGCTCTTGCAGCCTCACTGCAGCAAATACAGTTCTGCTGTTTTGTGTTGGCAATCCTCCCTCTTCCATGCCCTAGGAGCAAAGGGAGGAGGAAAGGCTTGCACTCTTTAAGCAGTTATTTAAGGATGAGCACAAACATTAGCTTTACTCCAGAAGCAGCAGCAGTTCTCACAGATTTCCTTCATCAGAAGCTGGGAGATCACCTGGGCTCCTGCAAGGAGAGTGCAGGTTGCAGTGCCAATGGCTCAGCTTCCATGGGCTGCCTTCCCAAGAGGCTGAGAACACTAGCCAGCTCTAACAGAGGCCTCTCTTATTTGTACAGGTAAATCAGGAGTAGAGTACTAAAACCAGAAGTGCAGAAGTATGGAAGGAATTTACTAATGGATGCTATTCCAATTTTCTTTCCTTAGCATTAGTGGTGCCTGGTACCAGCCTTTCTGTAAGAGGGCAACTGAAGAACACTAATGTGGAAAATCAGGGAAAGCATGGCTGTATTTAAAACAATGGGCAACTTGATAAAGAGCTATTAATTTCTCAGCTTTTTAATATGTAATTTCTTTAACTTTCTGACGAGGAAAAAACCCCACACCTTTGTGTTCTTCTAGCCAACAGTAACATCCCCTCATTTCCCTGAAAGAGGAACCACCTCCAGGTGCTTACACCTGAGCAGCCCCTTTAGGTGAGTAGCATGGGCATTACTTGCCTTTCCAGAGAAGGAGAGAAGCACAAAACCTTTTTTTTTTTTTTTTTTTTTTTTTTTGTGTAGCCTGCCACCCGGTCTGATGAATCAGTTCAACCGTGCTGTAAAGATCTGCTCTTTTTAGGAGAACCAATTGCCAGTTCCTCATCAAAGTACAAATATTTCACTTGCAGAATAATGCAGGTAATTAACCCAGCTTCCTGCAGTAGGATTCCCACTGTTTTCAGATTACTTGTTAATTTAGGCTGTTTTAAGCAAGTCCTCAGGGTGCTTGTTCACAGGTCCAATGCTTGGCACAGAAGTCCTCTCTTACAGCAGCAGCTTTGGGTACTATCAGTGAAGGTAATGATCCAGAGGTGGGAATTTTAAGTTCTGACTACTGAAAACCCAGTGCCTCATCTCCTAGCAATAAAAGCTCCCTCTGACCACACTTGCATCAAGGTCAGGAAAAAAGCTTATGTCTAGCAGCACAAAGCTGCAGAGCTTTTCTAGCAAAGCACCTCATGCCTTTCCAAACACATTGGTTGCCTCCACAATTCATTTAGCCCGTCAGCCAGAGCCAGGCTTCTTGGTGCATGGTTCAGCCTGAGCACTGACAGCACAGGCAAGGCTCGTGGCTCAAGGCAGATTGACACAGGAGCTGTCCCAAGCAGGAACACTTTCAGTTCAGGGCTTCAAGGCTGGCAGTTTCATTGCCACAACCTGACTGCACCAGCTGTGAGCACTGGCAGCCCAAGAAGAGAAAGTGTGGTGAGGAAGAAGAGGAGCAAGAAAAGAGCCATGCAGCACCTCTGGGGAGCTGGTGGCAGTTCAAAACCGCAGCCACCCTAGAGCAGGGGTGACAGATGTGCTGGGTAAGGGAGACACCCCAAGCTGCTCAGGTTCCTGTCACCAGGGAAGGGAGGTTAGTACAGAAGTGATACTGCAATCTGGAGCCAGAGAGAGAAAGCAGACAGGGGAGCCCCTGTAGAGTTTTCTAAACTGATTTACACTTTGGTGGCCAGAAGGGACCCGAGCCAGACCAATGGGCAACAGGAATAACTCCAGAAGGGCATGTTCCCCCTCCCCAGCCACTGCCAGTGCTGAGAGCAAACCTGCTGTGCAGCACAGCAGTGCTGCCTGCTCCATATAGGGCTCAGTCCTACACAGCTTCACTCTCAGTTGGGCAGGGCAAAGGGAAAATTTCAGAGCAAACTCAGGACGTGCTGAGACCAATTGGAAGAGCCTGTTTTTACCACCCAAAACCCGGCAGCACTGGCTTGGAGGCAGCAGGCAAATCATTGCCACCAACTGCCCCAAGGGTCACTGCTGGGCTGCAGCAGGACATGGTGTTCAAAAGCGCTGGCTCCAGGCCAGCCCTTGTTCTGGAGAAGCCAAGAGCACAAAAGAGAAAGAAGGGACTAATCTATCCTCTGAAGGTGGCAACAGAGGGCAGGGGTGGTCCCAAACCCAGGAAACCTTTCCTAAGGCTTAAACAATGAGAAATCCTCTCCTCCAAAATCAAAGCTGTTTAGGATGACAAAACTTCTTGTCCAAACTGCTGCAGGTCTGGAGCAAGATTGCTTCCGAAAGGCCTGAGGATATTGTCTGGAACAACTCCTGGCACAGCAGCAATGTTCTCACCTAGTGCAAGAGCAACCCTTATCAAATGCTCACAAAGAGATCTGTGTTGAGCTTTTAAAGGAAAATACCCATATTGGAGAAACCAAAATGTAATTTATTTCAGGTGCCTTGCTACAAAATTCATTGTATTCTCCATGCATAGATGACAAAAATTAAAAATCAGTGTGCATGGCACAAGGGAGATTTTTCTTTTGAAAACACTCTTTCATCTAGAAAACATTCTTGTGCCAAGTTTCCAATTTTTATTAAAATCAGTTATATTAGGAAACAAAACCCCTTCAATAGTAACATATTGGCTTACCTGATCTTTATCCCTTGCTGCTCAAACACAGATGCTTGCAAAAGGAAATATTAAATCAAAGGCAGCAACACATGATGTATGGCAGCTCAGCCTGGGACAGGGAAGTTCAGCTAGTCGCCATTTCATGGCCACTTGCTCCTGAGCACTGTTGCTCCCTCTGCTGTCCTTACAGGTCTGCAAGCAGAAGGTTGCAGTGGGAAGACAGTTTTAAAGGACTTTCTCTGTACATGACCCCAGTGGCACAGCAGATACACCAGAGCCTTTGGTGATATTAAGAAAGGCTTCATGTCAGCTTTGCATGTAGCAGCTGAGCCACAAATCTCTGCAGTTTTTATCTTCACTTGACATTGGTCAGTCCAAGCTGTGAGCCAAGGCTGCAGGAGCAGCAGCATCCCTGCATGTGCAGTTGTTTGCCATTGAGCTGTGCTGCCTGTCCTTCAAAGGGCAGAAGTCTAACTCCAGCAATTGGCTGTCTGACTTTCACAGTCAGCTCTGGTCTCAATTTTTAGGTCTCAAAACTATGCAAAAACCTACCCAGCAAAATAATGTAGGAGTTCCTAACACAATCTTATTGTCCTAAAATAGAATAATGATTCCCACCCTCCACTTGCATCTCCAATGTCTTCGTTTCTGGGACATTTCCCCACACAGAAATCCCAACGCAGGATCTATATTGAGCAAGACATCCATCAACACAAGCACACTAGGCAAACTTCAGCTGTTTATCAGAACTGCTCTCTTGATGTATTCTACAAATACAGAACAGAACAAAACTATACTTGTATATCTACAACTAAAATCACCTTCCCACACACTTTTTAATTGGGTTAATGAAGAAGAACAATAAGAACCAACAGCTGAAGACATCTTCAGATGGATAAAAGTACTGACATTTCATGGATTTCATGAATTCATCTGGGTAAGAAATGACCTCAAGACTAATGCCAGTATTAACTCTTATTTCCAAAGCAGCATTCCTTCCATGATTCAGTATAAATCTGAATTTTTAAAAATTAATTTTATTAAGTCCCCACTGGTCTTACAGATTTTATGACAATTAAATTAAACTTTCAGCTATGAACAAGAACTGTAACTAATCACAAACTCTTGTGACTCAGACTAAGCATAATAAACTCAGATCTTGTTAGGAAAAGCTTGGTTTTCAATAGCTTAACTTGGAAGAAATTCCTGCTCCATCTTGCATGCTGAAATGATGGAGTTTTTCTGCATAATAAATAAAGCATAGCTCAAACATTCCACCCAATTCATATTCACATAAAAACTCTTGAGGCAACCAGGAAATTCTTAATCCTCATGTGAGAATAAAAATCTACCTGGAGGTAACTGGGTGCAGCAATGCGAAGGAAACACCTTAAAGCTGATGATGTGGGGATTGTCCTTTTCCAAAACATCAGCATGGAACCCTTTGTCCTGGAAACATACAGCAGCATGGAAACCTGTGTCCAATTCCCTGCTCCACAGAGCAGAAGCCCAAGCAGGCATGTGGGCAGCTCACACTGCAGCTCCTAGTGGGAGGTTGAGCCCACTAGGTCCATCACACCTGTATGGTGTCAGATGGGACAGGAAGCTCCTGCTTCAGCAGTGAAGCCACTGCTGGATGAGAGGCATGGACTGACTACTGTAACACGGAGTTCCTTGGAGCCCTGGGCCCTTTTCAGCATCAGCTCTCCTCAGAATGCAGGGTTGGAGGTGTCCACTTGGCTGCCACCATTCTGTCTCAGGCTGCTGCCTGCCAAGTGGAAGACAAGCCCAGTGAGAAGTTCACAAAACACTATTCCTTAGTTAACTGAACTATGCTCACTGCTGACAGCTGTTCCTGAAATCTTTTTAGCAAGAAGCAAAAGCTTTGATCTTTCAAAAGGTGAGTCTCTGTTTATGCATTATGTGCTAACATACCTCCAGAACTAAACAAAATCATTTCTTCACTCCTAATTAAATCTGAAACAGTGCCACATTAAGATGACTCTTTACACGGCATTACTTCTCTTGCACTACTATAATTTTTGAAGCATGTGATGGTACAATACACAGAAGCCTGATGGCCCCTTTGCACTGATGTTGGAAACATTCAGGCAGTCGGTTAGGGTGCAGAAGGAGATACTTGAAGAGGTATTTTTCATTTGTCAAATGAGGCAGTGCTGAGATGTCCAAAATATTTTCTTGTCAACACATTGGCACCCTGTGGAGAGAACATCACCACACTGGCATCAGACTATTGCCTTGGAACAGGAATCTTCTGTCTCACTGAAGAGAGGTATTTCCATGACACATAAGTACACTTAAGTCTCCAAGTTTTGTAGACCTAAACTTTGCTAGACACTGTGAAAGACATTCCAGGTGTGCCAGGAGCCAGGAAAAAAACCCCAAATCAAGTCCAATTTAAAATGACATTTTGCCCTTCAAACAGAACACTGGCTGAAACTTCTGTAGGACAGGAATGCAGCCTGCAGCTATAAGACTTCAAGATTTATTTATTTTAAACCTTATCAGCTGGTGCTGCCGAGCAACTAGTGCACTTACACCAGACCTAAAGAGATAAGGTTCTAATACAGTGGTATCTGGGGGGAGGCAGTATATATTTACATGAGAAATCAGTCAAATATTATGTATTATATCTTACCTGAAAATGATTCCTTGAAAAACAACTTATGCTTTTGAAGGCCAATACCATTATGTATTATTTTAATCTTAATGCTAAAGGAAAACAGAAAGAGCATATTTACAATGTCAACAATTAAGAGAATGTTGTATTGCTATCCAGTAATGCTGTCTGCACAGCTTTTGGACCTATATAAAAAAAACCCAACATGAATCACATACACCTGTCAGCTGGGTGCAACCACAAACCACAGCTAAATTAGTGTAAGAAGAGTTACAGGGATAGAGCTTAACACATCAGACTGTGAACACAGTATCATGATGTGTTCATGCTTGCAGTGAATAACCTTAAGGCACTTGGCAAATGTTCTTACCACCTACGCTACGAGTAAGAGTTGCTCCAAACTTGAAGGGCTCAGCAGGCACTGTTGTCAACCACTCTACACTGAGAGGTAGGGTATCTTGTGGTTTCCTCCTCTGGGACATACAACAAGGTAGACATACAAGAGGGCAGGCCCTAAGGGCCACCTCTGAGATGGGCCAGAAGACAGACAGCACCTTTCCCTCCCCAGTAAGTTTCAGTCCCATGTGTCCGGGCCATCTGGCATTGGCTTGAATTTGAGAGGAGAACATGGCTGGACCCGACATCACTACAGTTCACTTGTGGAGAGCTTTCCGTACCTGCAACCTCAAATTATTCAGTACTACAACAACGTCTAATCAAACCATTTAATATCTAATTTATCAAAGTAAGAAAGTAACTTGTTTTCTTTTTCACTGAACCATGGTGAAAAAAGGTCATTGTTTTATTCAGCATCATAGTTACATAACAGTTGTCTGTTTCTATTACTAGAAAGAATTTATTAAAATAGTCCTGAAAGACATCTTTTCTTTTTCCAATGATTTCAAAACTAAGCCTTTTAATGCCAATTCCACACAGTCACGGGTTGGATCGCTAGTAGCCAGTTATAGCAATTGTCAAGGCACAAGCTCAGCTCTGCACACCCGCTGCAGCTTGTATTGGAAAAGAGATATGCCAGTTCCATCTGCACTTACAAATGCAGAATCCCTTCATCATATATTGCAACAGGAGAAATTAACATTAAACACAGACTAAGAAAGGTAAAGGATTTATTTCTGATATGATTTGTAGAGTTAAATTAAAAACCTACTGAATACTTTATGTAGTAGATGAACATAACCTTAGTACTTACTTTCTAACAGTTTATTTAATGGCTGGAAGTGTACAACATGAAGTAGGCCTCACGTTTAATATTGTTCAATTTTGCTTATTGTTAGATGAGATTAAAATACAGTAGCCATCCCTTTAGACTATGGTGCAACACTGATCATGTGCCTTGATAGGTAGGAAAAATGATTCATTAAATAAATGATGACATAACATGTAGGGAAGACTTTGGATTGTCTATTTTAAATGTCAACATAATAGGCAATTAAGAATAGAACTTCATTTTAAGTGCACTTCCACATGCTTTGTTTATAATATAGCAAAAACTTCCTATCTTTTTTTCCAGACACTTCACTCCCTACTCTAAAGCTGTTCAGTTGAAAATGCACTTTCCCCAGTAAACTTTTTTTAAAAAAGTAACTAAAATTTCTACCCTTTCATATGCTAAGAAATGTTTCCTAATTAAAAACACAGTTTATTACAAGACATGTGAAGACAACATATAGTGAAATGAATTTTAATTGTTGTGCTGTGACTAAAGTAAAGTTCTCAAGGCTGCAATTTAACATTCCAAGTTCTCCCTTCCATCTTTATTGATTCTTAAGATTTTGCACAGAAACTCTTTGGGGGCTAGAACAGCAGTAATTGCATCACACTGTTTTTCAAGACTTCAAGTTTCAAAAGCAAACTCTTCAAAAAGTACAGTTCTTGATTTGATTAGATACAGGGACAAAAATATAGCACATACTTGAAGGTTACATGGTCTACAAATGATGGCAATATTTTCCTTGGGAGAGTACAGTTTGTTTTCTTGTAAATACTCAAAAAGGCTCAACTTCAAGCAGTAATAAACACAAGCAAAAGTGATTTAACCCTTAAAATAAATATTCAGGAAAACCTCTCTGTACATACAAGTGAAAGAATATGTAACACTTTCACGCTAAAAGAAAAAATAAAGATTTTGTTCATATAAGCAGCTGAAATCTGCTGTTCCAGCCCAATGTCCCCAGTAGAGAAGGGAGGCACAAACACAGGTGACTACTGTAGCTCACTATCTTATGGCCTTTTTGGACAGGGACATCATCACCATCATTTTTAAATCCCTTTTGTTATACTTATTACAGCATGCCAAATCCTTTGGCATATGTGATGGCCTTCAATAATCTTTCTTTAAGCTTTTCTTTGCTTGAGTACTCCGGAAGCAAAAGTACATTAAAGCATGTGTGAGATGTAGGTAACCTGTGGGACAAAAATACAAGAATTCAGATTTTGGAACATGCAAAAGAAATACATCTCTATTTAACAAGTTGAAAAATAATGAATTTGAAGAAAATAAACTTTTCTTACAGATTCAACTTTCAGATTTAACTAGGTTAATAATATAAAAGCACATAATTCACTTCCATTTATAAAAAAACAAGCAAAATGCAGATTTTTTTTTTTTTTTTTTTTTTACCTCTCTGTATCTGGGCCATTTTTGGCTATGATCATCTTTAACTTTCCAAGTCCTCCCACAGGGGCTCTGTCTGTGCCTGTTGTAAACTGTAAGAACAGTCTTTTCTGTTCATCTGTAAATGAATGGACTATTTCCCAGAATTCCCTATCAAAGAAGAAATTAAAAAGTAAATAAACTGTAAACTTTCTTTGGTATAAATATGAATTTCAAAAGTAATTGAGCTTTGAAGGTGTAATAATTCTAATCAGTCTTAACATCAAGTTTACAAGTTGCATTCATAAACCAAAACTCTCAGAATGTATTTACCAATAAATGAGATTCAGAAATAAAAATCAGAAATATTACTAAACACTGCAGTTTAACTGTCTTTAAACATTAATTTGGCTGTGTCCTGCAGCTATTTTATTATTCCTGTTTCCTAAGGAATTATATTGATTCAACAATGCTTATACCATCTCCTCTTCTGTAATGACAATACTTGAGAAAAGTGAAATTACACATATGACATTTGCATCTCCAGTACTACAAAACTACTAAATCTTACAATATTAAAATCATTATGAAGAAACAAGCAGATGAAGTGCTTTTTATCTTTACAAAATTAGAAAAAATTACCTAATAATAAGAGAGTCTCTTGTATAGCCACCATCATATTCTGTAGTTTCTTCTAGTGCTTGAAAATCTAAATTCTGTAAGAAGATGATATTTTTAAAGATGACCACTAATTATATACTTAGTATCAAAAAAAAAGCTCCACTCTCTAGTGTGTATTTAAAATTCTTACCCTACTTCCGCAAATAAGTAATTCAATTTCCTCTGGTCTAAATAAATATTTCAAAGGAGATTCATTGGTCACCATGTGGAATCCTCTCCGAAAGGCCTTGAACTGCTTTTCTACTGATTTATTGAGTATATAGTCAGCATACAGATTGACAAATTCCTGCAAGGAAATACACCCCAAAAAACCTTAGTGTTTCAACACATGCCACTTGAAATACCTCCCAAAAATACAAGACCCCAAAATAGTACAGAACATATAGTTCTGTAATTGTATGCAAATTATCTGAGCTCAGTTTTTATTCAGCAACACAAAAGAACAAGTCTCAAATACTGCTCAAACAGGTCATACATCCCACCCAGAAGCTACATATCCATGTATCAAAACTTTCTTTAATAGAAGCCTTTTCTGTTCACAACCACACTGTGCTATGGCAATTTTAAAAGCTTTTTAAACTTAAAAATTATAAGTGAAACCAAACCTTTGTAGGGTTCTACACAGTTCTACATACAGTATATCAAAGAACTCCAGATTCTGTTTAAAAAGCTGAATGTACCTTTCTGTTTTCATTTGTAATAGGGATTTTATCACCGTTTTCCTTTAAATCATGCATCATTGGATTGCCAAAGAGATCCGTGTGAGATATTTGAAACGTTATCATCATATCATCTTCCACACTTCCTTCATACTCCAGTAAGTCTCTCAAACTCTGATACAGAACCTAACAGAATAAGAAATACATGTCTGTCAAAAATAAGCTTTGATAGATTCCACTGAGTAATACATAAAGACATGAAACCACCCGCCTCAAAAAAGGGTTGTTATATTCTATGACACAAGTCACCTAAAAATCTCCCACAGCAGTCCAAACAATTATTTATTATGCTCAGTATCTGTACAGAGAAACAATAGAAGATATTAAGGTAAAAAAGAAACATGATAATCAGTGAGGACTCCCTTAAAAGAGCCTTTTGGTACCTACCAATCTTCCAAAATGCAATGGTCAAACCTGCAGTTTAAGAGCCTTCAATAACATCTCAAGTCTTTTGAATCTGTTTTTACTTTAGGCATCCAGAATATGTTACACAAGTAAGGGGAACATTTATAAGTTAAAAATCAAAGAAATCCCAGTATTTTATATCAGATAAAATTCAGACAGCAGGCTTCCATCTTCCACTTTTTATTTAAAACTGAAACCAACTAGGAAGAAATCCCAAAACAACACAGATGGGGCAGTTTTAACATAAGAAGACATTTATGAACCAAAAATAAAAAATCACAAGTTTGATCAGAATTTACCAAGTGGAATCTGAAATTACCTGTAAAAGTTTGCTCTATGCAAACGAGCAACCAGCTTTCCTTCCTGCTATACCTTAGGAAAAGCCTAAGACTCTCTTGGAAACCAAAGCCTATGCAGCAAAGGAACAATTATCTGGCTGCAATAGAGGCAGAGTGGCAAAAAAACACAAAGCGAAGGTGGACGTGACAACTGTGTGCAACTGTATTTTTATAGTGAAATACAAAAAATTAATTTCCCCTTAATGTTTTAACTGAAACATGAAAGTTAATATGTAAGCCTCAACCTCTCATTGTGTGTTTTTGATTCTTCCACAGGACCTTTAAAAAGGACCTTGCACTGAAAAGTCACTGGACTTGGAACCATTGGTGGTGAGGGTTGGTGAACATCCTATTCTCCATGCTCTACAGGATTAGAAAAAGCACTAGGAGGCTTGACTACTGTGAATTTCATTTTGGGTTTCAGAAGCTCTAAAATTTAAGTCATATGAGAATAGAAGGAGTTAACAAAGGATTATTTTAAAAGAAATCACCATAGGTATTAGAGAAGAAACCTAAGACCAGGCGAGAAAAATTAGAAAATGCCCTGACTGTCCTGTTCTATAGACATACATTCACTTTTTTTTGTCACAAAAAGTTTTGAGTATGTAATAAAAGCTAGAGAAAACTCAGGGCACTATTTCTCAACATTATACAGAGAAACTGGTCAAAACTGGCATGTTGTTGTATGTAGCCATCCAAAGCAGACCAGGTAACATATTTTTTGATGAAACACGCTTATTTTCAATCATGAAAGCCAAGTTCTTTTTAGATAATATCATTTTACTGATCTTTTTGGAAAAGATGAAGATTTTGTATAACTGCTTATAAAAGGAAAGTGTCCCATTGTTTAAAACCAAATGAAGCTTGCTAAAAACTCCTACCAGCAACCTGAGGGGAAGCCACTGGTGATCTCTGACTGCAGGTGGAGCAGGGCCAAGACATCCTGCACACACACTTGTGTGCTCTATCTAATAAAGCACAGGTACAGCTCAGTGCTTGTGAACAGCCACTGGCTGGGAATGGGTGTGTAAAGATGGACACTGATCACTGCTCTGATATGACATTCATTAACTGTAGGGATATTCATAAACTGCCTCATCTGTCTCTTGCTTTAGACAAAAACCAGTAAGAACATCACATCTTTGCATATTTATTCTTACTTGCACTTCTTTTGGGTAGAAATTTACTTCTACAAATAGCTGTAAACAGCCAAATTTTACAAGTCTCTTTGAGAAGAGACATGCTTGTTTATACTTAATAATTCTTAGTAACATTTGGAAGTTTATATAGCAAAAAAAAAAGCTTTATTGATACTGAGCCCTATTCATTGATGTTACAATTTGCCTCCTCCAAACTGAATGTAGCAAGAAGTTTTCTTGCTTATGAATTTAACAAATACAGACTTGTAATGCAAGTCACTGGTTATTTCACTTTCACTTCTGACAGTGATCTTGTGTTTAATTGAAATATAGATTAAATTATTGCATGGAAAGTGCACTATTTAACTTGAAGAACATAAGGAACTTACAGGATGAGAGTCTGCCAGATCACGGAAAGTTCCTTTTTTGCCCATTAGCTTCCTGTAGACAACCATGGGGAAATGTACATCCAGTATACAGTTGTTGTAAATAGCCAGTCCCAGTACTATGCCAATCAGGGTAAACTGACCCTCAGTTTCAAAAGAGGACGGATTAAACCAAAACAATTTTGTAGACTCATCATATGTGAACATCCCTGTTAAAAAAAAAAACCCAACAATTATGGTTACAATTCAATAAAAATGGCACATAAAACCATTATAAACCCATTTGCACTAGCCTTTAAGCAATATTTGACTTAACGTTATACTGAATTGAATGGCAAAGATAAACTATTTGTGGTAACTGGAGCTGCTCAAAACACTTGTTACATCACCACTGAAAGCATGTAAGAGACCTGTGATAAAATATCCTGCAACACTCACTGAAGCTGCATGTACACAAGCCTTCATCGCCTCCTCTACTGAGGAACCAGCAGCACACTGATAACAGTGATTCTGACTTTGATAAATACAGCAGTACAAGAAAAGAACACAGTCAAAAACACGTGGATGAAACAATCCCAAAGGACTCTAATTATTAAGAAGTGACAGCCTTTCCTCAAAGGCCAGGTCCAGCAAAGGAACAGGACTAGATGCAGCCCTACTACTTAATTAGAAGCTATGATGATGGAGCAGGGATAGACCATCACCCATGATTTTAGAGTTAGATGCCCAACAGATTTGTTTGCTTGTTTCAAGGACCATTGTTACTGCAGCTATTAAACACGTCTTGAGGGGAAAATGAACCATGATCTCACAGGAGTTGTAATTTTAACAGCTCGTCACTGTCTAAAGAGAGTGGCTTTGCGTCTCTCATTCAGTTCTGTATTTCAGGAGACCAATTTCCTGCCCAGCTCATGAGCTGAGCACTGAAGCCTTCAACAAACAGCTGAACTGGCACTGAACTGCCAGAAGCTGCAAGGAGAAAATGTGAAGACAAGACACAGGCAGAGTTCCTTACCCTTTTGGCTGTAGCAAGACATGAGATAGGTCTTGTTTATGAAACTGGAGTGCGCAGACTATAAATTATTTACATAAATATTATTTATATATAAATAACATCCACAATAAAATCTATTGCTTACCTGACTAGATACTGAAACAAAATAAATGCAAACCCTATAGACTTAAGGTGAGAGAGAGACCACCCTGGACAGGCACAGTCCAAATCACCTGCTGCTTGTACAGCTGCCACGATTTTCCAGCAGAGCCTAAGAAAAACTGCCCCAGGGTCCTTATTCTCAACACACCCTGTCAGATCCATGTGAAGAATATCAAATACATTTGCTACAAGGATTTATCTTGTCAACTCTTAAAAGATACTCTTGTTTACAACCTATGCAGATGTACAAATTGATTACAAAGCCACATGAACACAAAATTACTCTGAAGACTGAAAATATTATCTTCAGCCAAGAGATAAAGACTCTTTCCTCATTCCATGTAAGGCAATAAACTGCAAGCTCATTCAAAGACTCTGGCTATTCCTCAGAATGGATTAATTATCTCAATAAGTGACATGGGCTAGGTCAGTCATTAGAGGAGCACACAAATAAGAGACTAACCCATCAGATAAGGCAACTGGAAATCAGAAATGGATGACCAACTCAGGCATATATAGGCCAAACATTATATAGAATCCTGTATGCCATTTTCTGAACTGACTGAAGTAACTTCTGGATTACTGGTACGTAAAGCAATGACTTGAACTTTTTGGAATATGATGGAAAAGTTGAACTGTCAAAACCAACAACTTCAGCAAATGTCTAATAATGAAACATCAACGGTTTACTCAGTTCCACGTCTGGAAATACTTTAAGGTGTAATACAGTATTTTACTCCCTTACCAAAATTAAGACTACAGTACATTAAAATCATAATGAAACACCAGAAGAAACTGGAATCCACAAGAAGACAAAACCAATTGTCCTTTAAGTTATATGAAGTTATCACTTATTCCTTTACCATGGAATATCTTTACCAGTATTTTTCTGAGTTATTGCCTCCTTTGAGTAAAGTTTTAAGGTAGGTTAATATCGAAATACTCAAAAAGTCTAAGAAACTATAATAACAATATACATCTCTCCAAATATACCTATTGAAGATAGACATTTTAAATTCCACTTAAAGGATCTCCTCTGTTTTCTCAGGAAAGAAGGCATTTATAAATCAACAAAAGTCACACGTGGTATATCTGGTGCATACATGAACTGCTATACTGCAATGCATATATATACACACACATACACACAGTGAATGCAAGGTACATTTTCTGCTTTTACACATTTATTCCAAAAGCCACTAAAAGCTTTTTCCACCCCAGAATTACTATGAATACAAAATATGTGCATACTTTTTTACATTTTTAATACAGATGTCACACCTAACACATGCATACATTTTCAATATATTACCTACCTTTAAATGCAAGGAGTATATACACACTGCTTGGATCTTAGCTTAAGCACACTTTAGCACTACTAAATAAAGAGTATTTCAATACACCCACACAACTTCTGTTTAGATAAACTCAAGTTGAAAATGTATTTATTTTGCAGTGAAAATAAAATTTCATCAAAGTATTAAAAGTTCTTTATTTTGCCATACTTCAAAGTAAGCTAATTCAGATTACAAATCTCTTTAAGTTAATAACATTTTTCAGAGAGAGTAAGACTTGTCTATGATTCTGTACCACTTGTTATAAGAACTGGTTTGCATATAGTGAAAAGCAGGTTCCAAGGTTCAGATTTTTGCTACTGATTCAGTACTTGATACTGATACCTCCTTTCTAACCCAGTCAAAATAGATTTCTGTGTATTTTAATCAATTTTCTAAGCTACAAAACCAAGAACAACAGTTTTATCTTTTAAAATAGTTCAGTGAAACCAAATTACCAGCCATGAGCTGTTAGGCTTCTTTAATGGAACCCATTACAGGAAATAAGAAGCATGTCCTTGCATAAATGATTGGTGCAGGAAGCAAGGGAAAAAAGAATATGATGAAAGTATGACTGCCAAAACACAAATGCAAAATTTTGGCTCTAGTATATCAAAATTTGGTTCTCTAACTACAATCAAATTTGACACTGCTGTGACACTTTGGATCTGCAGAACTGAGACTATCAGATTTATTAAGCTGGAGGAAGTGGAGGAAGTAACTCAAAAACTTCCATAGTCCAACTCTTGCTTTATTGCAGAAGCTCTTCCTCTTTGGTTTGATTACTAATTCTAGAAGCTAATTACAAAGCAAAGCAAGAGAACAAACGAACCCAGCAAAGAAACCCTGTACTACTGATTTGTATCCAAACAAGTAATGATGGTTTTCATTAACTATACACAGTTACTCCTTCCATCATTTCTCCTTCAGGAGGATGACTGCTGACAATACAGTGAGCCTCAATGTCTGGCAAATACTTTGCTGACCATCAATGAACCTGGAGAGCTTCAGAGACAAGCAGCAGTGGATATAAAAAGCATAAACATAGAACAATCCAGTTTAGAAGATCATCCAGGCCAACTTTTTGTGAGAAAAATCTGTTAAATCAGAAAATTATTAGAACACATACCGATATCTGGATTGAAGATTTCTTCCACAACAAGTTGAAAAAATTCTTTGGAAACACCTCCTTCATCTACCCCTTGCTCTCCTTCAAATTCAACATACAATTGCTTCTTCAAGTCTGCAGGATTTTCCATGGCAATCATCTCTAGCTATTGAGTGAAGAGATAGAAATGTTTCATTAGCAAATCTGTTTACTAGAATAGTTTAGGAACAAATAATGAAACCAAAAGTACTCTCCAAATTTAAGAAGAAAGCGAGCACAAATCACAACAATAAAATAAGAGAAATCAATAGTAACCCTAAACTACTCTAAACATGTTTTACAATCTGGGGATAAACAGCAAGAAACTTGCCACAGAACTTATCTGTCAGCCCATTAAAGCTCACTGGCTGTTAGCATTCTCTATTTCTATTCTTTTAAGCACTTATTTTAAACCAGTTATCATTGTGTTGCACACAATTCACAGAAAATGGAAGAAAACAAGATATATTACTGGGATAATTAAATTCATCTGACAATGAAAATTCTGCAATATGATCTACATGTTTTACAATAAACAGCTTTATGAAGGGATTACACAGATATGTTTTCAGAGGGGGAGACAGAAAACAAGGCTTTGATGAGTACTTGCATCTCTCAAACAAAGAACTGGGGGAAAAAACCTAAGAACAAAAAAGACACTAGTATTACAGTCAAATCAATTCCCTCTTCTTGATCCTAATGAAGTCTCAAAACTCTCTTGCTCTTATTTCTTCAGTGCCTTTAAACAGATAGACTGCACTGCTGCTGTGAAAGTGAAAATTCATTTAAAACCAAATAGAAAGTCTGACATTTTTCAAGGATTTCAAGTCTATTTAAAGGCCATTAGAGGCCACAGAATCACAAAATAGTTTGGGTTGGAAGGGACCTGGAAAGATCATCTAGTTCCAAACCCTTCTGCCATGGGCTGGGAAACATTCCAGTAAACCAGCTTGCTCAAAGCCCCATCTAGCATGGCCTTCAATAGTTCCAGGGATGGGACACTGCCAACTTTCCTGGGCAACCTGCTGCAGTGCTCACCACTTACACAGCAAAGAAATTCTTCTGAATATCTAATCTAAACCTCTCCTCTATCACATGAGGTCATTTGCCATTGTCCCATCACTACATGTCTTTGTAAAAAACTTCCTCTCAAGTTCTCAGCAGCCCCCTTTAAGTGCTGAAAGTTTCTATATCATCTCCCAGGAGCCTTCTCTTTGGCTGAGCAACCCCAACTCTCCCAGCCTGTCTTTATAGGAGAGGTGCTCTAGCCCTCTGATCATTTTTGCATCCCTCCTCTGGACTCAACCCAACAGGTCCCCATCCTTCTTATGCTGGGGACACAGAGCTGGATGCAGCACTCCAGGGGGGAGTCTCACAAGGGTAGAGTAGAAGGGAACAGTCACCTCTCTTGACCTGCTGGCCATGCTGCTTTTGATGCAGCCCAGGGTATGGCTGGATTTCTAGGCTGGGAGTGCACATTGCCAGGTCCTTCACTTCCTTACACCAAAAATGTATCCTTCCAGTAAATCAGAAGTTAAGCAGGAATATTTCTCAGCTGATAAGAAATATGCTACTTAAAAGCATAATCACACCAGTGACACGGATGCAGCACAATCAGCCTAAACATACCTATGTGGCAAAGAAAACTCAATAGCAGTAAATTAAGGCACAGAAGGACCTGTATACTCTTTTAACAAGACCATATTACTTGTGAGATTTGCCTCTGATGCGGGTTACTACAAATTGTACTTACTAGCAGGGGTCCTTAACATGCCAAACCTTACTTTTTATTTTGCTCCCCTACCTTATCCACACATGTTAATGCTCTTCACAGCCCAGAATTTTACTAAAGAAGTGTAAAGTAAAAAAGAAACAGAACAGAGAAAGTAAAGGTAGCAGCAATGACACTATGGACTCACAAAGTCACACCACCAGCAAGACACATTTTCTCCTTCTAACTGCCAAGTGAGCCAGACATGATCCAAGCAGCGCAGCAGGGCAGGATGCTACAGAGTTTGGGGGGTTATCATAATGGGCTTGAAGACTTTGAAACACCCCATGCAAAAAGAGAATGTGGAGAAAAAATTCCATTACCTGGTACTGACAACTAAATTTGGAAAGAGAGGGACTGTAACATCAATCTCCATTAAAAAACCACAAAGGCAAGCTATGAAGACCCCAATAGTGACAGTAAATGATATCAATCTATTTTTCAATCAGCAAACTATAACATTTTCAGAAAAACTTAGTTATGTACCACCTAAGCCATTTGTATAAAAAATTCTTTTCCTAGGACAACAATAGAGCTTAATCCATGTTCCAAGTAAAACCTGCAACTATTGAAAAACAGAACTAGCATTTAATTTAAAACTGTAAATACAGGTTAAATGCTTAAGCTGGACAGACAGAAATTCTCTTATTTGGATCCCTTCCACTTACAACCAACAGCAATAAAGCTGTGGTTTTTTCCACCCCAGTCATGACTTTTTTGGCTTTGTAGTCTTTACCACCAGTAATTTAATACATTGCATGATTTATGAATTTTCATGAGTTATGAGAAAGCATATGCTGTCTCTGCATTTCTTCTGGGATAGCAACCCTATGT
This sequence comes from Serinus canaria, assembly GCF_022539315.1. Classification (NCBI taxonomy): domain Eukaryota; kingdom Metazoa; phylum Chordata; class Aves; order Passeriformes; family Fringillidae; genus Serinus; species Serinus canaria. Next base: position 83,251,473 of record NC_066313.1, on the reverse strand, counting down.
CATAGAGTGAAGATTCCATTGTGTCATGGAAATGCACTAATTTATATAAATTCAAATTTATATAAATTCATATTTATACATATAGAGCAGTTAAACAAATTTCAAAATTATTTTTTGGCTGAAAAAAAAAAGCCTAAAAAAAGAGGAAGGAAACAGTCATAGTTGAGCAATGCTGGCTAGGCAGATTAGAACAGCGCACTGGATGTCTGCAAGGGAGTCAGATAAAGGATTATCAAAAATCCAGTATTTTGAGCAAAGCCTGATGCTCCTTGAAGTAGATTCTATAAGCAGGAAAACGCTGCTAAGCTGCTCAACTCAAAGTTCTGGGTTTAGCTGCTCCTTTGAGTATCTGTGTCAACACTGATGCTTCACAATAAAAAATCTAATGCAGTGGGCAAGAGCAGCAAACAACTGTAAGGAGGCACTGAATTTAAGCAGAACTGTAGCAGTGTTTCTATAGGAGGGAAGTATGAACTTCAGTTATTACTGTCTGGTTCTTAGGTTTTTTGGGGCCTGCCTTTGTTTGTTTTTAATAATCACAGCTATCTCAACACTGTCAACAAAGATGCTGCTAGGGAAACACAATCCATCTGTATGAATGACTGAAGTTTTAGAAGTTGTTTTCTGTCATGATGGTTTGACTGGCCATGTCATTGAAATAATCATTACGTTTTCCAGGGACTTCCTAAAAAGCAGACCCTTCCTAAAATTCCTAAAAATGTCTAAAGCAGCAGAAGAATGTATGAACTGAAATGCTGAAAGATGAGAGATGACATCATAAAGAGTATCTGTATTTTGTTTGCTTTAACACAATGATGTTCCACAATTTAAGACATTGAGTGATTTTACTTTGTTTACAGAGTAACACTGCTTTCCTGAAAGACAGGAATGTTCACTGAATGACCGAAATATGACAACATTTAAAATCTTAATGTAACACCAGTGTATGGCAACCTGCTTAAAATTGATAGCAACTGAACTAATTTCTATTTAGTTAAAAATGATCACAAACCACCTTAAGTTTTATCATAACATAAAGGTTCTCTTTAAGGCAGAGACAGGAATGCTTTCCACACTAGACAGAAAAATGACAGAACACAGCTAATTTAAACTTGAAAGTACCAGTGACACATCACGACATAAGTCGGTCAACACACTTTTCTAAAAACTGGTATGGAAAGTAATAGTTATAGTGACAAAGCAGCCTTTGCTCCAGCTGGTTTATTTTTACAGTTCATGCATTTGGAGGCTGCCCACATCAACTGTCACATGCTCTGCACCCAACCAATGCATACCAGGGCTGACATTTTCACCTGAACCCATAAACTTCAACGTGGTCTGAAACAACATGAAATCTCCTGAAGTACTTTGCTGCTAATACAGGAGAGAATCTGCCTACTGGGTCCAGGTGTCACAGAAGAGTTTTGGTCATCAATACACTCAGCAGAGACATTTACAAGCAGGAAAGGGTTGCTGCCCAGCAGCAACCCTTTGTCTGCATTTCATGTGGAATTTGTCAAAGTGAGTTTCTAATTTGCAAGCCAAGTACAAGCCTGATTCTGCTGAAGGAATCCACCACATTTTCACTTGCAGAAGTTGTGTGTCATAACTCACACCCTTTAAATTACTGCTACCTGAGAAGAATGCCACATTTAACCTGGGCCAAGGGGGTGGGGGAAAAGTAAACTCCAAAGAAGGGGATGAAAGAAATAGTTCTTGGGCAATGAAAAGGCAGAAGAGAGGATTTAAAGAGGTATTTCCTTTCATTACTACCACACTCACACAACGTGACTCAGCAGTGCAGCTTACCTATTAAATCTGCTAGACAGTAAAAAGCATGCTAACTACCTTCAGGAACTGCAAACTGAGCTACCAAGTCCCAAATACCAGACTTCCTTAAAAAAAGTGGGGACTAAAGTGTTACAAATTCTAGCATCCCACCCTTGTCCCCAGGTGACTTTTCAGACTAACATGCATACAAGTAAGTACACAATAAGTATATACTAAAAAGAAAGATGTTTCATTAAATAATTTCCAATAAAAAAGGAAAAATAAAGTTTCTGAGGCAAGTTTCATATATGCAAAGAAACTGAACAGGGACTTTGTAAATAAAATATTTCCTTAGATGTATGTGTTTTAGGGAACTATGATTCTCTCAATAAGCAACTTTAAACAAGAGAACGCCTTCAAGGTATTTAGAAAGTATTGCTTCAAATTCTTAGTAGAAGAAAAAAAGTCCTACGTTGTTAACAGTAACAAAAAAATCACTTACCAGTGTTCATATTTGCCTTACTAAAGTCCAAGAAGTGAGAATATATACATATTGAATTATAAAAACTAAAATATTAAGTATTGATTGGAGAAAAATCTGTAAATATCCAAATCTCTGAAGTTCAAAAATACGAAATTTGAGGGTAAATATGTTGGTACTCATAATTAATTATCTGTATATTAAGCATGTTCAGAAACATTTTGTCACTGAACAGACATAAGAACATACTTTCACTAATGAATATTATTATCTTTGAAAGATCTTTCTGGTATTTTTCAGTGAAACTCTTCCTGAGTTCAATACTGTACACCCAAAACAGCAGCCATCCCTGATGCAAAGTAACCCAGTGCAGCTTTCACTTAGATCTGATGCTGTCAGTACTGCTACAGAAGCTCATGGTATCCATCTTAGGTTCCCATTAGTGAGAGAGCAAACTGTTTTAAGGCTTAGGACATAAGACTGAAGAGACTCCACCAGAGCTATTTCAGACCAATTAGGAAGTAATTGTGGAAATTACTAAAATCACTTCTGAACCAATTACAAAGACTCCCAGTAACAACAGCATGCAATTCTTGAACAGATAGGCACTTTCTGACAAAAGACAACAGTGTGGAGCAGTATCTCCCCCAGAATAACTTCCCAGCTACCAGCAGAATTGCAGCTTAGAGATTTCCTGAGGTTTGTGTCTGGCTCACACCAAAATGCCCGTCATGTCCATTAGCTTTTGATGGATCTTTCTTTCACAAAGAGTTACAGGTCCCGGGCAAAGACACCCATCCTCTTGAGGTACACAGTGTGGAAAACAAAATGCCATTTTGCTTATGTTAAGCCTGATTTCTGATAATAAAACTAGGGGCTACCAGTTGTAAAAAACAGTATTACTCATTCAACTTCTCCCTTCATCTTTTATGTTCTCTCCATCATTGTTTTTACCCTTAAGGGGACTTTAGAGTTTCTTTGAAGAGACTCTAAGCTTTCCAAATGTATTTCTACTGCATCTTTTCTGATATTAAAATGAGAAGAAATGAAAGAGAATAGGAACACTGTGGCCAACAGTGACATTAGAGCATTCCATTCACTAACACTTCCTGGGGAACATTTAAAATATATTCACTAAGCAGTGATACTTTGTATCATCAGTTAAAACACATCAGTAGTTAAAAGGTGGATTCTGTACCCACTTCATACAATACAACAAGATTTTCCCTACTTCCACATCATGACACAACAGGTACTTTGTAACATCTTTTTGAAACAGCACACACTCTCTTCCTTCACTTTGGATGGCACCTCTGTGTTCATCTCCATTTTACTGAATATAATCTATTTTCCACTTCTGAGAAATGCCTTGGCTGCACTTGGTCTTTTTAGATACCACTACAGTTTAGTTCATACTATCTGAATTTAGAACAATTTTATCTTTTCCCTTTATTTTCTGTCCCCAAATAAACAGTTTAAAATCCTTACTTTCCTCCTGGCTCCGACAACCAGGTCACCATAATTTAGCATGCTCTGACAGCTTAAATTAACAGCCATAGGAGGATCCATGGCAACTGCCCAGGCATGTAACTCGGGCTGGTAGGCTGAGCAAGGGCTGCTGTAAGTGCATCATAACTTAGATTAGTTTGTTTAAGCTTAACCTAATTTAAATTTCCTAAACTTCTTACAGGTCAAGAATGTGCACAGCAGTGACTGCTATGCCCCTGCTGCAACTTGATGTTGCCCACAAGCTTTTTAACCTATTTTTTTGTCCTCAAAGATTTCAACTTCTACAACAAGCACTATGTAAAAGAATGCCTTTTCTCATATTTATGGATTTTCCTTATTATTGAATAAAGAGGGAGGTTTGCTTTTGCTCTGCTGAAAATGACATTAAAAGAACATCCTAAAACTAGCTTTTATGCTCTTTTACCTCTTCACTTCCCAAAGAGAAAGAATTATCCCTCTCTTTCTTCGAGTATTTATGTGTCCAAAGCTGAACATTCAAGGAATCAACTCCATTACAGTAATATGACAAAATGTAACTGGACACAACTGTAAGTCTGATAGGTAGACAAATTACAAAGAGTATTCTTAAATTAAAAAAAAATGGTACACAGTATTTTTATATTTATTTGCCTAATATAAAGTTGAGTTTACAGACAGCACCCACTTCTGCACTGCAATTTCATTTTTTCTTTTGGTACTGAAGAGAAATGTTTTCCCTGACAAATCATAATATCAGCAATTCCCATGAAGCAGCTAACTCAGCTGGAAATTCCTAGGCATACAGAAAAATCAAGGCAGGAGGTCATTTAGAGTTCTCACAATTGACTTTCACTGGCAGTTACAGTCATCCAGTTTAAGTACAAGTAACAGCTAGGTTGAGAGGCAGAATTAGTTAATTTCCCCAAACCCTCTCTAAACACCTCTCTAGGTCTTCAGTAACAAGTTTTAAAGCCATCAGTAAATTTAAAAAATTGCAAACCTTGTGCTTTAATAAAAGAACGTAGGAAAATGAGTTTTTGAAAATTACCAGCTTTAAAAAAAAAGGAAGGGTCCTAAAATAAAGAACTTATTAAGGCTCCTATACAGACCTATTTACTGTAAAATAGCTCTCACACTGCTTTGGTGTTAACAAGTCTGTCTTCTTTTCTCAGTTGTATCAGTATTTGCACCAAATTAAAATAATGCTTTATTTCTAGAAATTTGTAAGTCCACAAGAAGAGTACAAAACCAAAATGTTTTAATTCTAACTTCCATCTGAAAATCCCTACCATCAGAAGACCATTCAGGACAGTGCAGAAGACAAAAAAGCAGAAGTTGGTTACTCCCACCATCAAGATCTGTGCAGGATCTAATAGTGGGGAATAAGAGCTATTTGATACTTTATAACATCTAAATCTGCAGAAGTAGTTCTGAGCAGAAGTAGTTCTGCTGAACATAGAAATCTTCAGCATCATGCTTAGAATTCAAACAATAAAGCTATCTGAGATTCTTCTAGAGGAAATCTAGTATATGTGCACTCACACAGAGTCCTTTTCAGTGGCTCCAAGCCCATGTAGTTTGCACGAGTCAGAGCCAACAAACCCACGGGCACGTTGCTGCGGGACTTACCCGGACAAGCGCGTCATCAATGATGTGATCACGCCTCACTTTCAGCCGCAAGTACGGGTTGAGCTGCTGCCCCTGAACTAAGCTGTAGAGCACAGTTATGCGTCTTTCACTGTACATCCGGATCCTATTGTCGTAATACAATCCCAGGTTCTTGGTAACAGCATTCAATATGAAGGGACAGGTCATAAATGAGAATTTATTCTCTGTTTCTACTTTGAAGAAAGTGTAGTCTTTGTCCATTTCTAGAACATCATTCAGTGGTTCATTAATAAATTCTTCAAAAGGGATAAGTGGTTTTCTGCAATCTATAGTTTTAACACCAAGTTCAGTTTCCAGTGGGTCTACTCGAGGACCTTTTTTATTTCTTCTTTCCTCACCCAACAGCTCTTGAAGAGTTAGTTCACTTGATTCTGGGATGGGTTCTTCATCTTCCTCTTCGTTATGATCTGTATCCACATCCCCTCCTACTACATTTGCATAGTAAACCATTTTCAAGCACTTCGAAGCAGCAACAACAGCATCATCATCATTCACTAGGTTACGACTATTGAACTCGTTGCTTATGACTTTGTAAGTAATAAGCTGCTGAAATGTTTCCATCATTCTCCGAATTTGATCTGCTCTGTACTTAGACCACAATCTGACCAGTTTTGCTTGAGCTGCAAGGGGCAGTTTGCTCATTGCTTTGCAAAACAATGGTAGAGCCATTTCCAGATATTCTGGGCTATGAAGATTGCCATTCTCCATAACGATAATAAACAAATTCAGATAGTTAGGATCCCGAGAGTACACATTATGGTAAGTCAAGTCACATTCCACATTAGGTGACAAGTACACAAGTGCATTTAAAAAGGCAGTTTCTATTTTTTCATTAGAAAGTAACCTATCATAGACCCGTCTGACTGCTTCAATATCTACAGACACTTCATCTGGGCCTAGTTTTTGGAGGTTATTATCTCCCTGTGTGCTATCACCTATTCTTGATGATGAAGATGATGATGCACCAGAATCCTCTTCCATAGCAGCAGCCGAACAGGCAGCTTTTTCCTTTTCATCTTCATCTTTGTCTTCATCCTTTCCTTGAAGAGACTTGAGCTCCTCCTTGGTGTGTTGCTTGGTTTTTCGGAAACTCTGTACCAGTGCTTCAGCACTAGAAAACACTCTCCCAATCACCCGGATTAAAGGGGAATAATCCTCTTTTTCTCGACATAGTTCAAGAATTTCATATATCTTGTCTTCTGTTAGGAAGGTCACATCTATAAAAAGATAAAGATATTAGTTTTACTAATATAAAAATTTAAAAAGATAATATATTTCTGGTTTGCCCTGCCTAAGAAACCTGTGTGTCATATCATCACTAAAACTGCAAAAACAGTGTCAGTGCTGAATAAATTCAAGACAGATACTTTATAATTTCATTAGCATGAAAAATCATTACTTCATTCACTGACTTAGTAAAATATTTTATTCATGGATGTCAATCAGAGAATGTTCACAATAGTGAAACTGTTTTGCAGCCAATTAGCTACATTAGGTAGTTAACAGTACTGTATTGTCTAAACAAGTGCAATCAGTAAGAGGTTTAAACTTTAAAAGCATTAATGAATAAGGCTGCGACAATACAGTCTTCTGGTAAATCTGCATAGTAAGTCATTAAACAAACTAGACTGTATCAACCTCTTTTTTTTTAAGCAGACCTTGAACAAAAGACTCAATCACTTGTTTTGTTGTATGTTAATGGGCATATAAGATTTCTTATTTCTCTTTTTAATGCTTTCTGCAACTGTTTTTAGACTAAACTGATGCCTGAAAACCCTCCCAAACCCCTCAATATATGCTCTGAAATTTATGCTGCCTTCTAAATTACATATACAGCGTGGCATGTAGATTATGTCTTTGTACATTAGGCCTCACTAAGATAAGCAGCTTGGGTATACTAATCAACATGTTATTCAGAGGAACAAGATGGTTTACACACATCATCTGCTCCAAATACCTGTCTGTTCTCCCTCTCCCCAAACTCCTGATACAAAATAAGTCATTCGAAGAGTCCATTTGTTATTTGAAATCTTCCTTTCTCTTTAGAAAAAAGAAAGAAAACATTATTTATAGCTTTCTATGTTACTTCTCAAACAGAACCCACAGATGCTTTCACATCAGGATATGATTTACAGTAGAATTACTGTAAACATGATCAGACCCTGAAAAGATATTCTAGTTTAAGCATTCTTCTGAACTGACACATAATTTAGAACTAAAATAGAATCAGTTTAATAGCATCTCTAGAGAAAACATCTCAAAATTGTATTCACCAACCATGCTAGAACTATCTACCTCTGCAGAAAGAAGTGTATCATTTTAATAAAAACGTTTAATAAAGGTGTTGTATCACCTACACTGATACTCATTCCAAGAAGTCTTTAAATTAAAAAAAAACCTAGATGATGCAAAGACAGACAACCTATTGACTTTCACAGAACCCCAAGCCACTCTCAGAGCACATGTAACACAGGAAAGGTTAGGCTTATGTCTTAAGATTAGACTGCCTTCCAATCTGAAGACACTGACAAATCTCAAAACTAACATCTGTCCTATTAAAAAACCAGCTCTACTGAAAACATTTTGAAAGGATTCAAGCTTAGCACAACATCTATTTTTATCTGCTGCAGTGCATGCTCAAGGAAGCAAAACTTGTCTTAAAAGAAGTCTTAATTTTCTTGTTTTAAGACAAATTTACCTGCTGATACAAATGATATTTCATGACATGGCTCCTTTAAAATGAGGACCAGAGTCTCAAGTTTATTGACTCTGGACCACAGACATTATTCATAGCAAAAAAATTATCAGCACACATTGACAATTCAACAATATTATAAATTTCAGATTTCCATACTTAAACAGGAATTTCCTCATTCACTCTTCTAAAGGTTTTAGTATTTCATGAACTCCAGAAAAGTAATTTAATTATTTCTGAAGCATATTTCTTTCAACTTATTTAGAACTTTTAATCGTATGTCAAGCATAGAAGCAAGCTACACATCCTTTTCCTCAGCTTTGCTAAACTTTGCTGCAGATTTTCTAGTAACTGTTGTAGCAGACCTTAAAAAAATTCAGAGTGCTAGATTCCTTAGACATCACCCAATTCAAACGGTAACTAAGCCTCAGATGAACTTTAAGAATGCAGTAAAAGCCCTCTGTGTATACAGCTACAAAGAAAGGCCAATACTTGTGATGCTCCAAGAGAGGAAGTCTGAGTCACTGCTGTAGCCAACAGACTGTCTCTGGAGTAGATTCAGAAGACTCTTAGGTACCTGCCTTGGGGAGAGGGGATGGTTAGACAGAATAAGGAAAATTCTGTATCTGAAAAGCTCCATTAATAGTACAAAAAAAAAAAATCAAGAGAAAAAAATACGAAAGACTTAATGTGCCTCTTGCTCATCTAATGCTACATTTCCTTCCCTTTCCCGTTCCTTGTGTTTGCCTCTCGGCTTATCCAGATCATAAGCAATTTGGGAATAAATTTATCCTTGCATCAGATAAAGAAGAAACTGGTGCTGGAATATTTTGGGTTGCTTACAACACAGTACTATGTTTTATTTCTAATTCTGTAGGGTTTTTAAAATCTTTGCTGTAAACAATTTTACCTTCTTTAGCTAAAATAAATTAATTTGGACTTGTGTTTTACACCACTTTTTCCACAATACTTACAGGTGGTCTGCTCAAAGGTTAATGGCTTTAAAAACCATTTGGCCTGGTTTCTGGACATGTTTGCATCATGGGTTAAGGTGACAATTAACATTAGTATGTATTTACTATTACAGATTGTTTGAAAAGCTAAACAGAAGTTAGAAAACATATGCACAGAATAGTACTTCATTCTACACTAGCCTAAAAATAACTGTGCTAAAACACTTTTTACCTTGGTGAATGTATTGCCTATCACTTACTGTATCATTCATTTCATCTGTTAAGTTTCTCAACATAGAATCTGAAATTAGTTAAAGCATAACTTTTATAATATATTAACTGCAGAATAACTACGAAACTATCAAAACTAAAAGAGTCATACAACAGCACTTAAAACTTTTCCATATTTGCAAAAATCACTATTCTTGTAAGACAACAAATGCATGTTAATTTTAACAGAGATGTGATCAAGATCTAGATTTGGAATCAGTGTTCAGCATTAATCCATCCATTTTTCTGAATCTATAATAAAATATTCAATTGTCTAATACTCTACTTTACTAAAGTCAGCAGAACACCACCAGAGTGAATTCTGTTGGCTTGTACTTGTGCATATGAAATGTGTTTTATTTTATGAAAATTGTAAACATCTTACCTTTAAAGTCATCTCTCGGGCCTTGCATTTCCTTCTTGTTCATTTTTCTGTCAGTGCAGGAATTGTTATGGGCACCTTTGGAATTGTTTTCTAGGTAAGCTGAGCTCGTTCCTTTCTTGGAGGGATGAGGATCACAGAGTTTTGCATTAATCTTATAAAGCTCGAGGGCCTTAATGGCTGCTGCATTGTTATCCATACGGAGAAAAGTTGGACAGGAAGCACAAAATTCATTCGTGCAGGCTTCATTTCCACAGCCCTCGGTTAACTGGTGGTAGTAGCGCTCTATTAGATGCTTTGCAGCTGCTCGCTTCCTGTAGCAAACATTCAAACAGTAAGTACAAGGATTAGTGGAGCTTTCACATACAAAGCTCATTCAATAGCATCAGCAAGGCAGAGATTAGTCAGGCACTGAAACACAAGACTTCTGTCAGAGAGAACACATCAGAAGATTTTTTTAAATGCAGGATTCTCATCTTGACAAATGCAAATATATTTAACACACAACTTAATTTGTAGTTTCTATGTAAGTAAAAGATAAATCCTGTTTATGCAGTTTTCAGCTTTACATGGCAGTGCTACAGTGGAGACAATCTTGTACAGTTCTGAACAATCTCAACTGTCGCTAAAAAGAGAGCAATTTGGATGCAAAACAAGGCTCCAACTGAAACAAAACTGAAAGTTGTACAGGTGTTGAATCTAATATATAGTACTGAGGCATGGCTGCCACTGACAGATGAAAGAGGCATGAAACACAAACAATTCAGACATTTATTTAGCAATACTATCAATACTATACTATTTTACCCATTTTAACAAGATTCCAGATGACTAAATTATCATATTTAGTCTATTTAAATCGGTACCAAAAATATTCCTTGATTAATTAAACTGATGCTAAAAACACAATTACAGATGAGCTCAAGGCTGGATGTATTTCTCCTCAGCCCAAATAAATTATATGGTTGCCTAAATAAAATAAAAAAACCACCTCAAAAAGTGCTATCTGCCAAATCCCTCTGTTTCTCGTACCATTATAGGTGCCACGTATGTATTCTGAAAAATCACAGCTGTATCACTGTACAAGTCTAGTGCTCAGTACTATATATATGCAAAAAAGAAAATGTAAACTGCCTTATTAATAAGGTCCCAGACTTCTACAGAAACATGCAAATAGTAAAGAAATCACTGGAAAGCTGCAGGTAACTAGGACAGAAGCAGCTGCATGCAGCACCAAGAGCACGATGTTTGACAACATTTCAGAAAGAAACCACCAAACCTTGACTGCATTTAAAATAATAAGTTATTAATGAAAACTACCAACGTTGAAAGATTTCAAATATTCTGACTAGGTTTAACATACAGGCTTTTTTGGAACTTCAGTGACACAGTACTGCTAAGATATAGCATCAGAGATTGTGATACTAACTTAAAATTGCCTTTCCTGATGTCAATGTATGCACAGATTCTGCATAGAACAAGTACTTCAGAACTGAAGTGCCAGACCCACTGGCACTACTCAGCATTTGCTGCACCTTGCTGTTAATAATGGCTGGTTAAATAGCAGTTTCAATGCAGTTACTTCAAAAGGGAAAATGTTCTGAGAGTGACTACTGATTATTCAGCAATAAGACCTCTGCTTCTTTCTCTTCACCCTTCAAGATCTCATAATCCCAGAGAAGAAAATACATCTTACAAGGAAAACAATTATTTTGATGCCTACCTGAGCTTTCAAATCCCCCAGTACATTCCAAGGAAAAGAAAACAAACAAAAAACCAACTGAGGAGAAAGGTTTCCGTAGCATTTTGAGATGGATGTGGAAAGAAAAAGCAGCATGAGCAATATCATTAAAACCATTACTGTGTAACAGGGAATAGCTATATTCTAATCTAAGGGAAGTGTTCTGGTCTCACATTTTTGTATCTAGACTTACAAAAATCTGCCTCTTTCCATGTACATCTAAAAATAAGTGGGATTTTTAAATCTTGTATTTTATACTTCAGCCATTACTACAGAGGCTTTAAGAAAAACCACCCAAATCCCCTCAAAGCAACAGTGTTTTAGTACAATTTGGAACAGTAAATTATTTCAGAGACAACTGTATTTGAATGCAAAATGTCATGCTTTGATCATTCCTGAAAGTTAATCATTCCAGACCTCCAGATTTAGAGTGTGAAATATTGTAATTTGCAAGCAGGTTAAGTATTTATATATGAAAAACTGAATTTTTACACCTGAGCTGTGGCCACCAACATGCACACCCTTCCAGCTCGCACATCTAGTTTGAATTAAGTTATATCGATGTATAAACACTGATACATGAACAACATATTTTATCATGTTAAACAACACTTTAACCAGGTCATGTCTGAGATGCCAGTAAAGAAAGCTAAGCTTAGACTTGTCCCTAACAGTTAAATTCTGAAGGACTCAATATTTTTTTTCTTTTAGTTTTTAGCTACTGATTACTTCTCAAACTTTGTCATGTCTACAATAAGTCTGTTTGTACAAACACTTTTATGTTAACCTGTGGCTGGTGACTCACGGACTCAAGTTCTCTGAAACTCTATTAGAGACAGAAGGTCTGACTGAAGGTTGTATTTTTAATTTTTCTTTTTTAAATCAAGTATGGAAGCAAAAATATGGTGTACAACAATGCTAGAATACAGCAGCATTAGAATTTCATAGAATATCCTTAGCTGGAAGTGACCCACAAGGATCACCAACGTTCAACTTCTGGCCCTGCACAGAACCATCACCAAGAATCACACCACGTGCCTAACAAACACTTCTTGAACTTCAGCCTGGCACTGTGACCATGTCCTTGGGGAGCCTGTTCCAGTGCCCAACCACCCTCTGAGTGAAGAACTTTTTCCAACCCAAACCTTCCCTGACACAGTTTCATGCCATTCCCTCAGGTCCTGTCACCACAGAGAAGAGACCAGTGTCTGCCCGCTGCTTCCCCTCATAAGGACGCTGTAGAACATGATGAAATCTCCCCTCAGTGTCCCTCTCCAGGCTGAACAGCCCAAGTGGACTCAGCCACTCCTCATACAGCTTCTCCTCAAGGTGCTTCATCTCTGTAGCCCTCCTTCAGATGCGAACAGGTTTGTATCTTTCTCATATTGCAATATCCAAAACTCCACACAATATTCAAGGTGAGGCTGCCCCAGTGCAGAGCAGAGCAGGACAAACCCCACCCTTGCCCAGCTGGCCATGCTGTGCCTGATGCACCCCAGGGCATGGCTGGCCATCCTGGCTGCCAGGGCACTGATGGCTCATGTTCAACTTGCCACTGAGCAGGGCCCCACAGGGGGCCTTTCTGTGATATAGGTCCCAGGAGCACTTGTTCTTGTTGAACTTCATGAGGCTGATTATTTGCCCAGCCCTCTAATTCGATGAGGTCTCTCTTCACAACCTGGCTGCCTTCCAAGGACTCAACAGCACCTCCCAATTTAGTATCACTGGCAAACCTACTCTGTATACCTTCAAGACCTGTGTCCAAGTCATTCATGAAGACGTTGAGGAAGGGCAAGGATGGAGCCCTGTGGAGCTCCACTAGTGACAGGTCACCAGTTTGATGTCACCCCATTTACTGAAACCCTGTGTGCCTGACCTGTGAGCCAGTTGCTCATCCCTCACATGATGTATTTATCCAGCTGTGTTCTGGACAATTTATCCAGAAGGATAGTGTGAGAGACAGTATTGAAAACTTTATGGAAATCCAAAAAGATGACATCAACTGGCTTCCCTTGCTCAACTAGATGGGTTACTTTATCATAAAAAGAAATTATGTTTGACATGAACCAACACTGGCTATGACTGATGTCTGTGGTGTCCTTTAGGTGTTTTTCAGTAACTCCCAGAATAATCTTCTCCATAATTTTACCAAGCACTGACATCAGACTGACAGTCCTGTAGTTTGGAGGGTCATTCTTCCTGCCCTTCTTGAATATTGGGCCAATATTGGCCAGTGTCCAGTTGACTGAGATGTCTCCAGATTGCCAAGATCATTGAAAAATCCTTGAGAGAGGCCTTGTGATAACATCAGCCATCTCCTTGAGTATTCTTGTAAGAATTCCCTAAGTCCCCATAAACTTAAAGGATTCCCCCTCCTCTCCCTGGCAGCTACTCCACAGACTTTTCACATTACCTCAGACAAATGATTTAAGTATATAAATAAAATAAATTTCAGCAAGGATACAGACCTCAGAAGGTAGAAGAGAATTTACCAATCCTTTCACAAGAGCTACCCTTACGTTGAGGTTCACCAACGAAAGGACTTACAGAAAATGCAGCTCTGAGTAAGTCAGTGTGAGATCTTCAGACATTCCATACCTGGTATACCACACTGGTATACTTCACATGTTAGTATCACTGTTGGTTACCAAAACCCCACATTTCCTATTTCTACATTATTCAGCAAAAGAATTTGTGTAGCATACTCTCTCTATTGTCCACGAGTGAAAACTTGATCTCTTTCTACATTCCCCTGCTTATTTAGTATGCTGAAAATGAAAGTTCTTGGCCTGAGGCATTAAAATGGGTTCATCAAGCTAAGTAACATAAAACCACTCTCTATTCTTAGCTCATGCTACACACGTGAAGAGCGCAGCTCTCTTCAAGTTCCTATAAAGGGAACAGATGGGCAGGAGCAACTGGTCCCTTAGAAAACCCAAGGCCTAGTGCACTGCCCAGTAACTGTGTGTGCTCACACAGTTACAGTAGTAAGCACACACAGTTACTACTGTAGCTCAGGCTGTAGTGACTGACTTGCATACACATTTCCAAATACTCATTGTTGTTGCACATCCAACTATGAAAACTGCACCGGTGTGGCTGTAGTTGTAAACATTTCACAGACATATTCTTCACAGACTGAAAGATAACTTCCCACTCAGTGGGCCTTGTATAACCTCCTCAAGCAATGCTTCAGTGAGGAGAGGCACCCAAAATAGACACCCGACTTCCTTCCTTAAAGTCCAACAATTTCACAAGCACATTTTATGTTTAAAATGAAATTAGCATTCATTAGTTTGTAGTAGTTACAGAAAAAAAGAATTGCTTTTAGGCTTTCCATATGTTCTTTAGCTAATAAAAAGCCAGATAGTAAGTACTTTGCATTTGTAATTTAAATGGTGCCAAAATTGCAGAGTATCACAAGAAACATGTACGACCAAGACAAAGGGGAACTGGAATTTTTGAATGTCTAAAACCTGTAAAAAACAGGGATTGAGTGTACTCGTTAAAAGTTCCTATGAAACAGAATGTAACTTGCATTTCTCAAATACCATGTAAAGGAATCTCTTGCCACAGAGAAAATCAGAAGTTTAAACATTAAAGGAATTTTTGAAGGATTTGAAGCATGTAATAATTTAAAATTCACCTACAAAGCATTTACATTCAAGTTTACATTAACATTAAAAATGTGCCTGAAGTTTAAAACATCTGCATAACTGCATCACTTTTGCTTGTAAATTCATCTAAATTTTAGAAATACACATGGATGTTTCATACGTGTCTGGAAATAGCAGCACGAAATAACACACTTCTGAATGGTTTTGCTTAGGATACAATAACTATGATATTATTTCTACAAATAAATCTCACACTGGACAGGAATGCTGACCTGCTGGAGGGCAGGAAGGGATCTGGACAGGATGGATTGACAGGGCCAAGGCCAATAGCATGAAGTTTAACAGGATGAAGTGTCAGGTCCTCCACTTGGGCTACAACAATCTGTGAGGTGCTACAGGCTGGAGCAGAGTGGCTGGGAAGCTGCCCAGTGGAAAAGTACCTGGAAGTGCTGGTCCACAGCAGCTGAAAATAAGCCAGTGTGTGCCCAGGTGGCCAAGAAGGCCAATGGTGACCTGGCCTGTATCAGCAATAGTGTGGCCAGCAGGATGAGGCTGTGATCTCCCTGTTCTTAGACCTTGAATTCCATCTCCAGCTTTGGGCCACTCACTACAAGGAAGTCATTACGGTCCTGGAGTGTGTCCAGAATAGGGCAATGGAGCTAATGAAGAGTCTGGAGCACAAGTCTTAGGAACACCAGCTGAGGGAGCTAGGAGTGTTTAGCCTGGACAAAAGGAGGGTGGAAAGTGACCTAATCACTCTCTACAACCACCTGAAAGGAGGCTGTAGCTAGGTGAGGGTTGGTCTCTTTTCTCAGGCAACCAGTGACAGGACAGGAGGAAAATGGCATCAAGCTGTACCAGGGGAAGTTCAGGTTCGACATCAGAACAAATTTCTTCACTGCAAGGGCTGTCAAGCTTTGGAATGGGCAGCCCATAGAGGTAGTGGAGTCACCATTCCTTCCTGGAATTGTTCAAGAAACGACTGGACATGGAATGTACTGCGATGGTCTAATTGATAAGGTGGTGATTGGTCAAGGGTTGGACTCTGTGATCTTGAAGTTCTTTTTCAGTCTTGATGATTCTATGATTGCTCCAAGATGGCTAATTTTATTAAACAGAAATCTACAACAACCAGTTTTATGATGGCTGTTAGGAACTTAGAAGTGCCAAAATGTTCATAAGCAATTTTAATAGAAAAAAAAAAAGCATTAACATGCATAGAAACCCAGGAAACAGTTTTTTTAGTACTAACAGCAAAACAACTTTCAATAGATGTGTTTGCAGAGGCATAAAGAGACATCTGCAGCAGTTATAGTACACTTCGGAAAGAAGATGACCAGCAGACCAAAAACTGTTAAAGAAGGTGTTGGAAATGGTCATCTTTGTGAAGTTAAATATTGCTTTGTGCAAGTTTCAGCTTCAGACCTTGCATGCTGATTTTCCTGATTCTGTTTAGTCAGATAAGAAGAGCAGTGCTAGAAAAGACAGGCTTCCAGTAACAGCACTGCCCACTCAGAGCCTTTTGAAGAGCCCTGCACACCGAACTGCCAAACAGTCCACCCACAGCTGGAGCCCAGCCCTTTGTTCCAGCAGTGCTGCAACACCTTTTCCCTGCCTCAGCCTCTGGCATCACAGCAAATGTGGATCTGGCAAATGCGCATGTGCATGGAGCTCACATTTTCCAAACCCCACTCCTTCCAGTGGGGTGGACCCCAATAGCAGGGGTGGATTCTGAGCCCCGCTTAGACCTACTGGCTTAACCCACGGGACCTCCCTTCCCACTGTGGATTCTAGATCAAGCGTGCCTCTGGGAATATCATGTGTGCCTCTGGGAATATCATGTGTGACAAAAGCATGGCATTTCCTGAGAAAGGGCAACCCTGAGAACAGAAGGTCTGTCCTAGCTATATGGAGCAATGCAGGAAGACAGAGAAAGAGAGCGAAAAACATAGTCAGCATTTATCTCGCAACCTTGTCTCGGAAAAATTGACTTTCTACAGTCATATTAAAAAACAGAGAAGTGTTTCAAAATTGCAAAGAATCCCATCCTCAATATGAGAAGGAAAGATGAATGCACAGAAAGCCATATGAAGACAGCCATACCTTTGCCTTGATAAAAAAAGGTAAAAAACAAAGAGTGAAAACACATGAACATATAAGAAGTTATTGTTAAACAATCAAATTACATGATTTAGTGCTAAAGAGGTTTTAAGAAATTTATCTTAATCAAAGGGGAAAGTCAATGGAGATGTGTGACAGGAGCAGTCAGAAAATGCTGACCTTAACAATTCTAAGATAAAAGATTTGTAAAATTTGAGCTAGCACCAAGATTTTCATCACATGGAGACCCAGAATTTGAAAAGCCTGGGATAAATAAGACTTACATATGGAAAATTTTGCTGTGTAAGAATCTGAATATTTTCTTTAAGTTTCTTTTCATGCAAACATGTGAAACATATATGACTATGCTCTTGGTATGAAGCTTTGCAATTCAAAACAT
Source organism: Serinus canaria (assembly GCF_022539315.1). Lineage (NCBI taxonomy): Eukaryota > Metazoa > Chordata > Aves > Passeriformes > Fringillidae > Serinus > Serinus canaria. The sequence continues at coordinate 83,233,908 of NC_066313.1, read as the reverse complement.
GGAAATAAATAAAGCAATTATATCAGCCAACCAGAGCAAAACCAACCATTCATTGTGCAAACAAAAAAACCACTTGTTTTAGTCCCTGCATTTACTAATGAATTTTAGGCATGTAAATAACACAGTAACTATTTTAGCAACATAGCAGGCTTGCAGGTCACAACTCTACCACTCAACCTGCCATTCCACCTTATGTGGCAAGAGCAGCTATGCAGGAGGATTGCAAACATTCTCTGTAACAGGTGCAGTAACACATCACATTGTGATACAGTTCAAAAAACATTTAGTTTAGCAAATGTACTGTATAACTACTTGTCAAATATGTGAATTCCTACAGCTTGAGTGGCTAATATTTATTTTAGACAGATAGCTAAAATTTATGAAGTCAAGGCCACTCTGATCACTGGTGTACATTAAAAAGAAAAAGTATTCAGCTACAACACAGAAAAGCTTACTACTGTAAATTTTTTTTTATGTTCAGTTTTAAGGAAGATAAATTTACACACACACAAGAACTTTCAAACTTCTAAAAGGAAAAAAGCTTTACTGCCTTTTCCTTCTGATTTATGCTAGGTTGTTAAAGTCTTTGTTTCACACCAGTCTAGGTGAGTGCTGCTGATACATCTTTGCTTAAAATGCATAAAAACCAGTAATCCAACTGGTAACATCCAGAGTGGACTACAGGCAGCCTGCAGCCATATTTCCTCTGTTTGGATAGGCCAGGGAGGGAAACTAAAGGACACAACTTGCTGCAGGAACAATAAACCACAATGCAGCATGGGCCACTACTGGAGCACGAATAAGAGACCATGGGAGGGCTTTTGCCCTGTGACCTCTAACGCAGCAACACATGGAGTCCACGCACCAACAGGCAGAGTCACCTTTCAGGTGACTCTGCAACCTTCACTGCATTCCTAAGAAAGCAGCTGGACAGCACTTCTGTAGCAGATGGTATGAATCAGGGAAAAGAAATCTGTCATACCAGGAGAATTGCTTCTTCTCGTGCAAGAAAAGGCTTCACTGCAGTGAATTGCTTATGACACAGCAGAAAAGCCCTCGCTGTTCCCTCCTCCTCATTTTTTAGGTATGCAGCCCAATGGACGGGGGGGCTCACTGCAGTTTTGCTCCTCCTTAGGTTGGGCAGCTACAGCAGAGTAGTCCTTGAGCAATTCACACTATGTCACTAGGCTGCAAAACATCCTGAAAATGGCATCCAGCTCATGGCATGTACAATATGAGACTGCTTGGGGGGAAGGCGTGAAGGAGACAGTTTAAGGTCAGAGAAGAAGTTGGTGGCAGAAGAGAAATGAACCCATATTCTTTGAAGCCTCAGACAGCACACCAACTACTGAGCTACATTCCCTCTATTATTTTGGAACTTGTGCTGTTATCCAGAAGACCAGTTTGTGGTTTCCCTGTTTGAGTTCTATGACAGAACAGTTTGAATAGCTAAAAAAGAATTTTGTTTGCTAACTCACAGAAGAATAAAGTCTCAAAATACTCTTTTTGTTTTTAAACAGTCCTCTAAATTCCTGCAACCCCTTTGAATTTTGAATTGAAATGAATGTTTCAGTCCACCACAATCTTGATTTTAGTTCATCCTGGCTTCTAACCTAATGAAGACAGACAAAAAGGTTCAGACCTGTCAGCAAGATGTTCTGTGAATACTGTTTAGTGAAAGACAGCTAGTTTTCTGTTTCTAAAAGTAACTGGCATATAAATTCATCAAATTAAGTCACAATTTCTTTTTCTTAGTTCAACAATCCATCTGCCACAAGAGATACCAGCAGGTATTGTGCCTTAGTACTGAAGAGTCTTCAAAGCCATGCAAGATGTTAGTGAACGGCAGGTAGAAATTACATCCTTTCTGTGAAGTCTGAATATAGGCTGTAAGATTTCTGACACTGTATTATGCTACCATCTACTGGTTTATGTTAAATTAAACCTCTGAACTTTCCCTCCAACTCATTGACCCTCCAAACAAAACAAAACAAAATAAAAAATCAGTTTCTACAGAGGCTAAAAATTGCAAAATATTAATTAGAAATTTTCTAAGGTAATTTCACAGTTCTACTCAGCTTTTGTCTTCTTTTTATTAAGCAGATGCAAGAGTGACTGTTACATATACTCAGAACATTCTTATCAAGGTAAACCAAACTCATCCACTCATTTACTTACATTCGGCTAGTTTCAATGTTCTCAGAGTGTGGTTCTCCTGGTGATCTGCAAAACCAGACAGAAAAACTTAAGCACTGCTTGTTCTTTTAAGTCATTACAATGTGAAGGTATGAAAGATGGAATGTGATGAGTGTATTAATGCCACTAAAAGCATCAACTGTTTGATACTTGCAGATTTAACTGATCAAACTCTAGAATACAGTTTATCACACAAAACATGATAGTATAATTAAGCTAAATTTGCCTAAGAAGCAGAGCACTTTTTCTCCACACTCATGCAACAGGAGCCAGTAGGAGAGAGATCTGCTGGCAGTACTTCCGCATTCAGGCAGCAGAGTGATCCAGGTCTGGGTTAATTCTTCATAAATGCTTCTGTAACCAAGTGTGTACTCAAAGATTATCAGTGATCAACTGCAACCAACAAATTCTCTACAGAGCTGGACTCTAAGAAGTAGCAGCTCAGAAACAGGGTCCAAAAAGATATCAAAACAAATCTCCTAATTCTCTCTGTCAGGACAGCCAGAGGGATGTCCTGGGTCCTGACACCTCTCCACCTGAATTCATGGAGCTAATCTCACAGATTTCTGTTTTCTTCAATCCAGCCAAGTGATCAGACAGTAATATTCAGAATTAAGTGTTATTGCCTAGCACAAGCAGCACCTGTGTTTAGCTTGGCAACCCCACTGACTTAATTTACAGACTAATTCAAGGGGTATAGCTCCATACTAACTTAAAGTAGACTAAATTATAGTTATTTAGCTCCTCCTTATTCCCATCTTCCTTAAGACAGCACTGATTCAACTGTTAATTTTTTTCAGACAGTATTTTTTTTCTCTCTTTGAGACAGAACTTCCCCCTAGCCTGTGAGTTTGTAGCCAGACAAGCCAGAAGACAAGGCAGTACAAATGCAGCAGTTTTGATTCCCATCATCTTAGGATGCCTTGAAATCAGACCTTATGGAACCTTTGCTTGGGAACAACCTTTGGTACAGTTGACCAGAACTGCCATGCTGGAAATACTGTGCAAGGAGTGGAAACAAAGCACAGCCATTACAGTAAAACTCTGCAGCTTAGATGAACAAAAATGTCTTTTATGACAGCTCTCTAAAAACAGAAGTGAGCTAAAATCTGCAAACAGAATTAACTTTTTAGGTTTCACCAGAGTCTGCTGGGAGACTTCAGTCAGGACAGCTAAGCAGGCTTTCCCACAGCTTTACAGGGGAAAAAAAAATCAGTATTTACAGGAATGCAACTTCTAAATTTCTCTATTTATTATATTGCTATCTATAAAATTCTAAATGCTATTGGAAATGCTATCTCCACATGTAGCCTGATACATTCCTTTTTTCCTGTTTCATTGTGCTATTTTACTGGATGGTCTCTCCTATTAAAAACGCTCTACTAAAATTTGAGTTCCTTTTCTAAAATACCAGATCTTAACAACTTTTTGGATTCCACTACACAGACCCGGTGCCTAGAAGGCATTTCTGACAGACAACTTATAATTCCCAGGTTAGCTGGATACTGTGTGGTGACAGATGATGCAGAACACAGGAAATCTATTTGTATTTCACTAACTTATAAAATTTAACGGACACTAGGGACAGAATTCTGAACTTCTTATCCAACTAACATTATACTCATGCTTAAAATGTAAATACCCTTTAACTGGAAAATAACATAAAAACTGCCCAATCTCAAAATTTAGCCGCTATTTATTACCTCCAAATTATGCTTCCCTCACTCATTAAATTCAGGACTGACAAGGCAGTTGCTGACAAAAATACTGCTCAGCAGCAAAACAAATAAGAATTTCCCTTTAATTCTGGTGACCAAAGCAAGCATCTAAATGCTTAGTGAAAAGAATATAAATTTTTTTCCCCCACTCCTTCACCTGAACATTCAAGTGTTAGAAGCTGGAATAGTAGATACATGTTTATATTCATCCTGGTTAGCTCCTCTATTTACTTCCAGGACTTTGAAAAAGGGTTGCAAAATGTCTGAACATTTAAGGATTTGCTCTCTTAATTCTAGTATTGGGACATACAACATATTGAGGCTTTGGGAAAGAGTAGTGCTTGTAGTTGCTATGAAAATATAAAGGAAATAGTGGTATTAAAAGAAAAACATTGAGAATACTTAAAGCCTTTCAGTCTTTAAAATAAACAGCAGCATGAAGAATTACAGAAAAAGAGCAGACTGGCATCTAAACTCTGCATGTAAAAAAAGCAGCCTGGTGATCTGCAGTACAGACATGAAAACAGCTAGCAGAATAGAAAATCTTTTCCTATCCTCACTATTTGTGAGAATATTATTAGGCTGTAAAGAAAAAATACAGTTCAGTACATGTTACTAAACAAAATAAAGTTGTATCTATAAGATAAACAATTTAAGAAAAAAAATACCATCTAGCTGGGTCAAAAAAGGTTTAGTCCTCTAAGGTAAGTGGTTCTGCAGAACACAGGTGAAAATTCCTTCAGGTTATTGTTTTCTAAAACATGAACAGGCCTACTATAACTATGATTTACAGAACTATGAATGGACATATTAACTCGATTTTAAAAGGTTTCAAATGACAACATAAGCACCTAATAAAATGAGCTTTCAATACTCAGTAAAATGAAGCGGAAAACCAATCTAATTACAGGAATTGTACTTGTTTGCTGAGAAGCTATTTATTTTGCAATACCCAATTGTTTACAAACAAGATACCTTGTTATTTCCTGTGAGCGGGCAACAGTATTGAAAAACAACTATATAGTACGGCAAGACGTCCTTTCATCATGCTTAAAATCTGAAACAAGAGTTCTGTTCAGAGAAAATCTCAGAGCAAATGCTCTTAAAAATTTCAGCTTTCAATTAGATTGTAGATACTGAATCACAAGACAACAACTAATCTGAATACTGCAGTATGAGCTCGCAAATTCAAATGGTGGCTCATTTCCAATAATACAGGGAGCAACTTCTCTATTCTACAAGCCACTCCTTTTACTTCTAGTGTACCTCTCTAGATGAGAAAAGTAATGGTATGCAAGCTTACACACACTTTAACATCATCAAGCCATCCGGATAAATACTTTAAAACAAAAACTGAACACGTGCTTGGATAAGTATGCTAAACAGTTTATACAGAAATTCAGTATGACAGCAAAAACTATCAGGGACTTAGAAATGATAGTATTGTTCTTAAGAGGGATATCATGGAGCACCACAGCGTTTGCTTGTATTTTAAAAGCAGGCAAGGGCAAACTAAGCGAGCTTTGAAATCACCGTCAGCAAGAGTGTAAGTCAACTTTGCCAGCTGACTTATCTAAAACAAACAATGTAACTTAATATTATTTATAAAACTAACTTCAGGCCATACAAATTAAATACCTTAAAATAAACATTATAGTAGAAAAACTTCTGAGAAACAACCTGATATGCTTCATGCTTACCTTTTACAAGCTGTGGCCATTCGGTGACATCAGGGTGATCACAATTTTGAGTCACTGATCAAAACTGAGTTGTCGCACCAGTCCTGTATCACGCTGGGCTAAGCATAAGCTTAACAATTCTAAATAGGTAAAAATAATGTAGTTAAAAGTTCTTAAAAATTATTTTCAGCCAATTGTCTAAATAAAAAAAAATAATAAAAAGAAGAAAAATGTTGATGCTAAGCATTGTTTTATCAGCGAGATTAAGACTTACATTCATTTTCTGCATGGCATTTTAACTTCTAGAGTAACTCGCTACAGTACAATCAACTGGTAAACTTGAAAATTCAGCAACTTATTTTTAGTTTAAAAAACCAAAAGCCATACCCATCTCTTGGACCAGTGCAGAACACCCAATGTCAAGACAACAAGAATTCTAAGATCTGGAAGCGTGTGCATAAATATGAACTGTAATTTCTAACTACAACAAAATTCTGGTAGATGTGCTGCTGCCACAACTTGGCTAACATTGTTTCTTAGCAAGCAAGGCTCTGCTCCCAGGGGAGCAACAAAGTAACCTGAACTTTGTTGCGTGCCTCTCCCCAAAAAGAAGCAAGCTATAGATACGTAAAAATTTCAGAGGAGCAACTTTTGCTACCTATGGCAAATCTTTTAGCTTCTTTGCTCCATTTTTATCATGTGTCCTCTCTCTTCTCCCTTAAATTTTCAAAAGTATATTTTACCTGTCAATTGTTTCCCGTGATCTGGCTCCACTGGTATAAATTGAAGGGTTGGTCCTTTACTTTGTCACGCAGGTGGCAGCCAATGATCACTCAGCAATACTCGTGCCCAGAGCGCCCTGGGACCACCCCAGCTGATTACTTCCATGGCTGAAAAGGAACCAGTTAGTCTCTTACCTACTGCTATTATCTACTCTAAACTAAAGTTAATGGATAAAATATTTCCAAACATAATCCTCAACACTCAATTCATCCCATTCTCTCTCCCCCCCAAGCTCCTAAGTGCACTGGAGAAAGCCAGAAAAGAAAAAGTCTCTGAAGGAGAATCAGATGACAAACAGCATTCGCTTTCTGCTAATATAAAGTTTTGATAAAAATTGCAATGTTAATATTGGATTTAGTAAATAAAAACTCATCTTACTTTCTCTTTAAAGCAATAGCTATGAAGACAGACCTCTGTATAGTATCCTGAGAAGTTTATTCCTGTGGTAACCCAGATGAACCCCACATTTGCAGGTTGCCATGCAGCAAAAGCCTCACACAGAATGAAAGTGCACAAAGCTATTGATGGCACAACCACAGCTCTCTGCAACACCTGCAGACATAACAATCTGGTGCAAATACTAAGAGAGCACATCAGACAGCTTGAAATATTTAGTAAAAAAACACTTATTTCTTTACTGCAGCTTCTTTTGTGCTTCAGTCCAATGTATTATAAGAGTATTACAGTAAGATCTCAGCAAGGCTCATGATTTTCTAAAGTTTGTCAGAAAAGCTGCCCAGTTTTGCCAATCTACTACAATTTGCCATTCTGCCACAAACTCAGCCCAGAACAAAATTTGTCTTAGTTTCAGAATGATGCATATTAGTTTTATCATTCATTGAGATAGGTAAAGTGCCATCTGTGGATTTTAACATCAGCAATATTTAAGTGTTCTCATTGTAACACAAGTACAGTTGACACAAGGAAAGTAAAAAAGAAATAGGCGACCAAAAATCTCCAAAAAAAACCAGAGGTTCTCCAGTACTTATGTTTCATGGGTGTAAATTGTCAAAATTTAACTGAGTTAATTCCAGGAACCCAGAACAATGATTAAAAGTCAGTTGGAAAGGTTCCTCATCTGTCAACATTACAGAACAGGCTAAAGACTTTCCATTTAACATTTGTGATGATCAGCTATACAGAAAGGCAACAACCCAAGATGCTGATGCAAAACTAAGAAGCTGTAAAACACTACTTATGACATTCTGATTAAGATCTGAAAACTTCCACTTTTAGGTAATCCGTAGTTTTGAGGAAACAGACACCTATTCTAAAACTGCTTCTAGCACTTTGCCCAAGTAACTTTTAGTACACTGGTCAGAGCACAATGGTATAATCTCTGAAACCTCATTGGTTGGGAAACCTGCCTACTCGAATTCTGACTACTCAAAGTATCAGCTCAGGTTCTGGAGTGTGCCTGACCAATGACTCCCTACCTAGACTTGCTCCTATACCACTCAGACTATTGAAAAAAATGTGTTACAGTGCCTTCCATTCAAATGGAAGCATCCTAGAATAGCAGGCTGCCATCAACCTTATTAAAACAAAGTTTTCCTGAGGCTGTTTCATATAGGAAAAGTTATGAATGTGACTGACAACAGTGAAGGAGCACATGAAGTGCTGGTGCTGGATTCAAACACCACTAGATTTTGGAATATTAAAAAATACACTTTAGGTTGGCAGCTCCACAGCCATAGTCAAGACAAGCTTATGCCAAGGCCTGATCCAGATCCAACTCTGTTAGTCTCATTTACCACACTACCAGTGCTGTGATGGGAGGCAGGGTCTGAACTGCTGCAAATCTCACTGAGCTGAAGTTAACTCATCAAAGTTTTGTTGTGAAACTTGGACTTACAAACTGAATTTCTCATGAGTCAGAGCTTTGAGTTGGGTAGTTTCAGCATTTCTCATTTGTTGCACAATACCTTAAATCTAGACATATTGTACTGTGGTCTAAAATTCTCATGCTCCTTCTCAGCAGTCTACATGCAAAAAACCTTAATGAATCATTTTTCTCTTCTATCTCCTTCTCATCCTACCTTCCCCACCTATCCTTGCTGTCACTCCTGTGGGACAGAATATGATTGGCAAGGATTCCCTAGCACAGATGAAAGACTTAATTTTTCTAAAACCTTACTCATTCATGCATCAGCAGAGTAGAGTCTGTGGGCAAAGAGACCAGCACGTTGGAACACAAAGTGGGTGGTGAAGGAGACTGCCATCAAAAATTTATTCTGAATATATTTCAAAGGACATTTAGACTGCTTGATACAAACAAGGCACAAAAACCTCCAACCTGGTTAAGAGAGTCAAAAGACACTACTTGATTAGGAAAGGAAAACCACACTGATGAATACACTAAGATCCTGGAAAATGGTATTATGAATTGTGAATTGGTCTAAATCAACAGATTTTCTGTCACAGGAATTTCTCTACAAAAAACCTTCTCTGTTTGTAACTTACCTTATAGAAGATAGGAACAGCCCCAGAGCAGATATTTATTCACATTACTCAAACAAATTTCTCAGATCCTAACTGCTATGATCAGCATGGCTTACTGCTTAGGCTTTTACAGACACACTGAGCAGCTGAAGACATGAAAGGAACTTTGTGCCTATGGAGTACGCCCAAAAAACCCAAGATGACTGCCAGGCACTTTGGGACTGGCACATCTGTGTCTGCCTAGTGACTATTTACTAGAAGTAGAATCAACTAGGGCTGCAACTACACCTATTACAGTTAGCAAGACATGAAGACATGTCTTCAAACCATGTATCTGAAGAAATTTGTGACTTGAACAAGCTCTTATCAAAAAATAACAGGATAACTAATGTTTATGCAGTGATTTGTAGCAACATCCATTTCTCCAAGATGGCACAGGTGAATATTCTCTTAAAAGAATGTCCCTATCGACTCAAGGAGTTAAACAATGAGAACAAGATGTCAGAAAGCAAGTTCAGAGGCATCAAAAGGGGCTGAAAGCAAGTGTGATGAAAGATCTCAGCACATTTCCTTAAATCTTGAAAGTCTACAAGCATGAGGAAAAGGTCCCCAACTTCAACATACAGAACCTAAAGCCACACCCTGGAGATAAGTACTTATTTTCAGCAACCAAAAAAAAAAAACCAAATAACTTCCAGGCTGAAATCACTTATTTGAACATTGTTACCTACATGATTTACCTAAATCTGCTACTATCCTACTATTTGATGGTCACCTTCTGTGAGAGCAATGCAGTCTCGCAGTTGACACACAGTTTCTGAGGCCTAGGAAGATCCCCTAGAGGATGAACACTTTCCATATTTAAACTATAACTTTTGATTGACTTATCGAAAGAGTGGCACTTGTAAGAATTTAAGTTTCCTTTACAAAGGAATTTTAACTATCTACCCAAGTAATCTTTGATCCAAATTTAATATTCTCTTTTTCATCTATGATGAAAATAGGGGTAATCCACCATACAATGAAGTACCATGATCTACCTTACCTTTCAGTACCAGAATTTTAGTTGCTTAATGAAATATAACCATCTCTTTTAAGAATATAGCATTAAAGACAGCTTTTGAAGGTCTTCTGAAGAGTCCCTATGAATGCTCCCAGAATGAGTCTTATATATTTCCAGAATGACTTTGAGTACCACAACGAAACCATCATCTATACAGTAAGAAACTGACACCTAATAGGAGAGTGGGCCTTTTATAACTTGAGATTGAGTCAAGTGACCAGGAGAATATTCACCAAACCCCTAATTCAATCTTAACTGTCATATGCAGAAGAAAGAAAAAAAAAAGGTAATAGGCATGTTTGAGCCTATATTTGTTCATAAAGTTGGAAGTACAAATTACTTTTCTTGCCTGTATGCTGCTTCCAATGAACAAAACATAAAGAGAAGCTTTCTTCATCTAATTAGTAGGCAAAATTATTACTGATTCTACAGTAAAATAAAACCGCCACTAATACAACCTGATCATATAAATCCTAATGGGGCTAAAAAAAAGTTCTAACCAAATACTAATAAGGCCTCTATATGATTTTTTTTCCCCCACTGCCTGCACTGCCTGGTAAACCAAGCAATTCAACTAGTAACAACAAATACAAAATCACATGAGTTAGAAAACCAAAAGAATTGGGTTCTAGCCTGGAAAATGCCAACCTAAAGTGACTAAAGCAGTCACAACTGATGTACAAATGTACACATGCTCACATGTATTACAGAAAGAATGACAGATATGGCTCATGAAGTGTCCCTGGCACAACGCACTTCACACATCTTCCAAACTTAAACCCAGTTCTCCAATTATTCAATATTCTTCAAAAGTGTTCCAGAAGTAGTAGAAAAGAACCACAAAGACATCATGAAGGCAGAAGAAAATGCCTTGTGATTAAACAATGAAAAGAGTTCAAAGTTAATCAAGCCTACCAATATAGATACTGGAAAAAACTAAGTCTTCTCATAGCACAAAAAGAATACATAAAGATCTTCAAACTGAAAGAATGCATATAAAATCCCCTTTAATAGAAACTGAAGGCCCACAAATTCAATAAGAGAAGGAACACAAGCATGAGAACAATTAACACTTGAATAAATTATTTGGGATGGGAATCTGAATTTGTTACTAACTTTAATTTAAAGTTACTGCTACTCTGGAATTTACATTTCAGTACAATCACAAGTTACTGAATTTCATAAAGGTAAAATTTTGTGTATCTCAATACAGAAAGATCAAACATAGATTTACATAAAAGCTCCATCCTATAATATCTGTATACTTACTTGATGTCAATACTCCCCACTGTACTGGTTTTGTCTGGAATAGAGTTAATTTTCTTCATAGTAGCTAGTGTAGGGCTGTGTTTTGGATCTGTGTTAACACAGGGATGTTTCTGTTATTGCTGTTTGTGTTACAGCTTTCATAGAGTCAAGGCCTTTTCTGCTCCTCACCCCACCAGGGAGGAGGCTGGGGTGCACAGGGAGTGAGGAGGGTTCACAGCTGGGACAGCTGACCCCAGCTGACCATAGAGACATTCCATATTATAAGGCATCATGCTCAGTGTATAAAGCTGGGGGAAGAAGGAAAAAGGGGGAATGTTTGGAGTTATGGCATTTGTCTTCCCAAGTCACTGTTACATATGATGGAGCCCTGCTTTTCTGGAGAGGACAGAACACGTGCTTGTCCAAGAAAAGAGGTGAATGAATTCCTTATTTCGCATTGCTTCATGCACAGCTTTTGCTTTACCTATTAAATTATCTTTATCTCAACCCACGAGTTTTCTCACTTTTACTCCTCCAATTCTCTTCCACATCCCACTGTGTGGGTAGGTGAGAGAGTAGCTGTTTGGTGTTTAGTTGCCAGCTGGGGTTAAACTATGATATCCATAAATCACAGAGTAAAAGAAAAATATCTATTGTTTGCTCCATTCCCTCCCCTCAGGCCAAAAGCAAGAGGCCTGCATGTTATTCCCATTTTCTACATCTGCTCCTGCAACTTTGGACTCTAGATCTTGCCTTCAATATCTGGTTTTGGTTTAATATTTCAGTGAGATCATATACATATTTTGGTCACCTTTGTAAAAACAGGAAAGATCCAAAATTATCCTTAGCTTCTGTGTTTTACACTTAGATCACAGCTGATTTTTTTTCTTCCGCTACACACACACACACACCTCTGATTTTTTTTGGTTTTTTTGCAGCAGAACCATTTGTTTCTATTTCAGTTACATTATACCTGTCACTTCAGGCTCCCTCCAAAACGATACACAGCCATGAACAAAAAGCCCTTTCTACACCAGCAGGTGAAATCCAATCACCTATTTAAATGTCATTCACTAACTCTTTTATTGACTACTCATCATGTCAACTTACTTTGCAGTCAGGTAAGTTTTACAGCTCCACTTCAGCTTTACTAATTAAACCTTTATTCTGTCTGTCCTTTTGCTTATTCTCTATTTTTATTTCTTTTGCCACCCATCTTTCATGTTGCCTTCCATGTAAAGCATCTTTCTGTTCACCAAGTTCTTCAGCATTTGTTTAAATGCTGCAAGTTCTTCAGTTTGTTTAAATACAATTGATATTAAAACCAAGCAACCATGCAATTCTGTAGTACGACATTTAGCTTTTTTGATGTTCCATTAGTATTTATTACTCACAATTTGTGAGGGATTAGAGGGGAATTCTTCATCAATTTATGAAGCACATACCACTACAAAGACTCTATGCATACAATGGCAAGCAGTTAAACATTCAGAAGAAAAGTAGCCAGCAGGCATAATGGCAATAAAGAAATAATGGCTTAGGTTTGAAGAAGAGCCATCATACACAGAACTGGTATTGACACTGGAGAGCAAGAAGCAGGTGGGTGGTCCCAGTGGTGCTGTGGGTGCAAAAATGAATATACACTACCTGCCAGATGCCTGCTAGAGTAAAGGACCAATCTATACAATTCTCTCAGGAACATCTGGATGGTGACAATGTAACATTGTAGCTTTTTGAGAGACTTACAATTTTTAATTAGTACATACTACAGCTAAAGTTTCAGCTTAGAATTAACAGTTTTATTAGAGCCTGTCTATCACTTCCTACAAAACAGAACTTAAAAAGACACCAAACAACTGTTCTGCAAGTTTGAGATTTCTAAACTTTAAGTATATTTCTAAGTTAATTATCTTGAAAAGAAAAATCCAGACATAAACCCATGGCATAGAAAACTCAGATCAGCTTCCCTGCAATTGAAGTGATTAAAAGTACACACATGGCTTAGGAGCTGTTATTGAAATAACTACATACAATCTTGTATATGCATTAACAGACACATTTAATATGGCAGAAAAATTAACTTAATTGTTGTTTTTCTCAATGTAGTGGTGCTAAAAGTTTCAAAAATTCTCAATGTACCAAGTTGCAGAACTACAGAACTTGAAAAGATATTACAAAGTAGTGCAGTAATACCAGGTATTACTAGAGAACTACACCAAAATTAAGTTAGGAATGGCAATTAAAACAACTGCAAGTTCAAGTTTCAGTCCTGCCACAATATATGTACATACTTTTAAACCGGCTGGACATTTAAGAGCCTAGACAAAAAAGAGATATGATATACCATGGGTTTATGTTAACACTGCTAAAAGACTGTATTTCTGTATTTCCCAGCATTCCTATTTGTAAACTTGACTTACATAGATGATTACAAAAATTTTCTGCCAGTTCTAAGCTTATTTTTCAAGTCATAGCCTCACTATAAATATGTTCAGTAGCAAATAAAAACCAAAAACATACAGCTTTCAGAAACACACCAGCTCTTATCCAATCCATGGAGAAATAAATGGATGGTAGCAGCATGATGATGAGCTTGTTAAATCAAAAGGGAATTCACCAATGTTATATCATCAGTATTTATTTTCCCCAAGAAAAATCAAATAAGTCAGTTTTCTAGAGAACTATGATTAAGTAATAAATATCATAGCTATAAAGGGAATATTTAATGTGTGCTTCTTCCTGAAATCTCAGTGAAGAAAATATAATTATTTGCTATAACAATTATTAGCACACAAACAATGTAAGTGGAAACATAAACATACCATATCTTTCCAGAGCTGCAGAATCTTGTTCTTTCAAATTCTAAAATGGACTTCTACAGTTCTTGTACCTACAAAGCAAAAGATTACAATTCAGTTCTTGCACTATGCTTCATACTATTCTGAAGCTCCATACAACTTCAAGACAATACATTCAAAAGTGCCTATTTGACTAGTCACAAATCTGCAACTAAAGGAAACACAGAATCATAGAATATGTCTAGTCAGAAGGGACCTACAAGGATCATCACACCAAACTCCCCACTCCTCACAGGACTACCTAAAACTAAACCATATAAAACTAAATCACACCTCTCATAGAAAAGCACAACAGAAAATAATTTTTATGTTAGATAAGCTACAAAAGCATGAAGTTCATACACACAGAACTCCCTATTCTTTCCCCTGTAGTGATGCAATAGAGTTTTACAATTCCATTCATCCAGTTCATTACAAATATCAATTTCCTTTCTCCTTCCCACCCCTTATTTTGTACTTTTTGTTTTTCTTTTCATTAAGAACTGGAATTTATAATAAGTAAAAAAAACAACAAACCACTCAGGAGAAGTCACAGATAGAACCAAATCTTTGTTCTGGGTGCGTAAGATTGCTGGAGTTCAGTGCTTTTCTATGTATTCATTTTCAGAGAAGTCATAATTAACAAGGGACTAAAACATACTTGAAATATTTTCAACAAACACCTAAAGGCACAACCAGCCTCAAGGGAAAAGGTGACAGAAACAGACACATATGCATATAACTAAAGAAAGATAGGGGTTGTGGATTCCCCATCACTGAAGGTGTTAAAAACCAAGCTGAATGGGGCTCTCAGTGAACTGGTCTAGTGAAATGTGTCCCTGCCCATGGATGAGGCTTGTAGTTAGATTTTTTCTTTAAGGTTCCCTACCAACCCAAACCATTCCCTGATTCTATGAAATCTACTAATTACTTTCCAAAAAAGTTAATAATTTGGCACAGAATATCACATTTTCAGCAGTGTGAAGATTAATACATAATTTCTTGGCTTAAAACTCCATTAAGAACAAACAAATCCAATGCAGCTGATCTAGGCTAATCTCCAATATAGATCAGGGTTCCCACATAGGAAACCTCAATCTGGTTACCTTAATTCCATTCAGTTTTATTTTAGAAGATGTCAAACCAGCAAGAAATCATTTGGTGTCAGGGGCCAAATTCTTTATCAGGGAACTGTAGTGGGGTGATGATCCTCCACCAGTTTTGCCACTAAAGCTCCAAGCACTAACAATGTGAGCACACTCTTTTGTATTTTAAAAAAATTGGCTATATACAGCAGCCTACAAGTTTTGTGGAAAAGGACTATTGCTATTTCAACAAGCAAGTCTACTAATTATGTAGCTTTCTGTACAGTTAGGATTACTGTGTTAATGATACGCAACTGTGTCAATAAAACTTTGCTACCATTCTGAAAAAAACCAGAAGAAAAATTCATCTAAACAACATGAGACAGTAACTGATGATTTTCCTATTTGCAAGTAGCACTTCCACTGCATATTCACAGCAGAAATCCAAAATACCTTATATTCTACCAGAGAATAATGCTTCATTCACTGTGGTGCCATTAGACAAACTCAGAAGTATTCTGACAAATGCAACCAATATTTTTACACCTTGTGTCGCAGGACTTCCAGATTCAATGTATACATTTGTTCCTCTACAGACACAGAGAGTGTCATCTGTATAAAATTCTCTCATTCTCCTCTAAGATACAGAAGCACAAATTTTCAGTATGCACAGAGTAGGAGGAGAGCATCAAGTACAGCTCGAAAAAGTATTGCAAATACATCTACCAGGGTTCTTAAGATAATTGCCCGGCAACAGAGACAAAAAAAAAAAAAAAAAGGTTCCCAAAAGAACTGAAGCTATGGAGTAGGGTAGGACTGTACAACTGATAGAGGAAACAAGACCACAATGGAGATGTAGACAGGTTATTTGCATAATAATGCACAGCAACAGAAAAGCAAATCCAACAACATAAAATTGAAGTTCCTGGACTTCCAGTTCTTCTCCTTCAGTTTCTCTCCAACAGTTAACACTAAGGCAGAACAGAGTTCAGCAGTCTACTAAGTCTAAAGTCTACATTCACTCAAAGGCTACATGACAACACAAAAAGAAATAAAGCTCTGTAATGCTTGTCTAAAAGGAATGAAAATTATTTCATGAAGTCAGATGTACTTCAACATTCACCCTCAGTATACTTAATCAGCACTAAGTCACATCTGCCTGAAAAAATGCACATGACAATATGACTTAAAGCATGGCCAACCTTATTGCTTCCACTACACATTAAAAAAAAATCTCAATCAATCATGCGACCAGAGCAAAAAAAGCTGCTTGTTTACAACTATGTCTTACATTTTCAATAAGGAGACTTCAAGGAACACTGAATTATATTAACAGAGACAGTAAAGCACTGAATTAACCACATTGTCGCATACAGAATTACAAAATATTTGAGAACTTAATTAAAAAATACAAAAACTATTTTGCAACTCTCATGTCTGGCCCGATAAAAAATAGAAAGAAATCATCTCTATCAGGTGCTTAGATTATGTTTTATGTTTATATCCTTCTTTCAGTCAGATATTCAGGTTGTAGGAATAATGCAAATGGAGTATTTTTCACAACCTTACTATGGAAAGGGCTCAATCTTTGCAAGCAGGAGATACCAGTGTTTCACAGAAGTGTTACACTCTCTCAGGAGCTCCCTTGTCCTAGAAATCTGATGGGATCTGCAGGTTGTGTGGACTCTTAGGCACGTATTTCTATTAGCTACAATAAGCAAATTTTGCTACAACAGCTGAAACACGAGGTGTTGCTACTCAGCCAGTGTACACTAGTATACCTTTGACTTTCTAAAAATAAACCTGGGTGTACACACATAGTAAAACACAACATTCATCACCAAGACTTTGGACATGAGATTTCACTATGAAAAAATAAGCAATCATTATCTGAGTATAGCCACACAAATAAGAAAAATGAAAGATTGTATTGAAAACACAAATTCTGAGGTAGTGACAGACCTCTTCAGTATTACCTAGCTTTGAAGAAGTTTTTGATTCCTTTTAAGAAAAAGGCAAATACCACATTTTAAAATAAAAATATTATAACTATTAGTTAGCTCAAACATACAACTAACCATAAAGCAAAAGCAAAACTCTTCTACAACTATGATAGCCATTCTTGAAGTATGTTGACCTACGCCCCATTTGAGAAGTTGAGTTCCTTTAAGAGCCACTCCACCACCCGCTAACAACCCAAGCCTCCTGAACTGCAGCTGCTCCAGCCTGGGTCCCAGGGAGCATACCAGAGCAGGAGTACACAAGGAGTGCCAGATCCTGGCTGCCTGGACAAGCCTGACATCTCTCAGTGCCGTGCAAGCTTGGCAACACAAGAAAGATCACTCTTGTGCCTAAGGCTCCTAAGGGTAAGGGAGAGGGTGTCTGTCATCCAGATCTCCTCATTTTATTGATTTCTTAGGTGTAATGATTATTAAGGAAGTATTAAAAAGTCCTAAAAGCAGTCTGCCAAAGGAAGCAAAGAACATGGTCTTCTCTATGGAGAGATGAACTAACTTCACACCTAAAACTCCAGCTCGGTCAGAAGTCCTGTCACTGTCCTCAAACACCAGAAAGAAATGCAAACAATGTGGACTAATCGTTGCTAGACCATTATGCAACAACCACCAAACCCAAACAGAGGTTCTGTAATTTTCTGCTTGTGATCCTACTGATCCATAGGCCACCAAGATCAAATTTCCTTTTGGTTTCAAACCACCCTTTAGTTTTTGATACTTAAATTTTGTCTTTAGTTTTTAGGTCACAGCTTTGACATTCCTTCACACAAGAAAGGAACATGAAGGCACATGGAGGCCAGGGAGATTTGAGACGGCCAGCATGGCTTCACCAAGGGCAAGTCTGGCTAGACCAACCTAATGGACTCCTGTGACAGAGTGACTGCATCATCGGACAAGGGAACAGCTACTCATGTCATCTATTTGGACTTCTGAGGCCTTTGATACAGTCCCCCACAATACCCTTCATCCTAAGTTGGAGAGATAATAGATGGACTCTTTGGTGGATGAGGAATTGGTTGGATGGTTGCATACAGAGGGAAGTGGTCAACAGCTTAATGTTTAGATGGACATCAATGACAAAAGGTGTCCCTCAGGGGTCCATACTTAGACCAGTTCATCAATGACAGATAGTGGAACCTAATGTACCCTCAGGAAACCTGCAAACAATACTAAGCTGTGTGGTGTGGCTGATATGGCTGAGGAATGGAATGCCATCCAGAGGGACCTGGACAACACTGAAAAGCGGGCTTATGAGAACCTCACCCAAAGAGTCCAAGTGCAAATCCTGAACCTGGGCTGGCAACACCTGATATCAATACAGGCCAGGGATGAGGGCACTGGCAGCAGAAGTAATTACAGAAGAACTTGGAGATCCTGACTGTTGGAAGGCCAGCCTTGTCCCAGCAATATGTCCAGAATGCATCCTTGCAGTCCAGAATATATCCTTGCCTGCATCAAGAGCAGCATGGCCAGCAGGACAAGGGAGACCAGTCTGCCCTTCTACTCCTCTGAGACCCCACCTGCAGTGCTGCATCCAGGCCTGGAGTCCTCAGCACATGACAGGCATGGACAAGTCGAGAGGAGGGCCACAAAAATGATCAGAGGGCTGGAGCAGCTCTCCTATGAAGAAAAGCTGAAAGAGTTAGCATTGTTCAGCCTGGAGAAGAGAAGGATCTGGAGAGACCCATTTGCTTTTGTTTAGTACTGAAGAGGAACTTACACAATAGAGGAGGACAAACTTTTTACAAGGGCCTGCTACGACAGGATAAGAGGTAATGGCTTTTAACTACAAGAGAGTAGATTAAGATGATATCAGAAAGTAATTTTTTACAATGAGGGTGGTAAAACACTGGAACAGATTGCCCAGGGACAGGAGATGCCCCATCCCTGGAAATATACACAGTTAAGCTGGACAGGGTTCTGAGCAACCTGATCTATTTGAAAATGTCCCTGCTTATTGCAGAGGAATTTGGACTAGATGACATTTAAAGGTCCCTTCCAACCCAAACTATTCCAAGTCTGTGGGGAAAAAAAAAGTAATGCGCTCCATATCAAGCAGTCAGTGGTATACGAGTTAAAGTTGTCCTATATCCATCACCACTATAATCCACCTCTGAGTGACAATCCCACTTCTGTCATACTACATAAGATAAACGTGATTCTCAGAAGCAAGTTATGTTAGTACACAGAGCATGTTTTTAAAGTTATTTGAATGGATGCAAACAGCAATGCTTTTCAATGAAAAATACTGGAAAAGCTACATACTGTGAATGCCCTTTTCAAGCCACCAGATTAAAAAAAAATCAGAATTCAAAACTCTGCTTCGCTAACTAGAAGTTTCTCTAAAAAAACCCACATATACTTCTGTCCTAAGGAAATGCAAGTAGCTTCAAAAGAGGCAGATCACCCCTCTTACCTAAGACAGTGAAGTGAGGGTCCAGAAGGAAGCCACCCACTTAGCTCCACTCAGCAGAACAACTGCAGCTTCTCCTAATTCTTCACCACTCTGTAAAACATGGGTAAAGAACCATGCAGGACGGTAACGGAAAGAGTATCGGTAAAGACTGACTTCCACCCCCTTCCTCCATTCAGCAGTTTGCATTACACAGGGAAGCAGGCTCAACCTATTAAAGTAAGTAAGAAGTAGTTAATGCTTCCTTTAAGAGACTCATTCATAAGAGTATTTGTTAGACAGAACTATGATAATATTTAATTCATAATGTAATTTTGCACCCAGCAAGTTATTTTGTCAATAAGCTCTATCCCTCCTAACCACAGGAAGGTGCAGCTATTCAAAAATAGCAATTTAAAATGCTATTTAGTCAATGTTACATTGCCAAACCTGAATCCTGAATCTCAACATTATTTGATTTTCATATTCTTCCTATGAGGTTATTTTCCTGAAGAAATGTGTCACCAGCTGCTGTAGTTACTGAAGTGTTGCTTCATTGCAAAATGTTACCTTTAGACTGTACTTGCTGGCTTTCTGCTAACCAACCAGATATGTTACACACATTACTATCCCTATGAACCAGCTTTTGTTCAAACTTTAATTCATGGGCAACACAACTTTATGAGGCCATCAGGCACTGCCACCTAATACAAGAAGTTACAGCAGTAAATGTTAAGGTCAAAATATTTAAGGTGACAAAATTCACTTCAAACATGAAATGTGCTCACTGCTGTTGTCTCTGGGAACCAGCTATTTAGCACAGCTTACAGAACTTCTGGGAGGGGGTACTTTTTTTTTCAAAGTAAATAACATACTCTAGATTTTTTTCATTACAGACCCTGATAGCAAATGTATTATTCTCCTCGTTCCAGGTACAAATCAGAATTTGATTAGTGACAGAAAACCTTTTAACGCTGCTTCTCTAAAAAATTTGCAGTTACGTTAAATACACTGGATATTTCAGAAAACTTGTAAAACACAGCTCCTTTGTTTAAAAATCAATATAAATTCATTAATTAGAGTGAAGACTTGGCCCACACTACCAGAAAGGAAGATTGATGCTGGAAATGAGACCTATGCCTAGATACTTTATGAATTATATTCCTTTTTCCCTCAATTGCATGTTCTATTTTTAAGAATTGGTGGCTTTCATCTTCAGGTGTATGAGTACACTGGTGTGAGGAGGGAGAAGAAGATGAATTTAAAAGAAGATGAATTCTCTCTGGACAGTTACTAAGTGAACTAAAACTAAAAGCAATGGGGGGGCGGGGGTGGAAATCATTCCTGCACAGCAAAAATTAGGATGATGCATATTTACAAAAGCATAAAAACTGAATTTATTCCATGGTAAGTTTCACATCATGTACTATGCTAATTACTGTTTATAAAAAATGTTATATGTTTGAACATGTTTACAATTAAACATGTTTATAACTTAAAACTCAACTCTGGTTAAGCAGAATCTGTGAATTCTGAGAACTAGTGAAAAATATATCAACAAAGGACATAATCATAGTGAAACAAACATGATTTTATACTGTGTTGCTGGGTCCTGGTGGTACACATGTCATTTTATACTTTCAAAAGAGAAGTTAAATTATATGAAAAAGAACCAGTTTATTTTCTCAAGTTGATTAAAACAACTGGGGACAATTTCCAGACACTTTAAGAGGGACTTCAACAGGCTGAGAACATCCCTAGATGTATTCAACATATACACACAGTTTTCAATTCCATTCACAAAAAGAATCATCGTTCCCATGTTTTTAAACAGCAGCAGCAATTTAAAAAAAAGGAGAACACCAGAAGTCTTGTTTGTTATTTAAAAAAAAGGATCAAACCCCCACAACTTTAAAATTCTGAAGAGGACTTGGACTGAGAAATTTAGGCTTTAAAACACACTGCTGTTTAAGCCTGACTTTTTTTACCAAGTCACAGAATCATACGCTGAAATAAACCTGAACAAATCCAATACTCATTTTGGTATCTAGCTTGGTGCTTTTGTTTCTATATTCTTGGGAGATGCTCAGGACACTCCAATGAGGAGAAATAACAAACACCTCTGATAAATAACAAAAAAAGAACTTCTTAATTCCAGCAGGAAAGATGCTATATTATATAGCAAACACTTAGAGTGGAATGGAAGGTATTGGTAAAAGAGAGATGAAGCATCTATAACATTGTACAGAAAAAATTTCAATTAAAAGTATCAGCTCTGTAAATGTAACTAGTGGACTAGACTTTCTTTCACTTTTAATGAGTTGACAGAATGATACTGCACTACAAACCGCACCTGTTTTAAAAGACAAGCACGTGTGATAGTTTTCCGGCACATCCATATCAATTTAGTGATACACATTTCATACTTTCAATTCAACACACTCAATTAAACTGAGTTTTGCCATATTTTCAAATTCCTAAAAAGTACCTTCAACTGTTTTCACAATGAAAGGGCACAGCTATTCAGAGCCAACATCTAAACTAAGCAGTTTGTGAGAACTGTAAGCCCATTTTCCAACAATTTTCATTCTTAACAAGTAGTACACCTCTCTCCATCTCCAACATTTTCCTCTCCCCCCACAGTAAGTGTCTAAAAACAAACACAGTACAACTCAGAGCGTGGCTTCTTCCTTAGCAGGTAATCTCTCTAACTGGATGCTATTTGCATGAATTAGGAACTTAATCTTATCTTTTAGACCTCTCCCTTTCAAACCAGTCAGCTAGTCAAAAAAAAAAAAAAAAAAGGAAGAAAAAGAGAAAGAAGATAAATTGACAATACAATCACGCAGGTCCTACTTTGTTAAGAATTCAAAGCTAAAATCGGGTACAATTTTCCACTAAGAAACTTTCTGCTAGAAATGCAAGAAGCATGGTAAAACCACTCTGAAAAGCTGATTTCTCACAGGGCTTCAGGTTTGCAGATTCTTACTGAAGCAGGTAAGTTTCCACACAGACAGACGGACCATCCCTTAAGTGATGTGTAAAACACACCCTTAATTAGACCAACACATCACAGAGAAGAAAATATAAACAAGTATTTCCATTAACTGCAGAAAAAAAGGAAAAGGAATGACTACAAGTCTACAAATTACAGGTTCTTGTCACTTAAAGAAGAATTGTGAAACATGTTTTGTTTCTTAAGCAGTAGTAACTGCTGAATGACCACAACACATCAGCTTAGACATCTCATTTACAAACATCCCTGAACAGAAATACTGTAGGTATGCTTAAAAATTGAAGCCCAGAAAGTCCTGCAGTCAGGAGCGACAGAACACATGCATCAACAAGGGAGCCTGCTCACAGGTTCAGATCAAACTCCTCAGACTGGACAGAAGGTAACATCAGCAAAGTGATCAGACCCACTTTGTCAAGCAGGCCTCGGCCACTAGTTAAGAGACCCTCGCAGTACTTCCCATTCCAGCCGGCCGCGCCGACAGCAACGAGCCGTCCCACGCCCACAGCAGCCCCGAAGAGTAGTGACCGAACCGGGAAACTGAGGCAGGCGCAGGCTGGGTTCACCCAAGGTCGCCCAGCGAGCCAGGTCTCCCGGAGGGGCGGGAGAAGCTCGGGGCCACCCGCCCGGCCGGCCTTCCCGGGGCGGCCCCGCACCCATGCGTCTTACGGCGCGGAAGGAGAGGACCCCCGGGGCTGCCGCCTTCCCCTCCCCGGCGCGGGGGAGCTGACAGGGCCGCCTCCCTCCCCTTCAGGGCCAGCATGAGCCGGGCGCCATCCCCGCTCCCGGCCCTGCGCAGCGCTCACACCGACCTGGCCACCTCGGCTGCTGCTCCCGGGCGCTCCCGCCGCCACTGCCGCCCGGGCTCATGCGGCGGCCGCGCCGCACTCTGGGCCGGGCCGCGGGAGAGAAGGAGGCGCCGCCGCTGCTGCTGCCGGTGCGGCCGGAGCCGCGGCCTGGCGGGGCGGGGAAGGCGAGGCGAGCGGACGGGCCGGGGCGGGCGGGCGCGTCTCCTCCTCCTGCTCCTGTGTCGGCCGGGCCGCGCTCAGCGCGAGCCCCGCACCTCCATCTTGGGACAACGCGGATGTCGGCGCGGCGCAGGCTCGGGGCGCGCAGGGGGGGCGCGCGGGAAGGAGGGAGGGAGAGAAGGAGGCCGGACCGGCCGTGTCCCGGCGTGCAGCGCGGGCGGGGGCGAGGCGAGGCGGCGGCGGCGCGCTACCCGCCGCGGGCAACCATAGAGAGCTGCCGGGCCGCGCCTTCCGGCCTTGTGCACTCGCGGCGGCGCCCGGCGGAAGAGCTGAGCCGCAGCGGCGCCTGCGCGCCCGCGCGCGCGAGGCGGGGGCCGCCATGTTGGAAGAGGGCAGCGCGGGGCCACGGGGTGGGGCCGCCGGCCAGGCGGGCGCGCGGGGCGGGGCGCGGCAGGGCCCGAGGCTGCGCGTGCGCTCGCGCAGGGTGCGGGGGTGCGGCGGGGGTGGGGCGGTGTGAGGCAAAACGGGGCTTCGTGTCGCGTGCGGCTGTACACGCACATATACAGACACGTACACATACGTGTACACAAGCATCTGGAAATATATACACGCGTGTGCACACGCACTGACCCACGCACAGACACACGCAGGTGCCCAGGGAGGCCGGCAGGCAGTCCAGCGACTGGTGGCACAGCAAGGTGCTATCGCTGCCGTGCGCAAGGAGAGTGGCCGCCACCAGCTCTGAGTCCCTCGGCAGGTCCCCACCGAGCCGAGTCCAGCCTGCCCGGCAGGCCCCATGGCAGCCCGCCCAGGGTTTATCGGGTTTAATCTGGGCAGAGAGCCGTGGCCGGCTGGCAGAAGGGAGCAGTGGAAGGGGAGCGGCCGGTGGGTGACCTCTGGAGGGGAGCCCATGCAGGAGCCATGAGTCAGCCAAGGCCTGAGAGTACGTGCAGTGCCAGGCCTGGCCCCTCCCAGGCAGGGGAGGAGAGGACGGGGAGACCGAGAGCTGGGTGACCCATAGGTGGCAAAGCGTGGGGACAGCCTTGCTGTCCCTGCCTGCCGCGCTGGGCAGAGAGCCAGCACGGTGTAAATTCAGGTCATCAAATGCCTGGTGTTATTCAAACCTAGCACCCTGGGGGGCACAGAGGGCAGAGCTGGCTGGTGGGGCTGGAAGGGTGAGGGATGGAGCCAGAAGGATGGACAGCACACCCTCTGGTCCTGTGCAGCCCTGCCTGACACCTGGCTCTCCCCTCTGCCCTCTGCATAATTTTTCCCTGTCCTCTTCGGTCGTTCTGTTCCTTCCCCTACCTACACCCAGGCCTATGCGTCGCAAGTATAATTTTAAAACTGGGCAATGCATACAAAATTTTACTTTTTTTGGACGTTGACTTCTTTAAACTTTAAATATGTGGTGCTACAAACATAAAAGGGGGAAGGAGTAAGTAGGAAAAAAAAAAGAAAAATAGATCAGACTCTTTTCTACATTATCCCTTAATAAAGTCAATTAAATAGACGTGCTTCTATCCTGGTAGAGATATGCTTTTTTGTTTTGTTTTGAAAAGCATAGACTAGAAATATGAGTAGTTCTTAAATGTTAGAATAAGCTGTTAAAACCATAAACACAAATTCTCAAAAATATGATACTAAAGCCAGGTTCTAGGAAATAGGTGTTTAGGAGAACATGTCTTCTTGGGCACAGTTTTGCAAGACTTATTGTGTTTGTTGCAGGGTAATAGCTGGTAAGACCAGTGGACTCAAATGGCATTATTACAAACCAGAGCACAGAGTCCTGGTGCTTGCAGAGGACATGGTGGGCAGGTGTATCATTGAAATATTAAGACTGAATGAAGCATTCTTATACTTCAGTGTGGTCTGAAAGCAGGATAGATTGCTGTGTTCAGATGGGCATTGGTAATCATCTAAAAATAATCACTGGCATGAACACAGCCTTCTGCATCTGGATTCTCTCTTCCACATAGTAGCGAAACCTGCCAACTTTCATGTATTAAAATTTCAGATTCAGGCCAAAGTTTATTGTGCCATGATCTTTCCTGTTACCTTAGAAGCAGTAATATTGAAAAAACTGTATCTGGAAAATGCACTGTCTTGCTACTTTTCTCTTGCTCTGTTGCAGAGCCCACATGTCCAGTCCTTACCTCCTGCTTAACTGTAAGGGTGCTATGGGGCAGCATGTCACAAGCTGAGTCCAAGTAAACTTCTGCTTTCTTCTTACCTACAGAACCTTCTCTTCTCAGCTCAGGCTGGTCAGGCATTATTTGCTTTTGGTATATCCATGCTGGCTGTTCCCAGTCTGGAAGTTCTTGATCTTACTGTGTCTGGAAATAATCTCCCAGACTTTCAGGTGAAGCTGCTCAGCTGTATCTTCCTTGATCTCCGTGCCTCAGATCTCCTTACCTGCAGCCCTTGGGGACCTCTCACAGACACTGTAATTATTGAGAGATGGCAGGAGGTGGCCTCACAGTGACATTGGCCAGCTCTGTTTGTGTTATCACTTGCCATCTGATCCCATGAGCTTACATATGTCCACTTTACCTAAGCAGTCTCTAACTACATGCTCCTCATCCAAGAAGCTTTGCTGCTCTCCATAGGGATCTGGGAGCTCCAAGACTACACCATGCCAGCAGTGATGGCACTGATGAACTCTTTTCTGTATACCTTGCCACTGGTGCTTTGTCCCATTTAGGAGAAGTGCCACAATTTCCTTAGTCCTCTTTTTGCTGCTGATGTACCTACAGATGCTGTTATATGTCCTTTAAATCCCTCTCCCGTTTCAACTCCATTTTAACTCTGGCCTTCACAATTTTATCCCTGCATACTGAGGTGATAGTCCTGACGACCTTCCTGGAATTTATGGCAGTAGATCATTCCATGGGAGTTGTCACCATAACTTTTATCAGGACCTTGGGTCATCTCTTTGTTTCCTTATAGCAGAAAAGACCAGTGTCCAAGATAGGACACAATTGATTTATATGATGATGGTATTCTTAAACCCTCAGTGTTTCCAAATAGTAGCTGACACTTATTTGGGTTTTTTGGCTGTTGGTGACCATCAGTTGTGTTTTTTCCAAGGATTGCAATCCTGAGATCTTGTCCCGTGTTAGAAATGAGCAGTTCATAACCCTTCTCTGCTCTGAGGTAATATAGTGTAGATGTGTCACATGTTTTCTTCTGAAGAAACCAATGCAGTTATGAGGAAGGGGCAGATGATATTGGATGGAGGAAATTTGCAGGATGGAACAAGCTGCTGTGGATGCTGGTGGTTATTTATTGCACTGGCTAGTTGCAGAGGTAGGGGAAGGAGACTTCTGAAAAGGATGCAGGTGTGGAAAGACTCACCTTCTGTTTTGAGATGTGAGACAAATCACACTGGCAGTGAACAGGTGAAGAATGATAAATTAAGGAATGTACCCCAAACTAATTGCAGTATAGCAGTGTTGCACAGATGACCAAGCTGCATGACGAATTTAATTTTGATTCCGCCAGGGACAAGTTGCCATTTTGGGGGAAATACTAGATCACTTTTAGGTTTTGTAGCATGTGTTTGGGGCTTCTTTTTTTTTACTTTGAGATAGTGCGACTAGCAGTAGACTAATGGTGGCCATTGATGTACCTACGTTGTTTGTGTTACAATGGGGATGATTGTACTTTCTTGCCTCATTTAAGTGTGTTACATATTCTGAAGTTATGAGATACTAGGGTACAGGAATGCTTTTGCTGCCATGAGTGCTTTAAGCTACTTTACATTGGTGTAGCCAGCTGCTGGAAAGCAACTGGATCTGCCTAGATGAGCAGGCTTTGAATTTGTAGAAATGTGACTGGAACTCCCAGTGGAAAGGCCGCCACTCCCTCTTTGCTTCCTTACTAATCCCTGCAACTCTAGGGCCTGGGTATGGACTACAGCTGAAGAGAAAGAATGGTTTGACTGCCTTTTGCAGTGATCCTTTCACAGAGCAGGCTCTGGTGAGATGCTTCAATTACATTCTTGAAGTAATTACATTATTAAAGCTTGGTAAAAAAGTAAAAGTAAAAATCAACTATTATGGCTAATAACTTGGTCATAAAGCCCAAGTCCTGCAGAAAATCTAGTTTTAACCTCTGAATATTTGGAAACAAACAGGTTTTTTTAACTGCTGAAGGGAACAAATACAACTTGTCTCATAGACAAGTTGTATGGAATAGGCAGTGGTTCCCAGCAGGAGGAAAAAGGCTTTAAAAATAGAATCCCAAGCCTCATCCACAATTTACTTCTGATGCTGGAGAAATGCCATTGTGAACCAAGTCTGCTGCATATTAATTTCAGTAATGTTGATATCTCATTTCAGAACTTTGTAGCAAATAGTTTCCTGTCTTTGTAAATACACACAGAGTGCTATGTGTGTTCTGTTCTCATTTAATTTGAAACCCCCAATATAAATGGTTTGATAATACTTTTTTTGGCATTCATTTCAAATAGTTATGTAAGTGAAAATTAGATAGTGTAGCTCTGTAAGTGAAACCCCTTGGGAGACAGGGGTGCGCTGAAGCGTACAGAGACCTTGTGAGTCAAGCCAAATGCTTCAGCAACACTTTGCAGATAAAAAGATAAGGGATGGGAAAAGGTCATCAGTGATGGAGTGAAATACTGAAGTTTTGAGTTGGGGCTTAGTCTGGGCAACTGGAAGATTCAAGAAATTCCCTTTATCCAGGCATTTCTGAAAGGCTATGCATAGTTCTGAGTCCTGAAAAGCATACATGTTCTCCCTTTTCTCCACACAAATAGATGATTTGGTTAAGCTGTGATGTGAAGGTTCATGTCATCTTGAAGTGGCTCCCATTTCTGAAGACTTATCTCAATCGAGTGAGGTTGTTTCAGTTCCTCCCTGTAAGCTGAGGGAAGTTTCAAAATCCATTTGCTGAAATAAGCTTGTCAGGGAGAGTCTTATTTCCCTGAATGCTTTGCCCAGCCCAGTGGCCTCTGGAAGGAAATAGGGTGAAAGGAGAAGCAGCTCACATGCACCTCTTTTTCTCCAAGTCCAGTGTATCATCTTTCTGCAAGACTGGCACTTATGTTCTCCAGTCTTCTTGTAGATGGGGCAGAATACAGGCAATTTTAGTTCTTTCTCAGGGGGTGAGAGCTTTGTGGTTTGCTGCAGGTTTTCATCGGATTTCTGTTGGTCACCTGCACACATGAACTGGAAATGCTCCTTTTTTGACCATTCTGTGGTTTTTGGTGGGTTTTTTTGCCTTTTAACTTGCTGCTGTGCTGTATTACATATTTTTCTGCATTCACAGCCTGGCCCTGGTTCCTGACATATCTGTTTTCAGAAAGAAGTCTTGAGAAGTTGTAGCTGTGAAAGATGCTTAGGAGCAACACTTTTATTTACTCAGAGATTTTGTGGGGACACCTTGGTGTGTTTTGCAGCACTCAACACAGCTGAAGCTGCCTTACATTACATAGCTGTGCAGGTTTGGGCTAGCCATTGTTTTAGTTGTAGAAGAGGAGCCTGACTGACAGCTGTTTTTCTGACCACATGCCTACTTTTTTTTTCCAAGATATAAATAGAAGTCTGATTTGCTGAGCAGAGCAAAATGGCTTTGTGCAATTAATGTGATGTGCTTAATAATGCTTGGAAGGATGTAGGCAACTGCATTTATAAACCTGCCATGGCTAAAATAATTACAAAAATTTGACAAGCAATCCTAGTGCAAATACATTTTTTTCTAAAAAAAAAAAAAAAAAAAAAACATTTAGTGCAACGTAATATTGCTTTTGAGACAAAACACTCTTTTTCCAAGAGAACTTGTGTCATGCCAGAAGCTTACTTTATCCTTGAATTATCCTACACAGTGACAAATTCAATTTATGACTTTTTTTTTCTTCTTTGGAATTTTAATGTCATTATTACTTTCCTATTTAAACAGCTCATTCCTTGAATACTGAGTATGGTTTGGTTATTAGTACTGCAGTGGCACCTTGGTGAAATCAGGTTCAACCAGCTTGCCATATTTTTTCCAGTCTATAAATGATTTTTAAAAGGTCATCATGATATAATTGAAAAGCTGAAGGCTCAGGTAATTAGCATCAATATTCAGCTTTCTCCACCCAGTATTTTATAAGCAGCTGTACTATTACTGTTGTCTGGGGAGATTTTAACTTGAAAAGGGCATTCACAAGGGGTGTCTGCGTGAAGATGAAACCTTATTTAGCTTGAGAAGAATCAGCCACAGCTCTAACATCTCTTGTCTTAGGGGCAAGAGGATGTTAGAAGACAAGCCTATCTCTCCTCCTTTCTTCAGCAGCAGTATCATTTTACTCTAGGTGTTGCCACTGCAGATCACACCAGCTACAGCCACACACCAAGTTCAACCTCCTGTAGCTATAAGGACGTACCCTGCAGTATGACCTTACTCTAAAGGTAGAATGTACAACTCACAGCATTTCTTCAGCTGTGTATAAACATCAGATGCTTGGCTGGCTGCCCCTTTCAGAAAAAAAGAGTAATGGGGAAGAAGATGGAGAGCTAAAGCTGCTTCATGTGGCTTGCCACAGTAGGTTTAGTATCAGGTGGAAGTTTAATTCCTGTAGTTTGTGTCTTGCTGCCTGTCTTACTTCCAAGGAACATCAGGGGAGGAGGAAGAAGAACAAGGATCTAGGAGGCATTGATCATTGAAGAATGTAGCTGGAGAGAAGAGGATGAAAATGTTAATTTATTATCAAAGAGGATATGAACTGTGTTTGAACCCAGAGCTTAAAAGCAGTATAGTTTGTGTCCTGAGGCAACCACTATCCCCAGTGCTGAACTCTCCTCAGAAGTGTAGGATTGAGAGACATCATACAGATAAAGTTTTATGCTTGGGGCCCCACTGGAGTGTGTTGGAGGCTGAATCTGACCCATGTGAACTTGGCATGTGACCCTGTCACACCTCTTAACCCCAGAACTGGAACTTATTCTAGACTGGTAATACCCATATTGCAGAAGAGATTACCCAGGCTATTTTGTACCCAGCAAAAGCATTTAATAAGTGTTTGATCTGGCAGAGCATTAACTTCTATCCCATTCATATTGATCCAACTATTGCCGAAACATCGATCTATGGTAATGGGTCTTGTTTGCATTTGTTCTTTTGCTTTCTGTTTTGCTTTCTTAATTTTGAATTTTGTAAGATTAGAAAATAAAACTTTCTGTCAGGCATGCTAAAGAAATACAGCTATTTTCATGGAGAAGGTAAAATCCTATGTGACAGAGGAAAATTGGCTTGAAATATGTGTGAGTTTTTCCCCGAATAAGCACTGAAATGTTTTGCCCTTGGGATGGACATAGACCTTGGAGTTTTAACAAGGTGCTTCAGAGATCCTTGCTCCCACTGCTTTTCTCTTTCAAAAATGATGACTGGAGCTGTCTGGATGCGGGACTCATTTGAACTAAAAATAAATATCTTTTAAAACAGGATCCTTATTCTCTGGTCTCTCAGAAAGGTATGTTACAATTTTTGGCGCTGATTTTTTAGGCTGGTTTTTAATCTGTGTAAACTGTGAAATGCTGATTTTATTTTATTTACATGGGAAAGACCAAGCTTGTGAGTACATTATTGTGTTGCTAAAGATCTGATAAGCTTTTTAGTACTAGCTCTTTCCTACCCTTCCATAGTCATTTATTGCAGGCACTTAAAACTAGCTACTTCACTTTGTTTGGAGACATTGAAGAAGAAATATAGAGCTTTTCATGCACAAGGGAATCAGATTCAAACAGATACAATGAATGTTAATTGTGACTTCTTATCATGTTTTCCTTTGTAAGCCTAAATGTTCCTTGACAGCCTTGCAATTGTGGAAAGAAATATTTTTAAAAGCCACAGAGCAGATGTGATTCTGTGCCCTGAAAGGCTGAACTGACACCACTTTGCAGAAGAGAACAATGGAGGAGTGCTTCTATGATTCTTCACAAGTAACATCTGATTTAAGAAGTATCCCTCACCATTCCAGAGAGAATATTGAAAATTTATATAATCTTGTGTTTCTAAATTTATCAAAATTGATGTCATTGTAGACTTAAAGTAAAGCTGGCTGAGTACTCACAAGGCAAGGTAGGGGAAAACCCTTAAATGATGTATGTTCTATAACAGTAGACATCACAGCATGGTCTACTGGGTTGCAGCTCCTTTCATTTGCTGCATGAACAAGACTAGAAGTTTGTCTATTATTTAGGACTTCTAACCAGTACTGACCATAAAGGAGGTGAAAATGAAAAGTTAATTTTCAACTGGTTTGCTGTTGGACCCAAAGGACTTAGAATTACATCTTCGAACTCAGTCACAAATTTCTGTGTTGGAATGCAAAATTTTCCTTCAAAGCACAGATTACCCTCTCCAGCTTGGAGTGAACAGTTGAAAATTGCTGAAGAATCTGTCCCTTGGAATAAATGGAAATGTGGCAAGATGCATTGTGTAGGATTGGAAGGTTTTCTTTTATTAAAATACCTACACTGAACTGATGTTACTAAGACTTGCATGTGACATTCCAGAAGGAATATCCTTCAGTTTCCAATTTTGGTTAATTCCATGCTTACAAATACTGTTAAGCTCTTCACTCTTAAACTAAGCTAATGAGCCCCTAAATGTAGTAAGTAGTACCCCACTATTTTTTTTCCTTATCCATAAAAATACTCCTATTGAACTCAAAAGCAAGATTTGCATGAGAAAGTCTTTCCCTAAGAGTGGATACTGCAGCTTGATTTCCCTGTCAAATCTTTCAAAAAGATTTTTCAAAAGCTTGTTTGCAGGGTCCTCAGCTAAGACTTGTATTTAGGAATAATTTATGAACTGGAATTAAAGTTGTAGAGTTATTTCTAATACTATAATGCTTGTAATGCTGGAAATAGTATTTTCATACAGCATGTCATATGCTTCATAACTAATTAAGATATAACTAGCTATCATGTCTAAGTAATCTTTCTCTTTTTTCCTGTTTTATTTTTATTATCTTTCAGAAAAATTAAGCCAAATCTGTGAACGAAAAATAGATGAAAATAATATAAAAATTAGTGTAAAACCACTCAGTGTTAGACATGATCTCTGAAGTTTAACACTAAGTGAAGTTCTGATCCACAGTTTTATTGTGATCAAATGGGAGACATTATAATACAATATAATACATGGGATACATCAAATATG
Source organism: Serinus canaria (assembly GCF_022539315.1). Classification (NCBI taxonomy): domain Eukaryota; kingdom Metazoa; phylum Chordata; class Aves; order Passeriformes; family Fringillidae; genus Serinus; species Serinus canaria. Next base: position 83,201,298 of record NC_066313.1, on the reverse strand, counting down.
GGATACATAAGGAACAATGGCTTTCTGCATCATGTTGAACTTTCCTTATATACTGGTTTTATCTGGGGTATAGTTAATTTTCTTCACAGTGGCTGATATGGGGCTACATTTGTGCTAAGCACAGAGTTATTAACATAGAGATGTTTTTGTTATTGGTGAGCAGAGCTTACACAGAGCCAAGGTCTCTTCTGCTTTTCCTACTGCCAGGCTGGTGTGAAGAGTGTGAGTCCATGGAAAATTTAGGAAAGACATAGCTGTGACAGATGACCCAAACTGACCAAAGGCATATTCCACACTATACAACATCCTTCCCTGTATGTAAAGTGGAGGGAAGAAGGAGGAACAGAAAGACATTTGGATTGATGGCATATGCCTTCCCAAGTCACCATTGTGCATGATGGACCCCTGCTGTCCTGTAGATGGCTGAACACCTGCCTGTCCCTGGGAAGCAGTGAACGAATTGCTCCTTTTGTTTTTCTTTCATGCAAGGCTTTTGCTTTCCCTATTAAACTGTCTTTATCTCAGCCTGTGGGGTTTCTGGCTTTTACACTTCTGATTCTCTCCGCAGTCCTGCTGGTGGGGGAGTGAGAAGTAGCTGTGTAGAGTTTGGCTGCTGGCTGGGGTTAAACCACGACACCTTAGATAAAGAGAAGACCTGTCATGCTGTCCCACAGAGGACATCATGAGATGTCATCAGAGACACAGAGGGCATGTGTGCCTTATCTTCTTTGCACAAACACACATTTATGGTGAGTGAGAACTGGAGAGGCCACCTCCCAGACTGACACCCATTAACAATTCCTTTGTGCTCATATTTCAGTTTCCACTCCCTTAAATTATAAATAAATAAATATAAATCTAGCGCAAGAGAAGATCTCTTTTCATGCTGTTTATATTACAGACTGCATGTAAGTCATATGAATGATGAAGTTTTGAACTGCAAGGTCTTTTGTATTACATTTACATTAAACAAAGTCTTTCCTGCCCTACTTGAGCAAATAATTCTCTTGTGTCTTGTGTACAGATATCATGACTTGTCTCATATTCAAATGTTTTTTGCTGGCAGTGGTTGGTCTAGAAAGTATTTTGTTTTCCCTAGTTTTTCTGTTCGTATTTATGTATCTATGGGGGGTGGGGGCAGAGGGAACGGGACACTGATGAGGGAAAAAAGAAGGAAAATGTATGATAAAGGCTAACATTTGAAAAAGTTGCTTTGGAGTATTAGAACATACCTGTATTGGGATATCATACATCTATGGGAAAGAAAATTTTTATTTTTATCCTCATGCTTATTTTAAATTGTCTTTTTAAACAAAGAGTCTGAATGAATCCATATACTGTTAAAGTGAAATGGGGATAACTGGAATAAATTGCTGGTTGTTTATATAGAGACATTGTCAATCTAAATTACTATTCATAAGGAATCACCTGACTGATAAGACTCAGTTCATACCCTCTTTGATAATCATGTAGAGTCTACATCAGTGGTTATCACTATCTAGTCTGCTGTGTTACAATTTCTTTTTTTTTTTTTTTTTCACCATTTGGGGTTGACTTGGTGTTTGAAAAGATGTGTGATATTGTTAGCTTTGTGACTGTGAAAATGTTTTCAGTCAGGGCAGCACAGATAAAAGGGCAGCAGGGAAAGCATCAGGGAGGGTTGTCTTTGCTCTGCGGGTGCTGACAGAAGTTGATTATTGAGAGAGTTGTTCTCTGGACATTTGTGCCAGGTTCTGGTAGCTGAAAATAGTGGTGATTGCTGTAGGGCTGTCTATGAAGAACTAAATTTTATCTGCAGATAAAGCAATTATAAAGGTACTGTATGTACTGCTGTCACAATACTATTTTTTACCCACTTGGGAAAATAATGTGAGAGGTTTGGACAGCCTCTGTTGATCTGTAAGCATCAGGGTCTTCAAGGTGACGAATTACTAGGCTGAAAATGCCTTGTTCTGGATTTGGACCAGAGAACTGGATTTGGAAACCAGTGGAGTTTATGCAGCATTGGAGTCATGTGGCCCCAGGGGACAAACCTGGATGTGCAGCTGCCTGAGATCTGAGTTAAGCACTGAGTAACAGCATTTGGGGAATTGTAGCAATGTCCACACCTCCAAGAGGGGCTTCTAATACCTCAGCCAACTGGACAGGAAGAAACATCCCTGACTACTGCTGCTAGCAATTCTATTGCAACAATATGGGATCCAAGCAGGAGATTTTACATTTGGGGCTCAGATTCCTGAGGGAGTGCAAAATGGCCCCCTCACATTTTCTGTACTGGGTAACAGATGAGTCATCCTCTCTGCAGAGTTTTGCACTGACTAGGGATGGAATTTTTTGGTACTGACCTAATAACTTTCTCATTGGTGTTATGCAGAACAGAAGTGGGCCAAAGCTAACCTTTTAGTGCAGCTATTTAAGTAAGTGGTGCAAGTAGCACCTCATGTGTGAAACTTGCAGGAAGTCCCAGGGTGTCTAGGTGGATGTCTGAGACACACTGAGGGGGTGTCACAGAAAAGGAGTTTCCTCCTCAGCTCTCTTGGCTTTTGTTCTCAAAGATTTATAACAGGTTTTGTCAGGATAAACCAAGTGGTTTTTCCCAACTGCATCCTGTAGGTCTGTGGTGCCCAAACTGAATGGCCTTTAACATTAGTCTTTAAATCTTTTAATGTAGTGATTAAACATGACAGGGATTAAGTCCCTGCCCAATAGAAGCTCACCTGGGTACGCTGTTGGTTCGATGCAAAGCACAAAGCCAAATGCTCTTAAGCACCCAAGCATAAGATGGTTTGGAAACATAGCAAGACCCATCATGTCTTGTGATTAGGAAGCATTTTTTCTTTATTGAAGATAGAGTGGAACAAAAAAAGTGGCAAAGAGAAAGCATTTCAGAGCAAAAGAAATAGATTGTGAACAAAGGTTGGAACAAAAACTGAAAAGATTTATCCTAAGTGTTTTTAAGGTATATGTATATAGTACAGTTTACATATATTTATGAGGTACCTACTGTAATGGAAAAAGAACTTAAAATTTCATAATTTCCTCAAGTATCCAGGCAAGAGCCAGGCAAGAGACTAAATTACTCATTTAAAGCAAAATAAATAGAATTTGACACGCAAACCATTAACTAATAAAAACATTCTTCTGGTTGCCAAGTCACTTTAAAATCTCTCAGGAAATGTCAGAAAGGAGGTATTTGCATGAGCCATAGAGCCTTTAATTATGCCAATGCTTGTTATATTTATTCTTGCAGGCTTTTTGCCTCAGTATTTTTTATTTTCTCATCATTGTTTTATGTGGATTTTATGGTTAACACACAGTTCATATGTGATTTAAACCCTGTTCTGGAGACAAAGTCCTTTGTCTCCTTATTGGCCTTTTCCTGTGATGCTAATTACTATAGCAACTGAGTGCTTCCCATGGCTTTATTTTCATAGCATCTCAAAATGTTGAGGGGGTAGCATTACTGTACTGTTCAGATTAACAACAGAAAGTTTGAGGTAAAAAAATGAAGTAAGTTTATTCATTTACAGAGGAGAAGTGCCATTTCAAAAAAATTAAGTTGTCCATTGATGAGTTTCTTTTTTAGCTAGAAAGTACTCTGGGAAATGGGATGATTGTTTTTTCCTCCAGAAGAATAAAATCAAAATATTTTCCTTCCATGTGCTTGAATTTCACAGGAACACTTTTGTGTGTTACTGGCTCCAAATATTTCATTTGAAATCTCTTCTCCTAAAACAAAGTGAAGTCAGACAGTGGAGCAGAGTCCTTGGCAGATTATGTCTCCTAATGCAGAGTCTCTGTACAGGAGTTACAGGATGCTGTGTGCTGCAGCAGATGGAAACATGATTGTAAGCCTGGGTATCTAAAAAGCAAAGAAAACATGTGGATTGATCATACTATTGATTTGTGTGTGCACATGCTAACAGCCAGGACAAAAATGTCAATTTCCCTGTGGAACAAACTCCCTGTGGTAGGTATGCAATGAGGAAGGTGGTAGAGAGCAGCTGCCAGCTGCCCTTTGTGGGTTGCCTGGGGGCTTTTGGGAGATCTGGGATGCTTTGTCAGAAACTTTCATGGGCATTTCTGGATGGAAAATTAAAAAAAGGAGACCCTCAATGCCTCTCACTTCCCAAAGCTTTTCCTTTAATCTTTCTACTTTTTCTTTGCATGCTGCTTTGCATCCCTTGCTCTCTTCTGATGCCACATGCTCGCCTTTCTCTGTATTCCTGGTTCTCCCCAGCCTTCTGTTCTTCTTGTACCATGTTTTATTTATGCATCACTCTTCCTACTAACATCAGCCCATGCTTTGCCCTTTCATGCTTTCACTACTCAGCCAGTCCCAGTTTTCCAGTTCCACTCCTCTGAATGTTATTTTCCTCATTGTCTTGACAGCGTCCAAACCCGTGTTCCCGATTTTGTCCTCTTGATCATCTTTTCTTTTTCCTGCCCAATTGCTGGTCCTCATCTGCCCCCTGCCTCGCCCAAACTCTGCAGACTGATGATCCCCATCCACTCCAGGTCTGAATTCAGGTGTCTTTTACATGGTGCTTGGATGGAATATTGCTATTCAGTTTCAACCACTTCTCAGTCTGAAGTGTCCCGGAGTCATGGAAGTGCAGCTCCAGGCTCAAGGGAGCAGATCAAGCATTTCACAACACCATCAGTCACTTTGAGGAGCCTTTTCTGAGACCAGACGGGCTGTGGACATCAGAAAGGCCGCTCATGGACAAGCAAGATGTGTAAAAAAGGATCCTTTGGCATGTCTTAGGAGGATGTGGGGGGCAGAGGGTAGTGGGGAGAGGGCGTGGGTGTCGGGCAGGGGCCCGAGGTGGAGACTGCCCCATTCCTCCAAGGTGCCCTTTTGGACAGCCTTGTTACTGCCAGCTCCTCTCGGGGTTTGCTTTTCCCATGCCTTCCGAGGCAACAAGAGTTAATATAAAGGGAGGCAGCTGGACATGGCTGAAGCCCTTGGCAGGCCAGCCTAATCCATCCCTGCCTCCTTCACTGTGTCTGACCAGCACCCTCCACACACAGGGCTGCCTCCTCTCTCAGCCTGGAGGACAGCATGAGGTGGGTGCTCTTTTGACCCTGCTCTCTTTTTGATGCACAGTGGCATGATCAGACTAGGATTTTGTGAGGAAGAGCAAAGGATACTCTGACCCTTTTCACAAAATCCCGTTGCATGAACTGCTGCTAGAGGGAAGCTGCCCCCACAGTGGTGAGAGATTTTTCAATGGAGGAGATTATTTGCAGCAATGTGTGCAGGGATGGTCCGAGCAGTTTTCCAGTGTAGTTGCTGCCTAACCCCAATTTTGAGATGGTTCAAGGAGGAGAAATGGGGAAATAGTGCATAAACTGAGGACAAAATACTGAAACTGAAAAATGATGCAATGCAAGACCCATCCACATGGCAAAGAATCCACAGATTCCACAGAATCCACAGAGGTCTGTACTTCCTGCTGGACTTATCTGTACCTTACTTCTGAAAACTGTTCATCTGTATGGGCAGCATAGCTGAGTTAAGTTTAAGGAAACAAAGACTTTGCCCAAAGGTATTCTCTATCCAAGCAAATGAACTGAAAATATAAAACATATGGGGCAATCTGATTTTTAACAATGCTTAAAAACAAAAAAGGAAAACACTTTCACTGTGTATTTTAGAATTTCAAGGACAGCAAAAAGTCACTGGCATGATTAAGCTGTACCTGGAGAGCTGATGCAATCCTTATCAGTAGGGAGTTATTTAACAAATCTGGGCCAAGTTCCTGCTGGTGGCAGACATCTTTGCAGTGTAATAGGTGATATGTGGATGTTTTAGGGTCCCTGCTCTAGGTTCCTCTGTTAGAGCCTGTCAGTTCTGCTTGCTGACAGTCTTTGGAGCTGGGCTCTCCTATCAATCACAGACATTTGATCCAATGTGCCTTGGATCCCCAGAAAGTACAGCTAGAAATTATAGAGGCCTTTCTGATAGCTTAAATGGGGGTATTTTGCTATCATTTGTATTTCTTTTGAGCTGAGAGGCTCATGAAAGAGGATTTAGGTACCCTTGCATTGAGCTTCACAGGGAAAATAATCACGAGCATTGTCAATAAAAGTGCCCTTTGTGGAGAGAAGCAGGAGGTGAAGACAGCAGGTGCCTTGAACATTGCCACAGTGATGGTCACTGCGGTAAGCAGAGGTCCTCAGAAAGCTGTTTAGCCCTTTCAGCCAAAATAAATCACTGCAGCTTCCCTCTCACAGTAGACCAGAGATTTAGGCATTTTATACTCAGTTTAAGATCCTCCCAAAGCTCTTGCAGCCTCTTGTGAACTCCTGCACACACATAATCCCCAGCTCCTGCTAAGTGTCCAGGCAGCCCAAAAATACTTTATATCTGTGTGCTTTCAAATATCACTGTTGCTAAGGGGAAATTCCTGCTGTTTCCTCCTCATCTGTCCCTTTGCTTCTCTCCCCCTTGCCAGTGAGGATTAGGTTTGACTGTAGCTGACTTTGCTGTCTCATTTCCTGCAATGGGGTGCCAAGCGTTCCACAGTGATACAGCAGTTTTTCCTCTGTTCCCTCCATCTCCCCTGGCTGCCCCACTCATTCAAAGCCACAGGGCTGATGATTTTGCCTGGTTCAGGGATGTAATAAGGCTCTGAATTTTGCTGGGGGCTGGCTTGCTACAGTGGGTCTGGAAAGTGCAGCAAGGTGAAGGAGCAAGTGAGGGCCCACAGGATTTTCATGATTTTCACTTTACCAAGAATGAACCAATTCAGAGTTTACTAACATTTTGCATTGGTAAAACAACACAACCTCTTTTTAATTTTTTTTTTTTTTGGGAGGAAGGAAAGCATTATGAAAAAGTTGTCAGTTGTATATCCATGCATGAATGTGTTCACACATGCTTGTTTGGATTCAGAAGTGGAATTGATAGCAACTAACACTGAAAAAAAAGCAAGAACATTTTTAAAATTTCTGTCAGACTTTTTCATGACACAGGACTTGACTGGTTGCTGATTTTCAAAAATTCACTCAATCTCACTGTGATCTCTCTGATATTTCTATGAGTTTTAATAAGTACAAGTTATTAAGACAGTGAATAAAACCTAAAAGACCTAGTTTTTCTCTTGATTTTGAAATATGGGGATTTATTATTATTGTTGTCATTCTTGCTGCCAGTCTGGGGTGTAGAAGCTAAATTTCAATATCTTTGAAGACACTACTGGAAAACAAATGAGTAAAAATTCTGCATTAGCATGGATGGCTCACATTCTGCTTTACTTGGTACATTATAATTTTCCCTCTTCTAATTTTCCTTCTGATTGTCAAAAGTAGCTTTTAATTTCTCCAAATCACTCTGTAAATTTGCACTCTGGCTTAGCTGGCCTATTTTTCTATTTTAGAAAATTCAGATTGAGTTGGCTTGGCAAAGTAAATTACTTTTCTTCAGATGAGAGGGGTTTTACTCAAGTGTTGGTTCACAGGGTGCACAGTTCCCTAACTGCCAAGCTGCATTAATTGACACAGATGCAAAGTTGTCCAGCTGAAGTTCTTGCTACTTGTAAAGGCTTGAGTAGGAAGGAAAGTTCTTCCCTTCCCCCCCCCACCCCCACTCCCTGCAGTATGTGATCCAAGACCAGGTCCAAGTCTTTGGGTGCAGTGCCTGCAGGGCAAACCTGAGGATGAGCAGCAGCAGAAGGAATCTTTCCTCTGCTTTTTGTTTCAGGTTTCATACACATCCTCATTCTCTGCCACAATCACTTTGGTCTTCACTGGGTTAAGTTTTTAGCTCAAGTTGCCTGTCTCAACTGGACTTCAGTAAACCTAGGGAAGCACATTATCAGTTTACAGGGAGAGGGGTGCAGAACCAGGTGATATGAGAGCACCTGATGCCAGTGAAGAGGCTGAAGATATCCGACTTTCTAAGTTTTTTGGTTTTCTGTTTATACTTTACCCTGCTGTTGTCTTCAGAGGAGTTTGAGCTGTAGATGATTGTGAAGACAAGGTTGTCTTTTCTGTCTCATTGATGTTCCTCATCTGTTCAAAAAATTTTATACATTCTAAGCTGCTTAAAGTCTTTTGGCTTTACTTTTTTTCCCCCCACTGAAATCCTTGTACCTATCTCTGACTCGAGAAGTCTTATGCAGACTGAGAACCTGATTGTGAAAGGTCTGTGAATCAGTATTTCTACTGGTTAATATTCTGGCCTGATGCTGGAGAGCAAAATATTTCTGTCTGTATTAAAATGCTAACCATTCTAAGTACTGGTTCAAAGCTTATATTGATTATGGCAAAACCTCATCATCTTTCTGATCATTATCTGTGTAGTGGAACAGTCCCTCTATACAAAAATTAAAAACTAAAGAGCAGATCAGATGGATGGTGTTCTCAGTCATATTTCTTTCTGTCAGTGTGTGTCTAGGGACTAAAGGAAAGAGGTGTCTGAATTTTCCCAGCCTGTTCTTGTCTTGTTTTCCCTGCTGCTATGCCTGGCTCTCCCCTCTGGCTGAGAGTGGAGGATGAACTCTTGTGCAGAAATGGGGAAAATCTCGGAGTAAGTGCACGACCCTCAAAAAAATCAGCCTATCCTTTATAGAAGAAAGAATTCTAGCAAGTAATGTTCTATTCCCTTCTTTAAGGGAAAGGAATACTACTTGCAAAAACTGATTTTATATGTCATGGAATTTCAAGTCACTAAGCAAAAAGAAACACATATAATGCATGAATAGAGTTGTCAAGGAAATCTTTTCATCTGGACTTTTGGAAAATGCTACCAATGAGTTGTGTAAAAGCTTATGTTATGTTCACCTCTTCAAGCAGGGTGGCTGCATAATTCACCATGCTACCTGGGGAGGATGCTGCATTAGAAGATCACGTGAGAGAAGTGAAGTAAAAATAGCACAACAATAAAAACCATGGAGCAGAACTGATGCTTGAAACAGCCATCCACATACACAAAGTAGTTGCAGTTGCATTTCAGGACTTCTGCTGCTCATGAAGAGACAGAACATCTCTGAAAACATGCTGAAACAAGGAAGAGGGTGGTCATTTCTGAAATACTGAGTATTGTGTATGTGTTACACCATCTCTTTCTGCTCACAAATCTTTGTTTGTAGGCTAGCTGTTTGGTTCACCCTGAGTTCCTGAACAGGCAGCAGAGAGAGAGGGGCTTCTGGCTGGAATCTCCAAAAGTGGTGAAACACCCCTGTTTGTTCATGTAATGCTTGAGAGCTGCACAGTGGGCCTTACTGAAAATTTTAACACAGACCTGAAAAAAGTGGAATACGGCAGCTATGCCAAAATTGGTCCTATTTCTCTATTTCATATGTTTAAAAAACCCCAAAAACCATTTAGTTTTAGTCAAGTCACTAAGAAAAAAAATGAAATTAATGTATCTGTTCTTACAGTGTGCTTCAACGATAGCAAAACCACAGGAAAGCTGTCCATTAATTGAGTATGAGTTAGTATGTGTGAGTGCCAGGGGTCAAAGTAAGACCAGTTAGCAAAACACAGGGCATCTTTCTTCCTCTTTAGAGCATAGACACCCTCTCCAGTCTTCACTTGACACAGCAGCTTATGTCAGTTAATGAATCTCTCCTTGTCCTAGGGTGACTTTATGATGCTTGTATCCCAAATTGTGTGTTCTGTTTCTGCTGGATGTTAGGTTCTGCACCTTTAAGAGTGGTTCCGGGAGCAAGTTGGGGAGAAGAAGCGCGCAGGTTGTTTGCAGAAACTGCATTTGGCTCCCCTGCTTTCCTTCTCACAGACTGTGGTGTCTGCAGCACAGACAGTGGGAGAGAGCTCTCCTTTGCTCTTAGTCAGTTTTTGTTTCTAGTTAGCTGAAGCCAGAAGGTTTTTGGAACTGTTCAGCTATTGTTCAGTCTGGGAGCACCAGGACTATGGTCCGGGGGCCCCCTGGGCTGCACTTCAGCCGGGGCACCCGACCCAAACCCCAGAAAGAAAGACCCGAGCCCCAAAAAATGGAGTGAGCCGAGCTACAGCCCATGAAAAGGATTCTGTCTCTGAATTTACTCTCTCTTCAGAACAATGAAAAATTCCATTATTTAATGCTATTTTTTTTTTCTGTTTGTGAGTACTTTACTTGTTAAATAAACAGTTTCATCCACTTCTCTCAAAAAATGTTTATATCTCCCAAACCAATGAGGAAAAGGGCAGCTTAAGTTTTCGTTCTAGAGGGACCCCATTCAGAAGTTTGCTCCCAAATTTGCCCTAAACCAAGACACTCCTGAAGACCATTTTGCCCAGAGCTTGTCTCTGTTTTCCCCTGCTGGTTTCCAAGTGGGAGCATTATTCTCTCAAAGTCTGGATGTTTGGGAACTGAGCTGAACTGTGGGTCTGGTTTTAATTTTTGCACTCCTGCAAGCTCTGTCTCTTTTTGTCTCCCTGTGGCCGCATTTAGTCTCTTCCAGATTTTTCCTGTTTGCTGGTACAGTAGAACAGGACCTCTTGCTCCATAATCAGCCACTCCTGCATCTATTCCAGCATCCTCTCTGGGACAGTGGTAAGTGCCAAGTTTGTCAGTGAAAGGTCTGAGAAATTCTAGAGCATGATAGTTAAATAGACTTTCCTTGGAAGGGAAAAAGTTTGTTCTTGCCCACCCTCAAAGATCCCTTTATGTCCTGCAGCCTACACTGGAAGATAGCCTCCATTAAAATCAAATCACATTTTTACTTTCAGCACTTGACATATTCTTTTTCTTTTTTCCCCATGAAAATGTTCATTCCTTTTTAATTTGTAAAAATCGACTCCTGGTCTCAGTTGTCTCTGATGGAGAGGAATAGCATCAGTCAGTTGCTGTGGGAAATGTTTGTTCTTCATCCTTTGTCTTTCATTTTCAGCAGATGCCCTTCTGCTCCTTTATGATGGGAAATGATGAGCAGAACCCACTTTCTTTGGTGCCATTCATTAATTTTGAACACCTTTATCTTTTTCCTTTTCTGAAGTGAACAGGTTTGATTTTATAATTCATCTAGAAGCTTTTCATGCCTCTAATTGTTTTCATTGTCATTTCTAAACTAATTTCATGTCTCTTTTGTCCTTCTCAAGGTGTCCAGAACTGATCATGATGTGCTCAGTTTGGGTAATAAAAAGTATTTTCAGTATTTCTTCTCTGTTCCATTATTTTCCCTTCCTAACTGTTCCTCTTTTTAGCACTATGAGACATCTCTGACAAAATGCCAGTGACACCCAAGTGTTTTTCTTACTCTTCACAGTTAAATTTAGAAGCCAGAAGATGTAGTTTATATTCTTGCTCTCAAAAAGCACCATCTTCTGTTTGAAAATGCTGCATTCATCTGTGATGGCATCTTGCTTTACTGGTATCTCACCCAAGTTCCTCTTTGATTTATTTATTTATTTTTTTTCCTTTCCACCACCTTCACTCTCCCATTTCTTTACTCATTTTCAAACTTTCTCAGCAAAAAATCTTTTGCTCTTGGCTGTCCAAGAGTGTTTTGTATGCCCATTTTATTCCTCTCCATTCCCAGAGCCAGAGTTTATAACAGGATAACTTGAGTAATCTTCTACATTTAGTATTGTACATATTTAAAATACTTTTAATCCAGGCCAGATCAAGACATTACCATGGTTTATTATTGGGTCTAAAAAAGCTTGGCTTGTCTATTCTGTACTTAGGGCAAAACCACTTCATCAACTAGGATAAATCACTCAAGTTCACTCAAAAGCACAGGTGCCCATCAGCTCATCAGTCAAACAGGCTGCAGAAGGCCATGGGACAGCAAACAGTAATAATTAATGGCAAATTTGTGGGCTTTTTGTTTTTCTCCCTGAGACATACTGACCTACAGACAAGGAGAACAGTGTAGCTGGACACTTTATGATTACATCAACTATCAGAGAGGCATATTGGCAGGTCAGAAAAGAAGATGACAAGCTTTCTTTTTAAATAAAAATTCTTACTTGGGAATTGATAAATATTTTCTCATTACTGTATAATAGTATTGGTTCAAAAAATGCAATTACGTATTTTAAAAAATAATCTAAAACACCTGCCCACAAATGCCTGTTTCTTCTTTCTCAATTGCCGTTTTCTGACTTGGGGACTGTTTCCAGGGCAACATAACAAACACTGAAGGAAGTACAAGAGAGAATTCCCTCTTCTGTTTTAGGTGAGAGTTATGTCCCTCCATTATTGCTAAGGAAATGAGGAGTATTTTGCATTGAAAAATACTTATCATGCATCTCTGCCTGAAGTACACAGAGCCCGTGCAGTCTGTTTTGTACCTGATGTTTGCCAAGAGATGGAGCTGCAGAGTAAGGCACCTCCCAAGCCTGACCCTGTAAATCAGGAGAGATATAATAAAACCCTTGGCAGCAAAAACCTGTAGCCTCTCATATTGATGCCTGTTACTCTTCCCCAAGTGGCGACGAGGTTTGTGTTGGGCACTTAGCCAACTCTGTTCAATCTATTCCAATTTATTTCATTAAGCTGTGGCTCAGAAAAGCCAAGAAACAAGCTATTATTAATCTTGCTGGATATCCTGGCCCCTGCTCAGATAATGTTATAGAAAATGCTCAGCAGCCCCACAGCTGAGCAGTAACAGGATGAAAACAGCTCAGCTGCTCTTTTGGACTTGCCTTAAAACCTCTGTTCCCTGCAAACACTCCAGTGAGATTTTTATTGCTCTGTACTGTTGTTGCTCAGCTGATAATTTTCTGGGGCTACCTTCACAATTGAGGCATTATGCAAAATATGTTTCAGTTTCCAGGCACCTGCAGTGTGAGACAGGAGACAGCAAAAGGATTCCCAAACTGCCAGAGAGCTGAGTTTGTCAATCTACGAAGTGTCCCTCCCCATATGGATTTACAGGCTTAGCTCTGGAAAGCTGTAAACCTGTGTTAGTACTGAGCAAAGCCAAGTATTTTTGGAGCAGAGCTCGGGTTCAATGCTGGGTTAATGCAGTGATCTGGCATGACTGAGCCAGCTGCCATCCATGCCATGCTCCTGTCCTTCCTGTCCCAGCACTCTGGCCTGTAGAACAAGACCAGGTTTGTCTGTACCTGCCTGTAATATCCTAGGATTGCCTGGAGCTACTTCAGGATTAGGTGCAGCATGGAGAGCCTTCTGAGCTAATCAGGCTCCCACCCCTCTCCAAGCCCCAGGGGATCCTCAGAGTAGACATTCCTGCAAACCAAGTCACTCCAGTTTCTGGGTCTCCCCAACATCTGCCACATCATTTCTCACAGGGAAAAAAAGAGCTGTGAAAGGGCAAGGGTTGACTTACCCAAGTACCCTCTTGTACCCATGAGCAGTCAGGGCATTTCTTTGTTTTCAAATCTGTGTTCTGCTTCATTTGCTTAATTCAAAATCCTTGTGCCTGCTGATTCTTTTGGTGAGAACCAGCAGATTAACACAGGATAAATTCTGCCTCTGTTGCTCCCAGGTGAGGGAGGAAGGAAGAGGGGGAGGTGGGTGAAGTCAGTCTACCTCTGCCTGTGGATTGCAGTGCAAACTTTGGGGCTGTGCCAAGTTTTGAGCCCTTCTTCTGATGAAGATTTCATAGAGTTCATCCTTTGTGTTATGCAAATAAGACAGAGACTCAAAACAAAATCAATTAGAAGAAAAGCCGCTTGTATATTTCCTAAACAGGGTTTTTCCTCCCTGTTTTTTCATGGGGAAAGGCTGCCCTGGGTTATAAGCATAACTCCAGCAGGAAAATCATGGCTGGGAACACTGATCAGACTGAGTGGTTCAAATACTTTTTGGGATAAGGATTCAGCAGCCTGTGTCTAGTTGGTGTTTCCCTTTGGGTGTCCAAGACAGCTCTTTGCTTGCTATTTTCTGCTCTTTTCCCTAATTTTGGGCTATGATTGGTCCCAGCTGTCAGATACTCAGAAGATTTTGCATGGTATCCCCGAGGTTGCTTTGGAGTTTTAAACTGCAGAGAGTTGGTGAATATTTTCTTATCTGATTTCCTGGGAAAAGTCTGTTTGTCAATCAGTCTGTTGTTTTATAGTAGGGAAGGGAAGAAAATGCAAAAATAGTACAGGAGAGAAATGGACTGTTGGTCATACTTTGAAATGAGGGATGTCTGGTCAAAATACATGTACATTTCAGGCATGTGTAAATCCAAGAGAGCATAACACACACTGTGCCTTGCTGACATGTCAAAAGAGAGAAGATTTTGAGTTGTGGAAAAAAAAAAATCTACCTGACTTCAGATGCTGAATTTTTCAAATACCTGTGGGGTTTTAATGTGGTAAATAAATTATGAGGGGTTTTAAAACCAAAGTAATCCCTTTAGACTTAAGGTCTTCTGATACAATGACTTCCAGGTCCATACACTTCACAGGAGCAGTGTTGGAGATGCCAGTATATTTATGTACGTATATCAGCTGTTTACAATGCAGCTTGTTGGGAGCTTTTGCTCTGAAAGACCTGAGGCAATTTGATCCTGTCTCCTGTGCATATTTATCTTGGTTTTCAGGGAGTAGTTTCATGCACTGGAGAGCAGACAAACCACATCCATGGAGCTGAGCTGTGTTTGAAAAAAGCAATTGAGAGCAATATTTTTGCACTGCACAGGTAGTTGATATTTTAAATGATGTAATTGCATGCAAATGATGTAATTGCTTTGTTTATTAAAGATAAAGCATCTCTTTTAAAGTGCTATAATTAAGTAACCACCTCTTGTTGGAGCAGCTCTATTTTCTACATTGTAAAACCACATTTCTCCAGCACAGAATTTGAGCCAGCATTCATTTGCCCTCTGAGGCCATGAGGACATTGCTCTGCTCTGCCTCAGCCAGGAGCTGGTTGTGTCTGGTGCTTACAACTTGCCAGCTTTCAACAAAAGATGTAGACCTTGGTGGTTACCTCTGGAGTTAATTCTTGAGACCAGACAAAACCTTTAAACACTATTTAAACAATAGCTTTTTTCAGTCTCTAGCTGAAGTTCTATGATGCTAGATGCTTTAAGAATGTGTCAGGTAAAGCAGACATCTCTTGGACATTCCAGTTTTACTCCTCTGGTAAGCCGTAGTGTAGTAGTGACTCAGATTTTAGGACTTTTAAAAGTCATGGGATACCAAGGACTATTTGAGCCTTTGCTTCTTCCTGTGCTTACCTGTTTGTAGAAAAATGATTCAGTGTCAGTTATAATGGCATCATATTGGGATGGGTATACACCACATTATTTTAAAACTAACTTATATGTGTTTTGTTGGCTGATATCATACATAAGATTGAAGAGTGGGAGAAGAAAAACATCACATCTGGGCCTTTTAGATGAAAATACTGATGGAGGAGCTTGGAGTAACTGGACAACAGATGGCACTGGTCCATGTGCTTCCCTTTAGCTAGATAGGTGTTTGGTTTGACTTTTTGGGCATTCTTTTGGGTCAACATGAATAACATTTTCTAGGGTGATGTTTAAGAGTAGTTTGGCTTTTGAAAGGCTTGGGATGAATGTAACAGTTTTTGGAAAATCTGTGTCCAGCTTCATTATTCTCACGTGTTGGAATGAGCAGCTTCAAAGACCAGCAGGAATTGCTTTTTTCTCAGATCTTTTTTTTAACCTTTCTGCTATTTGGTTCCAGACTTTTCATAGTATATGGGTCCCACAGAGTTCTCTTTATTTATGAGGGTGGGTGGGCTGTGCAACATATCTCCCAGTGTTACCAGTGCCAGGTAGGGGAAAAGAGAGGTAAAGCCCTTTCACTTTTGGAGCTGTCAGTCCTGGTGCTTTTCACAAGTAGCACATTCAACCTTTCTTCTTTGCTGGTGGCTCAAGCTATTCCCTCTGAGCCTCCTGCACTGTACTGATACAGGAACAGGCTTGCAGATTTTACATCAAGAGCAGTGTCACAGCACTTTGTCCGAACAATTTAAGGTGGTCAGCTCAGGTTGTCTGGAATATTTTCTGTGCTGCTTCCCTTACCTCCCTGGACCTTCAAATTCAAATCTGTTATTCTTCCCTCAGAGATGTCAGATTATTTCCTTTCTTGTTGCATTCCCTTCTGGAGTCCTCTCTCCACTGGAACATACAGTTCTGTGGAAAGGTATAGGCAATGCCTGGCTATTTTTGATATATACTTTAGCAATGCCAAGTGCTTGAAATTCCTGGACTATTAAACTGATGGAAAGCATAGTTCCAGAGGAAATCTGCTTAGTTTCCCACAAGCTCAGATTTCTGGCCAATGGTCCAGAGGCAGCCCTGCCTTTGTGACAGCTTTTGATTTGTATACTTTATAAAGTCAAAAAGTGTGTCTGAGGCTCCCTGGCAGGAATTGGATCAGGGCACTCTGCAGGTTGTGACCATTCACTGGGCGTTTGAGCTACATCTGTGGTTCATGAGGGTTGGGGCAGGTGTTTGAGTACTGCTCTGTGGTTTCCCACACTCCTTGGCTGGGTTATCCTGGCTGCTGCCTTGGGTTTTGATACTGATTACCAGCTGCAGATACTGGGCACCATGAAGAGAGCAGCATGCACCAAAGAGCCTTCCTGCCAAGCACTCTGAACATGGTCAACCTAATTTTGGGAGGGCAGGTGTTTGCCACACTCAAGGGAGAGCTGAGTTCTGCCTTTTGTCCTCAGTGTCAGGGCACAGCCCTGTCCAGACACACCAGTGGGTGACTGCTGAGAGATGAATTGTGCCCTGGCTGCTCCAGGGCAGGATGCTCCCCCAGCAGTTTGAAGGGCTGTGTAAAACAGTCCTCTTCAGATGGCTTGAGGCTGGCTACCTCTAGGGCAGGCTGGAGCCAGCCCGTGGCACAGCTGGGCATCATGTGCTGCCCTCTGCCTCTGTGACTGTTGTTGCTGCTGCTATTGCTGTCATTGATTTTGTGATGAGGATGATGGACTGTGATTTTCTGGGCTTCTTACCTTCAAGTGATTTGAAGGCTCTTCTCTAACCTACCACAGCAATACTGTAATGTCAGGAAATTGGAGGTGCAAGATTCATGCCTTGAGCTGGGGCATAAAAGCCTCCAGGAGCACATGGAGGTGAAGGATGGGCTGGGGTCATGCTGGGTGGGGGTGATGGGTAGACAAATACAAAGTTGGTGTCACCACTGCCCAGTGGGACCTGCTCCTGGAGCCTGCTGTCACTCAAAGCTGAGGGCAAAAGCCACTTATCTAGAGCAGAAGGTCATCAGAGGTCGGGCTTAACAAGGAACTTTGTGTTATTTGAGAACAGACATACCATAATAGTTTGAACTTGTAATTATGAAGCCCCAGCTGTGCAACTTCTTCTGGGCTGCCACCCAGGGGCGCATCACTGTGGCGTCTCTCCCCAGCACTTGTCCCAAGTGTGCTGGAGACTCCCTCAAAGACTGACTACTGCCCTGACACACCTTTCAGTGGCTCCTCAGGAGTGATGGGGCTGTGAGTGTCAGTAACCAGGGACAGCAGAAAGCAGATGTTTCCCAGTTTCCTCCCTTAGACCGAGGGGTGTTGTGTCTCTGAGTATTTTCTCTTCCTGCAGGATGTCAAAAATGGCATTTGTGAAAGCTCAGTGAGTCCTTTCACTGTGCAGGAAACATGTGAAAATTCCTTTTCCCCAAAAGAACCTAACGATTTTCAAATAATTTGACAATATAAAGAAATTATTTGTTTTACTTTAAGGGATTAAGAAAAAAAGTTTGGGAATATAACAGAGTCATCTGGGTTCAGTGAAGCAAAACTTCAGAGATGTTATTTTAGGATGACTAGTTTTACAGTCCTGGTGGAATTTCTCCTTTTAATTAAAACCAAGGAGTTTTCAGAACATGTTACATGCATCTTGAATAAGAACTACTCTGGGACCTTGCAAAACTAAATCTGAAGTAGTTCTCCTTAAGCTTCAATAACTGATCCATTCAAAAGAGGGGTAAATCTTTCCACTCTGATTCTTAAGTGCAACAACCTTTCTAGTCTTTTAATTGATGGCAAAGACAGTTCTTGTGCTTTACACATCAGTACTTTCCAGTTGGTGCCATGCTGAATGACTAGGCCTTAAGGTGAAAAAGGAATTCAGGCCTGAAAATGCTGCACTGCTTCCTAGGATATTGTTATCATTCTGATATAATTATAATTTAGAATAAAAAAGCATGGGTAGAACAGCTGCTTTTTCCTTGCCATTGTGATCCCACATATATCCTCTGTTTTATACCTGTGCTAACACATCCTCTGAACATAGAGGGAGTTAGCAACATGTACTTCTGTGAGACACATTCTTGATATTTCTACTTGAGCCAAACCCATGAACTATGTCATGGCTAGCTTCATTTCCACATTTGAAGAACTGGAGCTCATGGGAGCCAATTATGAATTACATTGCTGAAGGTCCTAGTACTCTTTGCTGCTCAAGTGATACACCTGTTCTTCTGGATTGTCTAAAAAAGGATGAAAATGTGTTCTTAAAACACATTGAATATGTTAGCTAAGAAGTTTAAATGTTTTTGACCAGGCAGGAACACCTGAACCTAGTGTCAGGTTAATTGGTTGGCTTGGAGGCTGGTGTTAAAAATACTTCCTCAAGAAAAGATCAGGCTCTAAGCATTGTAATGCCAGTATATTTTTTAAACATCTTAAAAGTTTTTCTTGGTTTTTAAAGAGACAATAACTTCTTTTGTGATTCATAAAAATAATGTTTCTTGAAAGACCCAGTAAAGCCACCCACACTGTCATTAAAAGAGATATATTAGTTGCATTAGTTGCAAAACTGATACAAGGTCATGGAGCTTGCAATGAATTATATATCCAAACAGGAATTGACATATCAACTCCTGTTATGGAACTCCAGAGTGAAAAAGGGAATGACAGGTGACATATTTTTGTTATATTTTACTCAAAGGTGGGTTTTATTTTTCTACTGTCAGTACATGGTTAATAGTTTTTAAAAGGGTTTATCCCAGAATTAGCTGTAGTCAAAGAAACAGGAATTGCTTTACTGAAGGTGAAGTAGTTGGTTCAACTACCAAAAAGCACAATATAATTAATAGACTGAATTTTCCATCTGTCCCATTGAATTATAATCTTCCTGCATTTTGATTTTTTCAGATTTTTTTTTAGAAGTAATCACTGACTGCTAACAAGTGGCAAGCTCTTACTGTGTATATTTCTAGTTATTGTGAGTTTATATTTCATTACTTGAGTGTGAAAAACATAACGACATCCTTAAGGAAGGCTTGCTGCTTGTTTCTCACTCCTTTCCCAGCTGTGGTAAGGGGATATATTATTCACATCCAGGTATGATACCTGCAGAGCTGAAAAGCCATGAGAACACACAGTGTATGTGACTGTGCTCGGACACCTGAGTGGGAGAGGAGGATGAGAGAGGCTAACAGCCCATGTTGTTTCATGGCACACAGATAGCCCCAACTGACACTTACACATATGCTCTTGCCTTGAGCTTGGAGTCGTTTGCCCGTGCAGCTCCGTGCCACGCTGCATCACTCCGTAGGAAAGCTGTTGGAAAGCCCATAGGCTGTTAGCACAGGAATGCTTCTCCACCTAAGCACCATCTGCTCACCAGAGCTAGGAGTTGAACCCACCAGTTGAACTGTTGGGAGGCAGCTGAAACACGATGCAGAAACATGATCAGAGAGGACTGCTCCATGCTTTTGCTTCTTTTTGGTCCTCTGGTGAAACCATGCCATCCCCCTGGCCTAAGGAAAATAGGGGTCAGTCTTTTGCTGGTTGTTTTTATAAGAAATGTTTGGTCTTCTTTGAAGTTGCTATAGTTTAAGGGAAATAAAAAGCATCTTGGGTGATGAAAGCAGAAGAGCTTCACTTTGAAGAAGAGAAGAAAGCTGGCCCAATCAGACAATTCCCTTATGAAGGGAGGCTGCAGAACAGAAGAGAGTGAGAAAATGAAATTGTTAGTGCAAAAGTCAGGCTTGATTTCTTGCCTTACCATTACTTACCTTGTTTCACTTCTTCCAGTCTCTCAGGCAGGCTTAGCATTCCTAACAGCAGTTGTTGCAGTAGAAGTAAATCTCTGTAAGAGTTAATCTCATTTTCTAACCTCTCCTGATGGGAAGGATTACACTCCTGAATTTGAAAAGACTGCAGTGCCAAGTGCAGTACACTGAGAGGCAGTGCTGAGGTAGATTGCAAAGCACCATGCCTATGCTCTGTCTGTGATAGCGGGGTTTACTGGGAAGCTTTTTTTTTTTTTTTTTTTTTTTTTTTGCATTATTTATTCTTTTTGGCGATCTGGGAGAATGCAATGCCTTGGGAACAATGAAGGTGTCATGGCAGGACTCACATTTAAGCCACTATTAGGGACAATACTCAAGGGACAAGGTATTCTCAGTGCAGTGAACTGTGATAAGGAGACTTGGAGTCTCACGAATTTAAAAGTTTTGAGCCTCATTTCAACCAGGCAGTCTCCTGAGTGCATGGTAACAGTAGGGTAGCTCTGAAATTTTGAGTAGAGAGCAAGCCTGTTACAACCCCAGCACATTTACTTCTAGTCCTACTTTCTGGACTTCAAACATACTGAAGCAGTACTGGAAGTTAGATGTAATTGGGATTCTGCAGATAGCACAGCTGCCTCACATAAATCCTTAGAGGTTTTTTCTTTCACAACATAGCCTGGAAAAGCTGTCCAGGGTGTCCTCTGCAGGAGCTGCTAATTAAGACAAAAGAGTGGAGAGACATTTAATCCCTGTTTCACACCATGTTTCAGAGGTGCAGCATTCTACCCTTCTACTTCACTTTCCTCATGATGTTGCTTTGGGTTTTCCTCTTGTCCCTGATCAGAGGAGGCTGTTTATTGCTTTTGTGTCTCTCTGGTCCTTTGCTGAAGTTACTTGTGCATTAAGAAGGAGTAAAGTCCTGCCATTTCTTACTCTCTGGTCACCAGCTTACAGTTCTCAGTCTTTATAAAGGCGATAGAACCAAAGGAATCGGCAGAACGTCTCTTGTTTCAGTGTAAGAAAGAGAGCTGACCCTGTCTAGCTTCATGGGAAAAGCTTGGAAACATGAAGAAGGTCTAAACTGTGTTGGCACAAAGAGAAGAAAGACTCCTCAGCCTATTTTTTGAACCTCACTCTTTTGGTGCTAACTCCAAGATTTTGACTGCTTTGCAGAAGTGCTACTGCCAATATGCTAAATTTGAATGCACACCCAAACACATGCATATATGTGCAGCTCTTTGGGGCTCAGTTACTCAGCCTCCTTCTTGGTGCAGGTTTGTTTAGCAATCATTCTGCCTGCTTTAAGCACCAGCTTTTGCCTAGCAGATGCATGTTGATTGCTTCACAGCAAGAGAAGTCAGTCCTGCCTGTGCAGAAACATGTACTTTCTAGTGCTGCCTGAAGAGCTTTGTTCAGTTGTCTTTTGCTTGTGGGTTCCCATCAGATCTCCCCCTTATCAGTGCATGAGTCTGAAAGGGCTTCCTGACACCTGCTGTGTCATCCCCAGCTCTGTGGTCTAAATCAAGCAAGGCTGTGGCTCTGGCTGTCCCAGCTTTCCTTCTCAGTGCTGTGAGCTGTGTTGACTCTTCTGAGTAAACTGGTGATTCATATGAAAATGCTCAGCTATGTGGGAAGAGTCACAGAGCAGTAATATGAAAATGAAGGTTTCTTTTTCCAAAGAATCTTTTGCAAGATTTTACTTTTGAAAACAATTTTTTTTTCCTTCTTCAGATCCCAAACAGAAAGTCAGATGTGTTTATTATTTTTTCCCTAGCTAAAAAATTATAGTTTAATGTGTAATTTCAGGTGAAAATCCCCCTGCCACATTAAGAAAATAGAAAAAGAGCTTTAAGACTGGCCCCTGTTTCAGTATTTCTTTCCTTCACAATGTCTCTCCTCCGGTGTCTCTCCCCTTCATCTCTCTGCCTCTCCCAAAGCTGGGGAAGAGACTCCCAAATTCTCCACTTGCTTCTTATCTGTTTGCTCCTGGCTCTGAACATTTCACCCCACCTTGTGGTGTTTTCCTCACTACAGATGTTTCTCAGTAGCTTCTCTGAGGATATTTCTCACCTTTCTCCATGTCTTTCTCTAGGTCAGGTTGTGATAAAGCAAGAAAGTAGGTTATGTGATGATATCTTCAAGTCAGAGGGCATTTGAGCTGCAGTGGGCAGAGTCATTCAGAGCTACTTTCCTCAGAAAACTCCTGTTTAAAATTTGTGCTTTGCCTGTATCCTCCACAAGGCCAGAGCCTCACAAGCAGCACCCTGTGGCAAGCACATGGGAAGGAGCTGGACACCAGCATGGAGACAGAACATTGTTCTGGATGGGCTTGTAGCCACACACCTCTCTCCTTGGGCACTTGGGAAATTAAAGGGGAAACTAGAAAACAGAGCTCTTGCAAAATCACCTAACCACCACCATAGTCAGAGGGCTGCTGACCCTAATGAAGGCCCTGGATGGTGCCTGAATCCTTCTTTTATGCATTTTAATGTCTTAATCTTTTTGAGAAGTATATTTCTAATGCCTCAAAAGAGTGGGAAAGTGCCCAGCTTGCTGCATGGCAGGCCCAGTGCTTCACTCAGATTGTATTTTTCCTAATGCAGAGATTATTTTTTTTTTTTTTAATGGGTGGCAAAGTGTAACATTGTGTCATTTATACAGGACATCACAGATGTGCTCCACTCTGGCTGAAAAGACACCCCAGTGCCTGGAGTAACTCAGTCCTTGCTGTCAGGTTTTGCTGACAATTTCACTTTTAGACAAGTCCGCTGTAAATACAGTATAATATAATAAAAGGGGAAGCAGTGGGGGAGTCAGAGTAGCACAGGTGAGAGGGACATGAAGGACCACAAGGCTCAGAGAGACTTGAGGATAGAAGCTCCTGCCACTCAGCCACTGTGTGCCATGACCCCATGCCTCACACACACATGCAACTTCCAGCACTTGAAAAAGCAGTAAGAAAATAGATTCAATTCCAGTGAATTTTATCAACTGCTCCCTAATACAGTCAGGGAGATAATTGTTGCATAGGCTTAATTGTTCCTAATGAGCCCTGTGGGCAGGAAAAGCCCTGTCTGCCCCTGCTGGCAGAAGGAAGGAGGGGAGAAGGGATGCAGGAGGTACAGGGGATGGAGGTGTGCAGGCAGGGATGCAGGACACCCCGAGAACACAGTCCACCTCCCGGGGATTTTTCCCAGCAGATGTCACTGTTCACCCACCAAATCAAAACACTCCCAGGCAGTAAAGGGCCTTTGGAAAAAGGCACCGCAGGCTATTACTTAAAAATGAAATACGCTGCCTCAGAGGAACATTTCCACTCGGGGATGAGAGGGAGAGCAGTTTATTCTTATAAAGATGGCATGGGATGGAAATTGGCTGTAAACCTGGGGGAGAGCTGTGCCTGCAGCAGCCCCTTGGCCTGGCACTGCCATACCTGGCACACAGCTTTAAGGTGGGCAGCGTGGGGTGGATGGGAACCTCTGAGGGTGGAGGAGGAAAGCTTGAGCTGCTCTCACTAATGTTCCTGCACTGCAGGGTTTAGTAGGATTTAATCATGACTAACAATTTAGTGATTTAATCATGACATAATTTTGTGGTATTAAATCATGACTAGCCCTACCCACGCTTTATTTATTCAATATGTAGGTCCTTATGATGTTATATAGACACAAAATTCATATTCAATATTGGAAGAGCTGAACTGTCTTTCCCTCAGTACATAAATTAGCCATGAGCAATTTGAAACTAGGCAATTTACACTAGAAGCAACTTACATTCTTATTCTCTTTTGAAGATTTTTAGGGATACTCTTCAGGAGAGAGGCTCTAGGAGGGCTTTGTTTTCCATGCAGTATGACAGAGCTGTTCCTGGCATGCAAGCAAAGTATCACTGCAGAGATATGCAGATAGAGCGATAAGGAAGCTCAGACACCCGAGTGACAGACGAGCAGAAATGCTGCACTGCACACAGGAGACAAGGGAAGCTGGGATCTTGCTGGCCTAATGATGGGGCTGTAAATGGGATAATGGGCACGTTCAGCGTGGGACATCAGAAATGCCCACAATGGTGTAGTTGCAAATCTCATGATCGGTGATTTTGCATTTTAAAGCAGGAGAGAAGGCGTGCATCAAGAGAAAAGCAATCATCTCACTGCTGGGACATCATTAGCCTGGAGCATGCTGACACTGATAGGGGCATGCAGCACAGAGCAGCAAAGGGCAAAACTGTGATACACACTGCTTGTCTCAGGGCCCCTGTGTGCAGAGCACTCCTGGTGCTACAAAATCCCTGGAAGAAGCGCTACTCCACCTGAAAATGTGTTCATTTTTTTCCATTTCAAAATCCTGTATTTTCCTGCCAGCCTAAGCTCCCTTGTCTGCTCACCCCATTGACACACTTGTGCTTTCATAAGCACAGCAGGCTCCAGTCAGGAAGAAATTTAGACTCTTTTCCCCATTGTCTTACACAAAATCTGATGGAACCCTCATCTGAATTTCAAAACTGAATTATTCATAATCATTTAAACTTGTGCCAGCATTGTCTTTTGAGGTGAGGAGCTCCTCTGCCCCCCAGCAGGCATTTCTAGGAAAGCAATTGCACCCCCCTCTGTCTCTCCTCCACAAGACAAACAAGCCAGGCTCTCTGGGTCTCTGCTGTTGGACTGGCTGCCCAGTACTGGCCCTCCTAGCAGGCCCATCTGGGGGCATTTAATGTTCCTGCTTGTGAGAGGGGTGAGCAGAAGTGAACTGTTGTGCTGTGTGAGCCCCACTTGTGCCCTGTACATTTGTGTTACCAGGCATTTTTCATTTCTTTAAAGAGCTCATGATAAAAAAGTTTGAGCTCTCAGTGATGTCTGAAAGCAAGTGTCTCTATTCAGACTGAAAGC
Organism: Serinus canaria; assembly: GCF_022539315.1. Taxonomy (NCBI): domain Eukaryota; kingdom Metazoa; phylum Chordata; class Aves; order Passeriformes; family Fringillidae; genus Serinus; species Serinus canaria. Next base: position 83,176,547 of record NC_066313.1, on the reverse strand, counting down.
TATTGCTAAGGCACTCCCTGAGATTACTCCAAACGTGATTTCCTTGAGGAACCTCACCAGTGATTTCTTGTTAGTTCAAGAGCTCTCCATATGGGATTGATTCAGTCTCATCTCCAAACAGTTCTTCATCTGCTCGGCATGTCCTGACAGTAAACTCGATTTCCAGGATTATGAAACAGCAGTGGAGGTGACTCTGTGTGGAAGATGAGATATGTAAAACATGCCATGGGTGGGCTCGACCATTGCTGCTGTTTTCACTGCTCATCAAGCCTCAACAGAAAAACAATTGGTTTAAGCAAAAGGGTCATTGAGTACCCAAACCCTGTAATGACTGTGTTCACTCTTGGGGCTGGGTTCCTGACATGGTCTCTGACCTTCCCTCCAACTCATGAGGGATTTCCATCAACTTTGGCAGGATTGGGAAGAGTTTGTTAGAGAAAATTCTGGAGGCAGATCATTCTGGGGTCAGGGAGGAGATGCCTGTGAGATACTGATGAAAAAGAAGCCAAAGCAGGGCAGGAGGCCAGAGCTGAGTCTCTGCAATGTGGCAGAAGGAGGAGCAGATTATGCCTCAGGTGCTTTTGGGGCCCAGGGTGACTCCCCCCTGCACGTGGGACCAGCTGTGTCCAGGAGTGAGGAGCCCAAGTCAGCTGCCTGGGTGAACAACTTCAAAGCTCCTTTTCTCAGACAGTATTTTGCTAAGGCTGTAGAGTGATAAGGCACTCCCTCATCAGCTGGGTCTTACCCTGCCTGAAATCAGATTGCCTCACTTGCCAGCTCTCGGCTCAGCCAAGAACCATTATAAATTGGCCCTCATGAAATGCAAAATGCTTGTCTGGCAGAGTTTGAGAAGGCATATTCCATTCCTTGGGTTTTGCTGTGACTGAATAACACTGCAGTGAATGGAGAAGACCCTGGAGAGCACCTTGTTTGGGAGAGGAGTTTATCAGTGTCAGAGGTGTAAATTAAATGCAGTGCAGACCTGGAGTTGGTGAAGAGGAGAAGCTCACTGTCTGCACATCATGCTGGTGCAGTGTGTGCTCCTCTGACAGCTCCAGGAAGAGTTTGGCTCACCCAAAATAGAGCATTGCAAACATGGGCATGAGCAGAGTGGGTCTAAATAGCATCAGACTAAAGACATAGTATGGGCCTCAGTTCTAGAGCTCAGCAGTTTGTAGTTAGATGTGTGTATATGGACTCCCAGCCATAAACCAGGTATCCAAATCTTCTGCTCAGTCCAAGGACTTGATTCAGGCCTCTCAGCACAGGTAGTGGGACCAGTGGGAAACCCACGTCCTTCTGGAGTGGCAGCTGAAGACATCTCAAGTGGTCCTGGCTGGCAGTGGCCCTAGTCTCTAACTCATATTTAGGCATCTGGGTGGAAGAATCTCACTCACAGTGTAATCAAAATACAATGAAAAAAGGCCACTGCTGCATCTTAAAAAAAACACTTTTAAGATACCAACTCAATTAAAGCAAGTGGTGGTGGGCTGACTTGCTGCAGGCTGTGAGTTAAGCTGGAAACAGTTCTGTCAGCACATGCCTGAGGCTCCTGTGCATCCTGAGGATGACCCCAGGAAAAGGTTTTTGGACTAGCAAACTGTGCAAAAAAATCTATATAAGCTCTTCTTGATGGAAAATTTGTGCTTTGCTAAATTATACTATTTCATGAAAAATGCCACCTCCTCGCAGTAAGATGCAGATTTTTGTTGTCAAAAGGTAGGTTATAGAAAATGAGCACAGAGCCAGGGTACAAGGATTTCTTCATGTGGGATGCTGGGTTGTCTTGTGGGATGGATCATCTTAGCTAGCTGCTCACACCATAGCAGCAGCAGGAAAATGAAGCTCCTGAATCAGTGCTGTTGTGAAACACAGCAATACTCCTCGCCAAACTTTCAGAGGAAAGCTTATATTTTGTCTGAAAGTTGGTAATTTCCATGGAAATATCCATAAAATCTCTTCTCTACATTTTAGTTTTGACAATAGTTTGCTTTCTGACCAGCCCTAGGGAAAACCATCCTGACAGAGGCAAGGACTCCAGCTCAGGGGTGTTCAGTAAGGCAGAAAGCAGAAACAGCAGTGTGTTTCAGATGGTAGCAGTCATCAACATCCAACTTGGAGTTACAGGGAGGGTTTATGAACACCTGGCAGAAGGGGAAGCCCAGAGATTGCCTTCACAGGGCAGGCAAGAGAGCATCTTTTAATAGGTGGCTCTAAGCAGAGCTAAAACATACTAATGATGGGAGAAACGCCTTTGAGAGAGAGGCTTGGAAATGTGAATTACAGGGTTCACAAAGAAACTTTCTTCCACAGTACACACATTTCTCTAAAAGCTAGAGATGTGAAGGAGACTGAGAAAAATCAAGGCAGAGCTACCAGGTGAAACAAAAACCAGCTGCGCCCCTCCCGCCATTCCTCTGTACATTCATTAATAGGAGTTATCTCCTGTTTTTTACCACCCTTCTTGATGAAATATCTTTGAAGCACAGCAGAGACTGCTACTGCCTTGGTCCAGAGGAAATTGGCCAAAGTGTTCAGAAGCTGCTACCTAAAAAAATGGACATACAGGAGAACCCTCTGATCACATTAGGCTTGTTTCCTTCAATGCACAGGCTAATAGCAAACCTGTAATGTACACATGAATTGGTGGCCCTGCTGAGCCTCCCACTGGCCTTGGATGGACCACAACTTGTGTGGTCGATGCTAAGAAGTCAAACAAGGGCACAGCTTCACAAGGTGATAGTTTAAAAGTCTCTTTTACAAAGAATGTGGAGAGGCAGAGAAAGGTCAAGCATTGTTCATGGGCATTCTGAGGGAGTTAATCTCTCTTGTTCTCCTGCTGTGACCATGGCATCACAGTACAAGAAGTATTTTTGGTGTGTGTTACTGAGTTTCACAAACATGTGAATCCATAACCGGACCAAAAGAATCAGACACAGAAGCTTACCAAAAATACTTCAAAATGCACAGGGTTGTTACTAAAAATTTGCTTTTAAAATTTTCAAAGTGACACAAAAGTCTTGCCCAGCTCTTAACACCTGCAGATAGTAACAGCTGCATAATCTCAGTAATTATGCAAACAACGTTCTCTAAGCTCAATTTAACTTCCCCCATCCTTTCCCTCAGCTAGAAACTTGGTGCTAATAAAAAGGCCTATCTGTGTTTATTTAAAGAAAAGGGAGATGTTGGCAACATCATTTCAACCAAATGAAGAAAACAGAACTGAAGGCAGAGCTCTACTGCCTTGTAGACTTCCTTGATGGTGTTAAAGGACTGTGCAGTAAAAATCTGGATTGATTTACTGAAAATGTGGGTTTCATTAATTTTCCTATCCAGGGGAATCCACACTAATATACAGTTCTTCACCACTCCATGTGAAGAATTTGATTTTGAAACACAAAACCTGTTAAATTCAATGCATGACAGTAGAAAAAGTGGGAGTATGACCCTTTCATAAGTGCAACAAATTTGCCTGGAATCCACCTTCTTCCACAGTGTGGGGAATACCCTCCCTTTCCCTCCAGGCTCTAGAACATTATATATGTATCAAGATGCATCTCAGATAAGAATATTTAGGGCAGAAAACCTAGGCTTAGTCTAATGCTTATGGGGCCATTGAACCAAAAGGCTAAGCTGTTCTAGTAACTCCTCTTCAATAAGAGGCTTACTGATGGTCCTGCATGTGAGAAGCATCTTCCTTCATGTGGGAAGTACCAAACCTGAGAACAAACTTTAAGGTAGAAAAACTTAATATTTCAAATTAGTTTCTTAACATCTTAAATAGTCCATATGGCAAAGATGTTTATGAAATTACTTCTGCAGCTTGGATAAATCCCAGCAGAACTCTGTGATGTTTAAGAAACTGTAAATATTGCACATGACCCAAAAAAGCTGCCCTGCATCTCTCTAGAGAACAGAAATTTCTGTCTTCCTTGCTAGGTTTTGACTGCACATTGACTGTGAGCACTCCTCTTGCAGTCACATGTGCAGATGGAGGGATGGTAGGAAAACATGGATTGTGTCTTCCTCTCCCAACAGTCCCGTGCCCTGGGAGGAGCTGTGTCAGAAGAGGGCCTGCAGAGAGGAGCCTCTCCAGCATTTAACACCAGCAAAAGAAAGGAAAGGGAGGTTTGAGATGGTGGCCTTTGGGCACCTTGTCCCTGGGCTGTCACATCACGGTTTGCAGCACCTGCAAAAAAGGCACAGCTTGTCCTGAAGAGTTGTGCATGTGGAGTGCTTTCTGCTTTTTACCGCTAGGAGGGGAAATTCCACATTAGGTAATTCTCACCCTGCACACCCCAAAATAATGTAGGCACTACTCAATGAGAGTGGCAAATTGCAGCTTCTTGTTTGTGTCCACAGCTTGAGCCCGGTGCTTTCCAGCCAGAATATCCCCAGCCTGGTTTTCATTGGCTTTTGGGTTTTCTTTTGTTCACACAAGGGTGAAACACTCTAAGCTCTCTGAATGGGTGTGCCTGATCCCATCCCTCCAAACCACTTTGTGCTTTGTCCTCCAGACTCTTTTACAATTGAGCAGAGTGGATGTTGATACACACCACGGGCCAGATTCTGCACTCTTCTCAGCTGGAGATGGTAATAATTCAAGTTCTGGTGACAGGGTGCTGCCTTGGAAATACAAGATCATCATGTGGAATTCCAGTATTTGTTGCTTCTTATTTAGAGCTCTTACAAAAAAACCCCAAACCAAACAAAACCAAAAACCAAAAAACAAACCAAAACCAAACCAAAAAAAGCGAACAAAAACCCAAACCACTCAGAGGTCCTTGTTGTCAAGCACTCTATAAATCTATGTGATGATATTTTCATTTACTTTTTATTTACTAGTTTAAAATGCCACCTTCTGTGACTTATGTCTTGCAGTGTTCACCAGCAGCCTTTAAATATATCATAGCAATGATTTATCAACAATTCCCTATTGGAAGTGAGGTTTTGTGTGAAGAATTAGGAATTACGGCACGCTCTCTCACATCAGGCAAGAGCTTTTGTCTAATAAATTTTGCACCCAGACATTTACCACTTCTTTAGTTTGCAAATGATGATCATGATTCTTAATGGTGCAGTGTTAATAATAATTAGAAAAAAATAAGAAGACATGGCTTTCCAGAATATGACTGAATAGGGCTGAGTGCTTTGTTCCAGTATCCAGGACTTTGTCAGCTATTACCAGGCAGTGAATGAATATTTATTCAGCTTTGAGAGGACCACAAAAGATACATGATTAGGATGAATTTTAATTATTAGCTTCCAGTGTGTGAATATTGTAGCAATGGAGTGTGCCCTCGCTGCAGTGCCCTCAATTTGAGAGACTGCTTTGCCTCTGCCCATCCACGTGTAATTTCTTTGCTCCACACAGAGCCCAGTGTTAGCCAAGTTCAAAAGAGAGTAGCCATAATTTATGACTCTTATGCTTTCACTTGTTAGTCATCAAGATGAAATTAGGTCCAAGAGAAAAAATGCTCAGAGGATTGGCTCCAGCTCTGCATGCCATAAAATTAGAGTGCCAGAGTGAGACAGACTCCATGGGTGGCTCTGCTGCCCTGCTGGACCATTTCCATCACTGATGGAGAGTGACAGGCAAACCCAAAGGCAAATCAGCCAATGAGATGTTTGAATGGCTTTCAGAAGTGCCTCTCTGGTGGGACCTGGGCATGCTGTGTGCTCAGCATGATGGTGCTAAGTGAGGTGAAACCATGCCTTGCTCACCCTGTTCATCTTTTTTTTGTTTGTTGTTGGTACTCCACCTGGCTTCAGCTAGACATTGCTATTTAGAAACTAGAGCCAGTCTTTGCTAAGTTTATACTAAGACCAAGCTCCCCTGTGCTTACTATATCTAAAAGGAGATTTTCTTTTTCCCTCTTTTCATAGGAAGGTGCTGGATTTTGTCCCACCTACATCTTCCCAGTTCAAAATCACATCTGAGCATGCAGAGCAGAGTTAGTGCTCCTGAGGTCTCATTGAGAGCCAATGCCCAGCATCCCAGGCCTGTAAAGCTCATCCAGCTCTGCAGGGACTCATGATTTCAGAGTGAAAAATGAACCAGAGACAGTCTGTAAGGTTCAAACCTTTTCATATCCTTTCTCCAATTGAACATCCTCTGTAAAATGAAATAATCATCTTCTCATAATTCTTGTTGCATAGGAAAATTACATGAAAACAATCCACCTGTTTTTTGAATGTATTACATGAGCCTAGAAGAACCATCATCCCAGAGACAAATAAAATATCTTTTTGAACTTGCTTGGAGTGCAGCCACCTATGATGTTGTAGAACTATAGTTTTCTGTAGTAGGCTTGTCTAGGATTTGGTTTGTTTGATTGGGTTGTTTTTTTTTTTTTTTCCCCTTTTTCTTTCATAATACAGGCATTTAGATTCTTTCAGGGTCTGACTGGGATGCAGTTAGCGTTCTTCATACCAGCCTGTGTGGTGCTGGGCTTTGCATTTGTGGCTAAAACAGTACTGAGGAGACGCCAGTGTTCTGGCTGCTGTTGAGCAGTGACTGCACAGCATCAAGGCTGTCTTGCCAATCCTCTCACCCCAAAAAAGACCAGGCTGGGAGTGGGCAGGAGGCTAGGAGAGAGGTGGCCAAAGGAATATCCCATACTAGAGGATGTTGTACTCAGTAATAAAGGCAGAGATAAAGAGAAGAATAAGGAGACATCATGGTTGTGATGTTTGTACTCCCAAGCAATTGCTATATGTACTGAGGCCCTGCTTCCTAGGAAGCACCTGCTGATGGGAAATAGGGAATAAATTTCTCTTTTCATTTTGCTTCTCTGCACAGTTTTTAGTTTTCTTACTCAACCCATGAGTTTTTCCATCTCATTTTCTCCCCCCATTCTGCTGAGGAGAGAGACTGAGAGTGTCTGGGTGGGTGTCTGGCAGCCAGCCAAGGTGAACCCACCACATCCTGCCAGCACAGCATTCTGCCAACAACTTCATAAGCCTTCAGCCTTTGTGTGACTTCACAGTTGGATGTTTGAGATTTTAATTTCTGTATTGCCGGTGACAAATTGAAAGGTTGAGTTTAACAGTGAACTGTGCTGAGCCTCAGAGGGGACCACTGTGACAGTTAAAGTAGGATAGGCCTTAAAATGGTATAAGGCAGGGAAAGCAAAAACAAAGGCAAATGCTGTTTGTGATTAAAAACAACAGGGAACCAATTCAGAGTAACTTTTTCTCCTTTTAACCAGTGTTAGTTATTCTGCATACCTGTGCCAGACCCCCAGCTGAAGCTGCACAGCTCAAGGGCTCTTGGCTTGCCCAGCTGCCCATGCCAGAATTTGGACAGCTGGTGGGTGCCACTGTGTCAGCACTATCCTCGACCAAAATGTATACTCCTTACACAAAAATCAGAAAGCTGAGGAGATCCTCCAGGAGGGGGCTGAGGAACAGTGCCTCAAGCTGGGGTTTTAATGACCGTCTATGAATAGCCTGAGAAACAAGATCATTAAACCTATTCTTGCAGGGATTTGCTGTTATATTTTTTTTCCCCTCTCTTAGTTTTCACAGAATCTCAGTGACTCACCTGAAAATTTTCCTCCTCCAACATCACTTGTGTCAGACATCAGAAAGCTGATTTTCCTTGTCCCTTTCCAGGACAAGACCAGAGGTAGCTGGAATTGGGTGGGTGAACCTGCATTTGTCAGGTTTTCCTGTTGGGCATTCCCGATGTTAGGACAAAGAACACTCAGTAATGCTTAGCATGGTAACAGACACCATTCTTTTATATTCCTTGTACAGACAGCAAGCCACCCTTACTCATTGATCTGACTAATAACATTGTTTAGGCATCTCAAGATACCCCCAGGTGCCTTTTGGGATTTATTAAAGTTCCTGAACAGGACAAGAATCATAGGTACCCTACATCCAGACCACTGCTTCAATGGGCTGCACTCCAGGAGCGGATCCTACAGGATCCAGGGGAGCCAGAGGAGCTGACAGCCGTCACTGCTTAGGAGAGAGCAGCACCTGGCTGGGAGGTGAGGCTGTTCAGCACTGCAGGCAGAAGCCCCACATCCAGGCAGCTGGCTGAGAGCACTGTGGGTTGGAGGCCTGGCCCTTAGCATGGGGACCTGTGTTTTCCCTTGTCCTTCTTTCAGTGCTGTAGGTTTGGGGGTCCTGCCTGCCTCAGACACCCACCATAAACCCAGTCAGGCTCCACAGCTTAGGGCAAGGGATTCAGGGCAATGCAAGGCAAGGCACTTCTGCTCCCTTTATTTTAATGAACTTTATGCATTTTAAACTTTTAAGCAATGAGTGTCTAAAAACACACATACAGTTCTGCAGCAGTGTCACGTAGGTAGAAGGTGTGGTTTACAGTTACTCAATTACTCCCATAGTCATAATGATCATAGAACCATTGAACTGTAGAATGGTTTGCTTGCAAGGAACCTTAAAGAACATATTGTTGCAACCTCCTGCCATGGGCAGGGACACCTTCCACTAGACCAGGCTGCTCAGCCCATCGTCCAGCCTGCATTTAACACTTCCAGGGATGGGACAACCACAAGTTCTCTGGGCAGTCTGTTCCAGTGCCTCACCATCCTTGCAGTGAAGGATTTCTTTCTAATATCTAATCTAAATCTGCCTCTTTCAGTCTGATTATGCACTGTCAGACTTAGTGGTAAGCCAGGCTTCTACAGCCTCTAAAGCCTAAGTGCTCAGGTGCTTATCTGGATTGCTTAAGCTGGGAAAAAAGAATTCCTATGTTAACTGCAGTATCTTATTTCAACTGAGATTTTCATAATTTCTTTTGGACTCTGCAGTTTTATCCATCATTGTATCTGATAAATCTGACTCTGCTAAACTGCAGAGGTTATAAGCCTGTAAAACAGTGTGGCCTCAGCAAAAGCACAGTAGTGAAGTCTGGGAGAACTGGATGTTTCAGAAACAAAATGGAATTTTACCGTGTATGCTAAAAATAATGTAAGTGCATTGGCTGGGACAAGGACTCCTAGATAAGCTGAAGCAGCAAAGCAGAAATCCTTCCTTTGGTGATCAGAGACACAGAAGGGTTTGCCGGAAAACTTCTGGTGAGGGTAGTTGCTGGCAGTGATTTCTCTGGCCTCAAAGCTCCCTGAACTTTTCCGAAGTTTCACAGCCTATAACTGAATTTCCCATAGGCAGAGCATCCCACAGGATGGCCTAAAGCCTTCACCTCTCTGTTTCTCAGCATCCTTCTCATCATAAACTCTTTCATTTTGTCCCCTTGGGTTCCTCAGCTTTCAACTGAGAGACCTCGGGATCAATTTGCCAGCGGTGCAGAACCAACGTGTGCCAGCCCAGCTCAGTGCTGATCCCCTCTGTGAGAGCAGGCTCCTTCTGCTCTCATTATGTAGGACTCGGCCTTGGGTTTTCCTTGAGTCACTTGGGGTACTCCTGTGGCTGTGGCTGTGCTTATGTGGGGTTGTGAGAGTGTCCATTTTGCTTTGCAGTTTCCAGGGAAGCAGAAGCCATGCTAAAGGACACCAGGGTGATGCTTTGGGAGTGTGAAATTGGTGTCTGTGCTGAAGGCTCTGGGGAACAGCACAGGAGCTTGCAGGCACAAAGGAGCTTGGGTAGTACAAGGGCTGTGTGTGTTGGAGAGAAACAGACCCGGGATTGCTTTGTCCTTTATATCTTTTTTCAGCAAAATGTGATGTGCAGTATTCCTATGAAGTTCCTGTAGAGAGGATGTATGTGGTATTACCTGGCAGGCTTTTACAGATTCACTTTCTGTGGCTCAGGGGTTTTCCTCAGTAAGAAGCTGCAGACAGACCATCATGTTAATAGTCTTTGGTGGTGTTTCATGAACTGTTCTAATACCCTTTTGAAATGATTACCATTTCTTCATTTTCCATTATCCTGTGCCACTGAGTTCAGTGACACAGTTCTGTGCTGGGTGAAAAAGTTCTTCTTAATCTTTGTTTTAAACCTGCCACCAGACCATGCTGCTTTTCCCAGAAAAGCATCAAGTAGGGAACAACTTTCCCTATTTGTTTTAGCAATAGTGTGTTGACTTTGAGCCCTGTGCTATGAACCCTTTCAATCATACAATTTCCAAAGTTAACTCCTAGTCTCTTTAATCATTGTTTCATTTGGAAGTCATTCCATCCTGCTGTCCACCAGCACTGCTTCCAACTCTATTGTATTCCTTCTGAAATGTCATGAACACAGTGATACTCAGTTTTCCAGGAGTATATACTCTGGAGATTTTTACAATAGCATGATAGTATTCTCTGGTTTTTTCTCTATTCTTTTGCTAGTAATTCCTTCAGTGCCTTTTTAACCACTGCTGAACATGGAGTTACTCCCATAGAACTAACACATGATTTCAGGATTTCTTTCCCGATTGATTAAACCTTCTTCATACTCCATTAGATATAGTTTAATGTTTTGGGGTTTTCCCCATGTGCATTTTTTTTTGCAGTTACAGATACCAAAATTTGCCTGCCATTATCTCCATGTTGTGTAATCCCTCTGTAGCTCTGCAGCATTAGCTTGTCTCCAGCTTTTCCTCAGTTAGTCCTGGCTGCTCTGAATCACTCGGCACCCCCTGTGAACTTGTCACTTTACTTATCCCCCTTTTCCTTTCCAGGTCATACAGAGATTTGCTGTTTAATACAGGTCTCTCAAATCCTCACCAGATCCTGCTGTGAAATTTGCTTCACTGTAAACTTGGACCATATCTGTGTCCATTGTGCTACATCTTCTCACTAGTCACTGATTCAGAAGAGTGTGTTCTCACATGTATCCTGACAACTCAGATGCTTAACAGTCTTTGGTGAGGAGCTTGTTCAAAGCCTTTTGAAAATCAAACTGTGTACACCTCCAAGACACCAACCATTTGCTTGCGTACTAATGTCTCAGTTCTTTGGTTTGAAGTGAGTATTTCTCATTTTATGTGAACACTAAATGATTTTCTTGCATGTCTGCATAGGGTTTGAAGACTGTTACTTGTGTATAAAGGCCAGAGAAGATCATTGGCAAAGAGCAGCTGCAGCTACATGTCTGTTTACTGAATAAGTTTAAGTTAACCCACATCAGCTGGCTTTGAATTTAGTTGGTCATATCATTGCAGTTTATTTGACTGAGAGGAGAGAGACACTTCTTCATTCTTTGATAATATGTGTTTGATGAAGAGATCAGGCCAAGGATATTTCCAGTCCATTCTGGTCATATTACCACTGAACAATTCACTTAGTGACAAGGACTGCACCCAGAGATGTGGTACCTGGACCTTGGACTCTCCATCTGTCAAACCAGAAAAATAATTACATCCAGTCCATGCTAAAGATGCCATTATTAGCAAACAAGACACAGTCCTTTCTCTTTATAAAAGGGCAGATTGCAGGCTTTGGCAAACCTTGTAAAAAAAGGCAATTGTATAAATATTTCAGTTTTGTCTTTGTCATGCATGCATAATTTAGAGTCCATATTAAGGACTATATTTTCATCTCCATGTCTTAGAATAATTTTTGCTTTGGAAAAACATCTGTGCCTGACCTATAAAACAAAAATAACTTTTGGTCTGCCAAGACCCAACCATGAAGGCAATTGTGGATGACTGCTATTATAAAACCTCACATAATAAAGCTGGTTATGAAAAGAGGAAGAAGACAAAATGTTAATGCTTATCACAATAACACTTGTAAGTTTTATCATTGTTTCCTCGAGATGTAACAGACACACAGCCTGAAGCAAAAAACATAAGATTCAACTTTGGTTGTTGAAAAGTTTGTAAAAACATCTGTAGAGGAAAAGGAAAGGAAAAAAAAGAGACTTTTTCATCTCTTTACTGGACATGGAGCACCAAATGGTGTCTAGTGCCAGACACCAGCAACAAAAAGGGAGGTTTCACAGGGAAGATGCAAGAAAGCTTTGAACATCTTGGCTGGGGTTGGCATGAAGGAATGATCTTTGTGTTTCCAGAGACATGGCGGGTAGATGATTGAGAAAAAAAAAATAAGAATCAGAAATAATCTCACAAGAAAAAAGAACATGAATATTGTTTGACCTAGAATTAAAAAAAGGTAGACACCAGCTGCTATGGAGGTGGATCTCTATTGTTAAACATGCCCTTGTTCAGGAAACTTATTTTATCTTTAAGAATGTCATTCTATGACTGCCTATCAATTTAAAGTAAACATTTTATTCTCAAACCCTGATTAGTGCTAAACCTGATCCTGAGTGACTTGGCTGGCAGCAGATCACTCCTCTGGAGGTCTAATGAAAACAAACCCAGGGACCAGGAACCCTAAATAAGCATCCAGATCTTTCTGCATTGCTCCAAAACAAGGGTTGTTCCTACTGCCCTTGAAATAGAATGGGTCTGGGTAAAAAGATTAAATCAGTGAGATGGAAAAGAAGGAATTTGTCTTACAAGGGCAAACTAAGTAGTTCTGTGCTAAAGAGGAAGATGCCTTCAACCCTACAGGGTTTTAGTAATATACTAGCAGAATTTAATGGACTTCCAAGATTGTGATCTGGTCAAAAGCCCTTTGCATGCTAATTTCCAGAACATTTAAAAACAGAATACCCATACCAGACCTTTGAGTCTCAGGAACAAGGAAAAAAAAGCTTTCTATGTCTACAGTAAGAATATAAAAAATAATGTAAACTACCAGCAAACCTCTCCTTCTCTTGAGAATTTTAATAATGGAGAAACTTGTTTTTTATATTAGTTCACTATTACATGTATTTTGGGCCAACAGGCATCACCTATATTAAGTAACTAATTGCCACCTGAGTCTTAAAAATTTTAGTCTGGGGCAGTGCAGTGGGTTGACCCTTGGCTGAATTCCAGGCACTCATCAAAGCTGCTCTCTCATTCTTTCCATGACTGGACAGAGAAGAGAAAATATAACAAAAGGATCATGAGTTGGGATAAAGACCATGAGAGATCACTCACCAAATACTGTCATGGCCAGAACAACCTCAGCTTGGGGATATTTATTAAATTTATTACTAACAAAATCAGAGCAGGATAATAAGAAGTAAAACAAATCTTAAAAACATCTTCCTCCCACCCATCCCTCCTTCCTAGGCTCTACCTCCTCCCCCACAGCAGTGCAGGGAGATGGGAAATGGGGGCTACAGACAGTTCATCACGTGCTGTTTCTTCCAGTGCTCAGGGAGAGGAGTCTTTCTCCTGCTCCACTGTGGGTTCCCTCCCATGGGAGACAGCTCTTCATGAACTTCTCCAATGTGAATCCATGCCACAGACAGCAGTTCTCCCCAGACTGCTCTGGTGTGGGTCTGTTCCAGTGCATCCAGCCTGGGCTCCTCTCTTCTCAGGTTTACAGGTCTCTGCCAGGACTCTGCTCCAGCATGGGTTTCCTATGAGTTCACATCCTTCTTTCAGACATTCTCCTGCTCCAGGGTGGGTCTCCTCCATGGGCTGCAGGTGGTCTCTGCATCTCCTGTGGATTCCCATGGTCTGCACCACAGGCTGCAGAGGAATCTCAGCTCTGGCACCTGGAGCACCTCCTCCCCTCCTTCTCCACTGACCTTGTGTCTGCAGAGTTGTTACTCTCACATCTTCTCACTCTGCTCTTTTCTGGTCCCAATTACATTTACACAGTATTTTTTTTCCTTTTTAAATGCATTATCAAATAGGCATTACTATCATTCCTTATGGGCTCAGCCTTGCCTGGTGGGTGGGTCCATCCTGGAGCTGGGTGGCATTGGCTCTGCTGGACATGGGGGGAAGCTTTCAGCAGCTTCTGACAGAAGTCACCCCTATAGACCACCACACCAAAACCTGGCCTTGCCAACCCAATACAGTTCATGGTGGAATTTTGTACTTTCCAGCTGCAAAAGATACCACTCTTATTGGCAGAGTCAACCTCCACCTGTACTTGTTCGTGTGATTCTTGCTGCTCTTCATGTTTAAAGATGATTTTTATCATTAGGATATGTTTATTTCAAAGCATTTGAAGAGGTTGGTTTTATGGAGATTAGCATCATTATTAGAATGGTGCTTATTTTACTAATCTCTATTATGCAACTGTTCATTCTTGATTATTAATAAGCATTTCCTTTTGATAGAAACACTTCCACAGCAACCAATTATAGTGCTTTGTGCAAACACAGGATTATGAATTCCAGTGGGGAATAAACAACAAGTGCAGAGGAATTTTAAAAACAAAGAGCTTGTTTTCATGCAAATGCCTCAGTGCTAAAAAATGGGGAAAATTATATGCTGGAGAAGCAGAAGTTCCTTCCAATTAGAATGTTTTTCAACAATTTCCACAAAATGTCTAAATTAAGAACTTAGCACTTGCTGGAGCAGTACATCTCATCTGGTATTCTCTCTCCAGCAGCAGCCAATGTCAGAAGTGTGTAATCACAACTCCTCCCAGATCCATTTTCCCTGAAAAGACTCACTGGATGTCATAGCTGGTCCAGTCTGCCTAATTAGGCAGGACTACAGCCATTTCCAAGCAGAGCTTTTTACTGAGCAGATCCAGCTGAAAGAGGATGCCCTGACTTTGTGATTTGTTTCCTGGCTCTAATACCGCCTATCTTGGGCAGTGCAGCTGGAGCAAATTGTGTCTCTGTTCTGCAAATACTTTTGTGTATGATTAATGCTGTACCCTTGATGAGAGTTTTTGTATCTAATGATAAGCAGAGGACAAGGAATTTGCAGAACCTGGTACACATTTGCTCTTTGCTCTGCAAAGGGTGGTCTCTCTGTGAGAGGTGAGCTTTGCAGTTTCTTTTAAACAGTTGATAATACTTAGGCTTAAACCAGAATATCATATATTACACACGTCCAAGTATTAAGATTAGAATAAGATACATGCCAAAAATATTTCAAAACTGCTTATCTAATTTTGGTTTTATCAATCAGGAGATTTTCTCTGTATTCATTCAATTTACTGTTTATAGCTCCACAGTGTGATTTTTTTCCCCTAACAAATACAGCCTTACCTACAATAACGATTGCTTCAAATAAAATTTACTTTCTGCCTGTGAAAACAATTCCAAGGGTAAATAGCAATTTGCTAGTGTGTGTTTTAAATAAGCTTTATTTTGTTGATGTCGTATGTGATTATTTGGAAAAGAGATTTTATTCCCTAAGAATTGGCTTGTGCTGTGAGGGAACTTGATCACTTGACAAAAGCAGACATACAGATCCCTCACTGTAGGAAGAAAAAGAGTGTAAATGTCCCATGGGCTCGTTTCAAAGACACAGACAGCAAAATCAGAGAGCCTCCATCCTACAAAGGTCAGCTGTGCTCCTGATGCCTGAAGAGTGAACAGACACTTCTCTCCTGAGATGAATTTCCCTCAATTTCAAAAAAAAAACCAGGGTGGTGAGGTAAAGCAAGGATGGCACAGCGTATAATGAGTTCTTCTTTGAGCTGGAGCAGTGCATTTCTAGTGTGGTGCAAGGCAAATGACTCAAAAAACCAGACAGACCACAAGCCCTGCTATGGCAGGAGTTGTGTGTTATGGGCTATATGGGGTGCACGTACAAGGTACCAAGAAGGACAAGCCATAAATCTCTCTTCCAGTCCCACAAAGGCTATGTTACAGGAAGAGATGGCCCTAAGGTGTGGTGGAGGTTGGCAGGGATGTGCCTGGGACCTGGGCAGTGCTGCTGGAGCCCTTTGCCAGGATATGACACAGCCCAGTGCACACCTGGATGAGCCTGGAAAGACAAGCCTGAGGCAGGGCCCAGATGCTGCTGGGCCTCAAAACACTGGTGCAGGATTGAAAGCAGTGCAGGAGTGTGTTCACATGGGGAAGGTGCCAAGCCTAAGAGACCCTGAGCTTTTAATGGTTTTGCAGTTGTGACTGGAGCAAAATTCTCATGGGTCCCATTTAGCCCAAGTGCAACATGGCTGAAATCAGCATGAGTGACCTCTTGGTTTGGTGCCCCACAAATAGCAATGTCAGAGCTACCTTAACTGCTGGGATTTTATTAACCTTGTCAGTTTTTCTCAGCCATCAAAAGGAATTCAGGGAGCTTAAAAACCAGAACAACCACTCTGCCTATAAAGTACCTGGGTCTTAACCTGCCAGCCCTGTCCTTACAGGGGAAGAGTTGGAATTTCACAGCCACCCATGTCTAATTAAAGGATTCCAGTAGCAATAACAGAAATATAGGGGTTCCCTCCCCCAAAAAAAAATCCCCCGAAAAATTTCTTTACAAATTCTGTAATTATTCTATATGATAAGATCTGATTTTCTCTGTTAGGTTGCCTCTGGTTTTCCCATGAGAGAGAACCTGATTCTGCTGTAGCTGAAGTCAAGGGCATCCTCATCTCCATTCGTTGCGATGGAGCAGAGGCAGAGTTGCAGACAATTCTGTTTGGGGACCCCAGAATTCAGCAGAGCTTGCCTTGGCTGCTGTGGTGCTTTTGCCTTGGTAGAGTTGCTTTAGAGACACAAGTGGCCCCTTGTATTTCTTTTAGAGCAGCAGTGTCAGTAAGGTCAGCTCTTGTTGTTCTGGGACATTGGGTGAGAAAACGCTGACTTAGGAGCAGGACTGGTTCCCAGGCACAGATGCTTTAGTGTGATTTGCAAGCCTGGCACACATCTGCAGGTTGTGTCTTAGCAGCAAGCAGACAATGTGGCACGAGCATAAAGCCAAGATTTTTTAATTTAATTTTTTTTTTCTGTTTCTTTTGTTTCCTTCTTCTTCCCATGAGTCTTTTAAAACTGGCTACTGTTTTTAAGCACAAAATGGTTTGTGCTTCTTCACAGGGAGTCATTAGACTGTGAATGTCTCTAACTACTGGGCTGACCAAAGCTTTTTTCCACCTCTGTTTTGTGTTCTGCAGTGGCTCTAGCAGTCCTGTGTCAGGCTCTTCATGAAGCTCTTTTGCTTATCCTCAAAGCTGCAGTTTTAAACTTTTGTCTTTTATTCACTCATTGGGATAAATCTTGTCTGCCCTAAAGCTCTGCCACCTCTTGCTGTTTCTGGAGGTTCCTGGCAGCTTGGTTGTGGTTCTTGGTTCTGGCTTGAAGAGTGTGCTCACAGGATTAAAAGCCACCACATTTTCTTCTTCACACCAGTGTTCTGTGGGAGCAGGGAAAAATCTCATGTGCATAAGAACCAAGTTCTCAGAAAACCCATAACAGAATGAGAAGAGGATTCTATGAGTACAGTTTGACCATCTTCAGCCACACACATAGAGTCTAGTGGACACTGTTGTCTAGTGATGAGTAAATTTGCCACCATCAGCCACAAAGACACTAAATATGTGTCTTTACTCAGGGTTGTGGAATGGGGGAACATTGTACCACAAATTGTTTTTTATTAAGTAGCTGTTTGTACTGGTTTTTAACACTTTAAAAAAAATTAATAATTATGCTGCACTCTGAGCAATGATAATTTGAACTTAAAGTTTCAACAGCATGAAAGGGATCTCACATTGGAGTTGGACAGAAAAGCTGAAAATACAAACAAAGAGCTTGATCTTTTCCCACTGTAGCCTTTTTTCCCTGATTTTGCATAGTTCCTGCCCTTCCTCCTCTCGCCAGGGATAAACCTACTGACCTCATCAGCAGATGTATTTTTAGATGTATTGTTTCTAGCTACAAGGTTGCAACAGAGAGGTCTGTTAACATGTGTTACTTTGAGTTTGTGCTTTTTGTGTTTCAAAATACAAATAACTGCAGCCTTCAGCACCTTTGAAGGGGATGGCCTTGCTGCTCTTTCCTTGCTCCTTTGTGGACTCACTTGGCAGATGAAAGTTCTCTCCATCAATGGAATAGTCTTGGGTTTGGCCACTTTTGATTTGGAATGTATTTGATATTGTTTATAACACTGCTAAATAAACAAAATGATTGCCCTGGATTTGACTGCCTCTAAAACAGAAGGCCATAATGTGTAACATGGAAATAGATGTTTAGTAATTAGTACTTAATTTGCAGCATCACAGAGACACTTGTTGTCAGAGCACATGCCAACACTGCTCACCTGCCTCATAGTTTACCTGTACATTTCCTTACTTGAGTGATAATGTTACAAGATGTGCCTGCAAAGCTGTGACTCCAACTCCTTCATGGATCTCATTCTTCAAATCAAAATTAATTTTGAATGACATTTGTACAGGAAAAATAAAGTGGAAAGAACAGAGAAGCTTTTATAGAGGGCCTATTTCATTAATATTCTTCTGCAACCTGGTGGGACAGAGCTCTGATTGTCATCTGTATACAATTCCCTCCCCTGTTCTGCTGGGTTTGTTGAGCATAAGAGTGTGCTCCTAATTTCCTAATTCCAATAATAAAATGGAGAATTTTTGTGGAATAGGGACCAATTCAATATAATGAGGGACAGCCCTCAAATATTTAAATTGAATGACAAATGAAAAAATATGCTAACTGATGGTTATGTTGATACGTGTGGCCAAACACCTCCCTCTCTTCCTCTTCAAGGCACAGTCCCCCTGAGCTGGGTGACCTCATCATGTTCTAGATGAGTAAAGCAATGGAAATACACCTGCTTTTGGGCTGTGCAGTTGGACATGCCTTTCCCAAGGTGTGCAAGGTTTGAAGGCAAGGAGACTGTGGATGTTTCAGCATATGCAGGGCTGACTCCTGTCTCCAGCCCCAAGCCCTGGGTGCATCCCAGCACTGTCTCTGTGGGAAGAAACCTGCTCCTGGGGCACAGTGTGGATGAAATTGTGTCTAGATCAAGAAGGGAGGTTTGTCGTACACATCTGGCCCAAGTACCAGAGACAAGTACTTAAAAGGGAGGTTGGAAGCTCTCTGGGCCACCTCTGCCATGACAAAGATGACCAGACAGATGGTCTGGCCAGTGAGGACAATCATGGGGACGCTGAAAAAAGCAGCATAATTTTCCATGCAATTTCACTTCCTTCTCATTGCCTCTGTGGAAAGAATTCTGTTGGCTGCTTTGTAGATGGTGTTATGTATAGCCCAAACACTTATTGCCTCTACCTATATGGATACCTATTGTGTAGCAAAGAAAACCAGTGGAAGATAATTAATCCTGGAGGCCCACTCCTCTCACAAAAAAAAATCAATAAAGAGTTTTCCTTGCTATGTTTCCAGGTAGGAGAAGAGAGGACAATTTTTATTACAACTGACAGTTCCCTTCCCTGGAGCAGAAAGGTTTTCCCTTACATCTAGCAGAGAGAATAGTGTTTTGCACCTGCCAGATGCTGTTGCCATGGCAATTGAACTTCACACTTACATTGGAGAAGCAAAGCCCCAGGAGTAGGTACAGAGCAAACACAGCAGAGAGGGTGCTCTGCTGGGGGCTGCCAGGTGGCCCAGGACTTTGCCTCCCTGTTTTCCCCATTCAATAGATGGGTAATTTAACTTTTCAAACAATTTTGGAAGTAGTTTCAATTGAGCAAATGATGCTGGCTGGGAATTTTCTTGCCAGCAGATTGTGTTTGGGCTGCTTGCCTGTGGCTCTGGATGCACCAGTCTGCAGGAGCTGAGCTTGCCTTCAGGGCTCTGCCAGCCCAGCCTGCCCTGACACCTTGTGCCCTACTGGGGCTGTCCCCTCCTATGCCCAGACATACATGTTATGGTTAGACAGCTGTAGGCTTTTTAAAGCACTCATAACTTCCCTGAATTCCTTCACTGGTGCCTAAATATTCACAAGGTACCCTTGCAGGTGGCCCAAACCCACTCCAAAGTGCACAGGGGCCATGAGACTGTCAGCAGGCAATTTATTCTCAACACCCCATTTCCCAAATGTCCCAAGTACATGCACATTTTGGCTGAGGACTTGCACACCAAACTTCATTCCTGATGGATTTTCCACTGTTCAAACACAATTAAAAATCAAGTTAGGGAGTTTGTGGTGCAATGAGCACCCAGAGCTCCTTCTTGGCTCAGCTGCTGCTTTGTATTGAGAGCACCACACAAGAGGATATGACACATTGACCTTAATCATGGGTTGGTGCCCATCCTGCCAGGCATTGCATACATCTAGAGACCTGGCCTCGAGAGAAATCCCTGTTTATCACTGCACTTCTGGCAGCGAGACAGGGTTATGATGTGGTGAGAGGTGCAGCTGACAACTGCAGAGTGCTGTGCACTCACTGGAGGAAAGGAACTTCAGTTGCACTGTGCTATTTTTTTAAAAGAGAATTTTCTATGGAAAATAAACCCCAAAGCTCAGAGAAATGTTATAGGTGAGACATTTCATTAGGACAAATGACTGGTAGAATTAAATACTAATCAAGCTAGCTCTGAAGAAGCATGTTACAATTGTTAGCCCCTAGGACCTTGAAGAATTGGCTTTCTTACAATTTCTACTTTTAAAAAAGGCCAAAATGCATGATGGAAAAAGACTTCTGCTTTAAACAACGTACTCCTAACTCTGTTAACCTCTAGTTACCTTGGCTGAGAGTCATGCCAGTCTCTACATCTCACTTAATGTGTTCATTTAAGCTACTGCATGTGAAGGGTTGGTTACATGCTCATATTCAGGTTCCTTCTGTAGTTAGTGAAGGAACAGAGTCATTGCTCTCAAGGCAGATATCCAACCCCCATCTGATGAACCTGACAAGTGCTTGCTCCCCTCTCTGTTTCCCAGATGGAGCTGGGGCCACAAATGGGGATGGGCACCATCTGCACTTGGCATTTCTAAGCTTAGGTGACAGTCTCACTGTCCAGGTCAGCAGAGAAGCGGCACTGCAGACAGGCAGGAAGGAGCAAAGTCCAGCTACACTCACTGTGTTTCCTTGGAGGAAGTTGTTCTTGAATCTTTGTGGTAGTAAAACATGAGATAAACAAAAGGAGTAAGTGGGGACAGAGAGTGCTGAGCTCTGACTACCCCAGTGAGCTATCCCAGCTCCCCCTTAAACAGGAGAAAATGTTTCTTCATTCTTTTTCTGCTTGTTGGGCCTGTCTAATAACAGAGCACTTCATGGAATACTGTCTGTTTCTCTGGGTCTCCACAACAAGAATTCCCCTAGTCTTTCATGGAGACTGTCACAGAGCAAATAATAAACTGATCTGTCTGGGTAATTACAACAAAATCCATCACTTGAATGGCAGGAAGAAGGTAATGTGCAGTGGCTGAAGGAAAGATCTTCCCTTCTCATCTTTAGCTCTGTGTTTCCATCAGTCAGGCCACTCAGCTTTGAATTATCTTCCAGAAAATGCTGAGGGCTGAAGCAGAGGTTAGTCTTAAAAAAAGGATGAGTGAAGAGGTTGGGTGGGGCTCAATGTGGCTGCTACTTGTGAACATTTGGTTCCCTGGTATCAGCACATGCAGCAGGTGAGGATGGACAGCTGGACTTTTTCACCAGGGCATACTGAAGGGGTCAGACAGGTCAGTGAGGGATGTGCAGGGGCATTGATAGAGGGACATGGCTTTTTGAAAACTTTTGCCCCCAAGTACCACCCTGTGCCATCCCGAGGTAAGAGTGGCTTATGCTTCATTTCCCATCCATACACCAGTTTCCCTGGAAAATGAACATATTGTACTCTGCAGAGGCGGACAATTTGCTGAATTTCATTTCACTCCTTCAATCTGCTTAATGAATAACAATAGGCTTGAAGATTTCACTGGATTCCAGCACTGAGCTGAAATTTTCATTAACAACCGGTTTTCAGACCCCACTTGAATTTGGTTCTGCCTGGATCACCTGCCTCTTGCCTGTCCTTGCACAGCTAAATTTTATGTTGCCAAACTAAATCAGTCACTTCGTGTTCACTTAAAAGGCAGAAAGAAATAGTCTAATAGGAAATTCTTGAAAGAGATTTGTAATGCCAAAAGTTCCTGCATGGACAGATTTCACTCTTCTGGTAGTTAATATGACTCATTTTGAAATTGGATAATTGCTATATGATGGTGAGTTCATCACTTCAAAACAAAATGAGGTGTGGGTGTGTTTATGTGTGCATGCAGGGCATTAGCATTTACTAGCCATTAAAGAAAGTATATCTTCAGTCTACTAGTTCAACTGTTTCCCAAATTGTAGTGGAAACCCTGTGTTAAATAAATAGTTAAAGCCCAGTCAAATATTGGTGGTCTTCTGGATTCTGACCACCATTCATCCTGGGCATGTGAGCTCTGCCAGCTCTGTCCAGGAAAGGGTCAAGGTCCTTGCAGGAAGGACCCAAGTACACATGGCTGGATGCATGACTAAAGCGAAGACACAGAACTTGCAGTGGTACAGCCCAGACTCTGGCAAGACTTGATGTGGTCGTCTGGGCTGAACCTGCAGTGAAGAGAGATGACCAGGTCAGAGGTAGAAAAGGATTCTAAAATAATCTTTTTGCCCTCATAAGCAATTAATATGATTTATGGTTATATTTTAATTTAAATATACTTAGATTATGCCAGAAGTAAAAATACAGGTATTTATATACTTTTTTCTCCTAGAGATTCTAGCAAATATATCCTTAGAACCAAATTCTTGAGCAAGTCAGTACCAGGCAGCTTCAGAACTTTTCAATGACATGGACTGGCTACAAGAGCAAATAAACTACTCCTAAAGTGGAGACAGAATGGAAGAATTCCATCCCATGTATTATTCCATTGGGTGAGGACATGCAAATGTCTGAAGATTATGGGGATGTTGTTGCTCTGCCTTCACTGAAGACCCAGCTTCTCCTAATATTTAATCTAATTCCTACAAATCACAAACAAATGCCCTGAACTTGAGTCCTTCAGAGATAAAATCCCATTTCTTAAGTCTTTCTCATGTTCCAGAGTGACAGCAGAATTGGAAATTTTCAAAAGTGAGCTGGGAAAGACCTTGAACAATGTTTTGAAGTTAACCTTATTTGGAGCATAAATTTGGACTAGATGACCTGTACAAGTCCCCTTGGAGCTCAATTTCCCAGTTAATCTATCTTTCTCTGCAGGGGAATTCTCCCCAGACAGTTTCCATCTTTCCTGAAACACAGTATACATACACAGATATTGAACTACATCTTGGCTTTGAACAAAAGTTATTTTGGATGCTTTATAATCCTGTTCATACACTTCAGTATGATCTTCACATAACAGTTCTCACTTGTGTTCAGCCTACGATGGATGCATCACAACCCCTACATCCTTTCCTGCATAACTCTCATTGAGTTTTTCCCGACCCACTAGGTCTTTAGTTTAATATTTTTGTATACCTGAATATACTTGCACTTATCTTACTGAGTGTTTTAGGTTTTTTTTCAGCCTACATCTCCTGCTTGTTGAGATAATTTTGAATTCCAACCCTATCTTTTGATGTACTTTCACATCAAAGTCCCCTCAAAGCTTGGTATTTACAGATTAAATAACCAGGAGGTTATTAAACACTTCCTGATCTCTCCCTCTGTTCCACCTACTTCTTACAAGTGAGCCACAGAGGAAACATGAAAGACCAAAGGAAGATATTATTTTGCTATTGGATACTACTTTTGAGCTACATTTTCACTGAGAAAAATGAAATCCTCTGTTATGGCCACCCCTAAATAAAGGCAGAAGGCCTACCAGGATGAAGGGTCATATCCTGAACTAAGCCAGCTAACACACTTGAGACACACATTCCCCTCCTAAAGGGCAAGGTGCAGAAGGAGCAGCGGGGGAATAAGCCAGGCCCTTGCAGCACAGTGCTGAGAATTGTGCATTAACATCTGTCGAGCTGCTGCCTTCCTTCAGAGAGCTGTGCTGTTACCTCCTCCACTGCAGGGTGTCTCAGCAGTCTCTGTGTCTCAGGCCCATGGCTTGTTGGCCAAATGCTTTTATTTCATCCATGCAGAAGAGCATCTACACAGCTGTTTCATATTAACCAATGTGTGGCTCACAGTTGTAGGAGCCATCTGTGCTGAGTACCATTTTGACTGCTGTCCTGATGCTTCTAAGAGTAGCCTTGCTCTCCATCTTTCTCAAATGTTATAGAGCCCCCAAGACTATACAGCACATTTATTAAGAGAAAAGAATTTGTTCCACACTGACAGCACTCTCTGGGAACATAGTTCTGAAGTGAAATGCTTTTGCCATGCACAGATGTCAAGCCCCATAAGGCGACCAAGAGCCAGACATGGAAATGTCAGCAGTCTGTTAAACAGGGGGTGGAGGGAATCTTTTATGATTATCTCCAATTAGCTGAAAATGTGAGGAAAAAAAATTTGCTAAAGAACTTTTAGACTTTCAATCACCATTTGTTGATGGCTATAGCTCTTCCCATCTAAACGTAACAAGGGCACAAAGTCCCAAAAGCAGATCTGTAACCTTGACTTTGCAAGGAGCCAAAGGCTGGACTGTCTCTGCACAAAGCACTCCTTTGGAGCATGCAAACAAATCTGCCACAGACTTGCTTCACATTGGTGCTATAAACAGCTTTATTTTGTTCATGAAGTCAGCTCATCACCATCAGGAATGATGGACCAGGAAGTAGCAGTATACTTCCAGGATGCTACTGCTGGCCCTCACCTGTTTCTCTCAGTGCTGGTCAGGGGGTTCTGCATCAAGCTCCCAGATTTAGGATACATCCTTGTTGTTGCAGGCCCGTGTCAGTTCATGAAATTATCTTTGGGCAGGTGCAGCATAAAAATAAGAACATATTGCCAGACATGGGAGTGACTGTTGAAAGCAGCAGAATGGGTATTCCTTGGTGTTTTTACGCCGTGAGATAAGCTACCTGGGATAAGGGAAATCTAGCTGTGCAAATAATGTTTTGTAGTTAATAAAATTAGAGAGAAAATTTTACAGTATTTTGGTGCCTATTCTCCTGCCATTTCTCCCTGCAGGCTATGGAAGCAGTTTCTACCAAAACACCCTATCTGCAGAGGTCAGAAAGGGCAGCTCACATCAGAGGAGGTCCTGGTACAGGTACAGACACAACTTTTTCTCTGCAGTGATGGCCCTGCTCCTTGCCCCAGTGTCTTGCCTTCCCTCTGATCCTCTGCCAGGTTCTAGCTTTTCCAGTTCCACTCTTCCACTACGCACATTCCACTAGAGAATACCAATTGGATCATTCCTGTTCTCACAAACTCTGTTGTATTACCAGTAACAGGCCACATTTCAAATATGTATGTAACAGAAAGAGCTAGCACTCCTACTTCTGCATTAGCTCAGTTCAGAGTAGAAATCCAGTTTGTGTATCCAAGTTCAGACTTAGATGTCCAAATAGGAGACCCCACAAAGCCTTAAGTAGAAACTGTGATCCATAATTCTACATGACTAATGTCAGGAGTATTTTTTTACTCAAATATCACGTTTCCTCTCAGAGATGAAAGCCCTTCCAATAATTGCTAAGGTAGGTTTAAGACTCAACATTTAAATGCTGTCTATCACAGCCTGTGTCCATGCTTGTACCCTTATTGAGAACCATTTTGGGGAGATTCAGCTCATCTAACATACTCATAATTGTAGGTGTCTTCATCTGAACTAATCATTCTGGACTCCCTTTTATAATCAATAGAGAGAAATAAGCAATTTTATGCTGTGACTCATCTGACAAATCTTAACATCTGTTTTAGGATAAAGTGAATCATGCTCTAGAGCTGCTCCTTTTCTTTCTTATTTTTTTTCTCAAGGCAGCAAGTTTTACTAAATTGCTACACACCTCTCTCCCTTTCTGCCCTAGAATCCATCCAGATCACAACATCTCTTAGGCTCTGAATATATCATTTTTGCTTCAGCTTTTTCACATATGGAGTTTGTGTTCTGGTCAGTGCTGTGCCATGGCTTAAAATATGTTTACTGGTGAAGTCCTTTGGGAGATATTCCTCAATGCTTTCTTCCTACATCTCCCCTTCATTCTGCAGCTGTTTCCTCATGTACTGCCAGGGAATGAGCAGCACATCATAACATCTCTGTGCCTTGTGAATGTCTGCAGCCTGAGTAAAACATTTGTATTTTCCTAGGGCTGGCTGAATTATACTCCTACTTTGCCTCTGTCTCTAGGTTTTCATGCTGACCAGCTGAAGCCCAGTTAGGGGGTAGTTGAACACCCTCCCATCCTCAAGTTAAAGAGGAAGAATACAACAAATCTAAGTTTAGTGAGTAGGAGCCATATTTCAAAATCACATTCTGCATGACAGCAGTCTCAAGTGAGCTCTGCAGAATGCAATAGGAGCATTCTTGTGGAGAGCTCTACTGGCACCTGCAAGAGAGCATGAGAGAGATCTGTGTGTGCCATTAGTGTTCTCAGCACAAGCTGATAATCCCATTTTCTTGAACCTTGCTAGAATTTCAAATATATCTGCATAATGCTGATTATCCATGGATGAATTTGTTACATTGCACCATTGCCAAATTCTAGCATGGCCTCAAATTGTACCTTGCATCACTACACCATTTACCTAGGTAACAGAGGCAAGCTGTGTGTTCCAGGCAGCACTAATCTCTTGGTTTTGCATTGATATAGTATTGGGATGAGAGCTGCCTGGGGCAAGCTCATGATAGAGATCCATAGGAATTCACTCCCCCCTGCTGAAATTCCAGAGCCAAACCCAGACTCCGTTGGGGTGTGTGAGTTTAATTGCTGCTGAAGAGATACTTTGCAGATGGGGTAAAAAGGCAATCACAAGATGCATCATGCTATGCAAAGATGTGATCATCTCTGCTCCTGGAGATCCATGAGGATCCCTGCAAGTCCCAAATGTTTCTTTTCCCTTCAGCAGCAACTGGGAAGATGGGTTGTTTCACCCTGCTATGAAACATCTGAGTGGTGCAGAAGGCTGTCAAACCATCATTCCAATGTGAGGGAACAAATTCCATCTTTCAGAGGTGCAGAGAGAAGAAGGCAGAATGCATTGCTGCTGTGCAAACTGAGCAAAGAGATCGTTGCTCATGCCTAGAAAGGCTCTGCTTAAATATCCACTGTGGTAGCTTGTTGGCCTGCACAGAGATCCCACAAACTGAGCAATAAATTAACTCACTCT
Organism: Serinus canaria; assembly: GCF_022539315.1. Lineage (NCBI taxonomy): Eukaryota > Metazoa > Chordata > Aves > Passeriformes > Fringillidae > Serinus > Serinus canaria. Next base: position 83,149,727 of record NC_066313.1, on the reverse strand, counting down.
GGATGGAAAAGGGGCAGTCACATAGACCGGTCCAGAGACATCCTGTGCTGACACCCTCTCTTCCTCAATTGTCAAAATTAGAAGCCCAGGAACACATAGGGTGGGATGCCCCTTCCAAGGGCACTTAAAGTCACAAGGCTCATTTACCTTACAGGGCTTTTTTCACTGTAATATCATGTATGAGCTTTTGACATGTGACCTAGTTTTCTAACCCTTAGTCACTTCCCATATTTCTTAGTACCTGTTGTTTCTTTGTATTGGGTTCTCTCTCTCTCTTTTTTTTTTTTAATAGAAATTATAGAAGACATTGTGATCTAAAAAACTTTTGGACAAAAGGGAAAAAAAAAAACCCAACAGGCAGAGGGATAGATTGCAACCTATTTCTATTTTCAGAAAAAACTCGAGCAATTCTATTACAGAAAAGGAATCTGTAGTGCAATATTAAAAGATAAATTTCTTTAAGAATGAAATTACTCTAAGAAGGATGAATATTCTATTGCATATGTAAAGCTGGTGTTCATCCAGGAGAAAAAAGGACCTTTTATAAGGTCATATGAAACATTTGCAGCAGTAGAAAATGTTACTAATTTACATTCCACAGTTTTTTCTTCTTTTAAATATTTTCTAGCAAAGAAAATGGTTTCAAGCTAAGAGAACCCATTCACTAGATTTACTTTTCTCTTTGGTTAGCCCACTATGTATAGGCAAAAGTGCAGTTTTGCTATCTGCTAAATCTGAGCAGTATTTAACAACAAGAGAAGCCCAGCTGAAACAAATAGTCTCCTTTGTGGAGGAAGAGATAACTCAATGAAAAAGTGGCAGAACTCCAGCAAAAGGCTCAGCCCTGAGAGATACTTAATAGTCTGGCACTGATCCATCATGGGCCCCAGTTTGAAAACTGCAAATCTACCTGTGTCTGCATTGTCAAGCATTTCCTTAGGCACAATGCAAGAGCAAAACACCCCAAATCCTACAGGACACAAGCATAAACAAGAAGAAGAAGAAATAACCTGAGCACATCTTCTGGGTATGACAGAGGTCTATGAAATGCTAGGACAGCTGATGAGGTTAAACAGGTTGATCCAAAGAAGCACCTGATTCATGTACAACTGTTGTGTGAGCCAGTTTTTTAATAGATAATGACTGGTGAGGTAGCTCTATTACTACCAGCTGGTATCCTGTTCTTCATCTTTGGATATAGGCTGAAAGCAATTAGTATTAATCCTATTATACATGCTACATGGAAGATTTGAAAGCCAAAGCAATTTCTTGGCACATGCTTTAATTTTTTTTTTTTGAGGGGAGGGCAGGAAGGGCACGTGGAGAGAGTTGGTATATTTCTTATCTTCTTTTAAACCTTAGCTCCTCAAAGTTTTCATATTCTTACAGAATCTGGTGGGGTTTTTTTGTTCTAAATTGGTGTATTAGACACTATGTCCCAAATTTCCTACCAGATTTGAAAATTAAGGTGTTTGAAAACAATTTATTTTTTCAAGGATAATTTTAAATTCTATTTCTGGAGCTTTAAAGTTCTCTGATTTTGAAGATGTTTTCTTACCTCAATAAAACTGGCATGATAAATGCAAAAAAAAAAATGAAAGGCCATTCCACATTCACAGAGGTTTATCTAAATTTTTAAATTCTATTGTCCATTTAAGTAAGCCGTTTTAGTGATCACTGGCCACTTGTTACTTTATAAACATTAAAAAAATTACTATTTTGTGTCAGACCATCATGGGCTGCAATTATTCCCCAACAGTGGTTAATCCTGGATGACTTGAGAGGAGAACCAGGATATATTGGATATTTTATCTGATCTTTAGGCTTTCATAACTGTTTTCCTACAGAGATACTTCCTAGCATTCCTTCTTGGTCACCAGCTTTCTGAGGAGGACATGGCTCAGGACTGCCCTAGGCTGCACAATCCTCTAAAAAATTCATACCTGAAGTCTTCTGGGGAATCTAATTTATCTTTGAAAGATAGCATCCTTTCCAAAATGAATTCAAGAATCATTGCATGGTGTGGATCAGAACAGATGCAGACTTCTTGATTTCTCTGGTGCAGTCACACTGGAGAAAAATCGAGAGGATTAAATAGGGGGTTTGTTTCTTTCTACACATCTGCCTGTCAGCCACTGAGTCATGAGCTGGTCAAAAGCTGAGGGGATGTGGTGGCTGGAGATGCTTTTGAGATGCTCTTTTCCCATGCTCAAGATTGACAGAAGCAGCTAATGACTGTCTCTGTGCTGAGCCATGTACAGGGTGTCCTGCACCCCTTTCCCCAGGAGCCGGGGCAACAGCTCCTGGCCAGCTCCACTCCTGGCTCTGCATGTGCTAGGGGATGTGTTGGCTGCTGAGGCTTTGCTTTCCTCCTGAACATTGTCAGGCTCTTGGGAGAAGGCTGGGGCCACATGGAAATATCCCATGTCTCTGGGCTGCCAGCTGGACCACTGTGAATAGAGGCTGATATTGCCCCATGAGCACAGACAGAAAGAGGCCGTCCTTCCTTCTGTGGAAAACAGCAGAACGATAATTCTCTTGTTTCCTAATAAGGAGATTTCACAGAGAACTTTAGTTTAGCCAATTTTTGTCACACATTGCTGGTTAATTGTTTTTGTCTCTTAATTAAGTTCATCTGCCAGGATTTACCCAGAGAACTGTAGCTAAGAGCTCTTTTGCTGACTGCAAATGTCTGTGGAACATTTTTCCTAAATTATTTGGTATGCTGTGTTTGAATTTGTTGATCAGAGTTGTCAAAAGTTTAGGACAGGACTTTTTGGTTCATTTAAGGAAGGCTTCAAAATATGTAATTGGCAAAGTTTAAGTTTTGATAGAGATGTTAGAAGTTCCCACATATCCCTTCCCCTCCAAAACCTTTAGAGCACAACAACAACAGATCAGAGGTGGATATAGATTTGCTGAGCTTCATAATAGCTACCTTAGAGAACCTGAACTCCAATCCCATAACTTGAGATGATTCATCATCTTGCAACAGAGTCATCCAAAACTTGGCATTGTGTAGCTGTAAGGGAAAATTCCACAGCTTTGACATATCTCTGATTTTGTTGTGCTTGCACAGTTAATTTTTAAAAGGCAAAACAGATGCCACTTTGAGAAATCTAGTAAAGAAATTAAAAGAAAAAAAAAAGAGATAATTGCTGGTTGAACTAGAACAAAAGGAACAGAAACAATTTTTTTAAAAACTTTATGCACTGCAAATACTTAACTGCTAATATTGTGCTTATCAGAGGAAATATAGAAATAAGACTGGTCCCTTATGCCAGTAAATTTTTTTCCCTTTTTCAGAATAATTTTTAGGTACCAAAATTTAAATGTACCAAATTTTGGTAAATTTACCAAATTTTGTGGTAAATTTACCACATTGGTAAATTTAATTTCAAATGATTGTTCTTTCCTAGATTTTGGAAAGGAGAGTCTTCTGTGTAAAAAAACAAATCCAAGTTTGGCTCCAAATTGTAGTTAGTGTTTAAAAATGTACTGTTTTGAGATACAGCACATGTCCTCTTGCCCTTGTGGTTTAGTATTCATACTGATCAACTCTCATTTACTTTTTCTTGGGTCAAGAAGAATTATCTGTACTTGTCTGGCTTCAGAAGAACTGCTGTCATTATTTATAGAATGCCTGCATCTTCCTTATATTTACCTCTACAAATTGTAGGAAATGGAAAGTGAATGTAATGGACAACAAGGCAATTGCTGCAATGCCATTTCTCAGCCTGTGCCTATTAGGACCTCCCTCCTCCTGGAACACTGAGTCCATATTTCCATTTAATGCTTCCAAGAAACACATAAATGCTTCCAGACATATGGGGTAGTGAAACATCTTTAATCTTGAACAACTGGGAGACAACCTCCCAGCAATCCTGAATAAACCTTCCCCAAATCACATGAAACAGTCCATCTTCCACTGCAGTCAGGACTTGAAGAACCTAACCAGGAAACTGAAGCTGAAGCTCTCCAAAGTTCACTTTGGCTTTGCAGCAAGAGGACAAGAGAGCATGGCCAGGAAGATGCATCATGCATGCATTTTCAGGCCATGTCATGCTGGAGAAGCTTCTTCACCCCCCTGTGCATCTTCTTTGCCTTATAAATCCTATGGAAATTGTGCACATTGAGGACTTTCTATCTATTTGTAGAGTGCTTGGAGAAACGGGAAGTAATTTTTGATGTTAAATGCAGTGGGCAACAAAGTTGAGAGAAAATTTTAAAAAAGAAGCTGCAGTAGGTGATGGGTAAGGAGGAGATTCATTCCCATCTGGACATTTCCAGCTAACCCATATAAAATTAAATGTTTTTTTTTTTAACATGTACAGAAATTCCTAGTCCATCAGTCAAGAAGTGGTCTCATAAAGACAAAGCATGAAGTGTAATCCTGCAGTAAGCAGGCATGTTGGCACCAGGAGAAAAAAAGGAGATAAATATATTTATACAGACTGAATTTGCTTTACAGAATAAAAGGGATTGCTACTTTGTGGCAAATGACACTGTCCTTGTACCTTAAGCAACCACAGTCACAATAAGTCTCTGAAGAGAACTGCAGAAAATGAAAAAAGCAAGTGTCAGACATGGTCTTTTAAGAAGATTATTTTTTCCAATCGATCTTTTATGGAGAGGGAAACTGATTTTGTCCCATCTCAATCTTAGAGTTTGTTACAAGATTTGCCATTTTTCTAGTCTTCTGTGAACAGAATAATAGTTTGCTTTTTTCTTTCACCTTGGAGCAAAACACTGAAACCTAGAATTATTGCCACAAAACAGATGGGGATATTTCTCATGAAGATGAAAAAGCAAAGACCTAATAAATGAAGAACATTTGAGAAAAGAAGGTTAAAGCAGGCTCTGCTGCACTGTGTTTGGCATTACTATTTTAGCAATGTAGAGGGTTTTACAAACCAATGCTTTTTTATGTTTTAGCAGCTGCAATGCGTCTGAAGGGAAGGCTGGATTGTGTTCAGTGTTCACTGCAAAGGTGGGTGCAGTCTGGTCACAAATCTGGCCATACTTCAGCACTTCAGATCTCCCACAGCTCTGTTCTGGCCAAAGGGGTGCAGTACTGCCAAGTTTTCTCCGTGGCTTCAGCAACCCCCTTCCTTGGGGTTTTTTTTCCTGCTGGGACCAGCCATTCTGACACCATGAGACAGGGACACAGCCAGGGCGGGGATCTGTTTTCTGGCTTGGCTTTCCCCCTTCTCTCTGGATAATATCACCAGTGACCTTGTGGTTTTGGTCAAGGGCTGCAACTGATGCAACTGTGTGCAAATGAGAATAGGAGTTAGAGAGCTGGGGTCCCAAGACAGGCAGTGCAGTGTAGCTGCCCCCAGATACTCTGGATAATACCCCTGTGCCTGCCTAGCTCTCCCTACCAGCTTCCTTGCTTGAAGTATCTTCTCTTCCAGAAAGGAATAGTGTGATTCTCTGTGGTAGCACAGTCTCTGCGACAGGAATTAGCCATTTTTTCTTCCTTATTTTTTGACTGAGCAGTGGTCTCAAGAGGGGAAACTGAATTGCTGTTTTGTGAGTGTGGTGTTAGTTTTTTGGTTTTTAAAAATTTTTTATTCCTTCAATTTCTGAAAGTTTTCTTTCAAAATTAATATATGGACAATGTTATCCCCTGAGATTAAACATGAAGAATTTGAGGCCCGTCAGAGAGTTTATCATAAAGGTAGCAGCCTGTAAAAAGTAATGGTCCTAATAGAAATTTATAGATTTTAAATCCAGAAAGGACATTGGGAATGCATCATATGACCTCTTGTATAACATAATTCATAGACTTTTACTTAAAAATTTTCACCCACCTTAACTAAACCAAATAATCTTGAAAAGATAGATGGCCTCATTTCAGCAATTCAAGATTAAAAAATATAGCATGGGATTTGTTTGTGTTTTGTTTTGTGTGGGTAATTACTTTCACTGTCACAATATTTTGCCCACTTCTGTTATGAGTTTATCAAAACTGTAATACACATCTGTCTGCTCTGGAAAGAGACTTCTTACATCAAGCTCTTCTCCCAACTGATCTGTTCATTAGCAGAAACAAATAATTTCCTCCCCATATCCTGCCAACTAATCAGAAAGAACACCTTCATGTTTGGTGAAAGAGCTAAAGTTTACATTCTTGTTGTGCAGTGGGTTTTTCCTTGGGAGGGTTTTTTTTTTTTTATTTTTCTTTTAGTATTTAGCTGGTGTGTCAGGATCTTCACTTACAGAGCAAGTGTTCTTTGCTTTCAGTTCAAATGGTGGAAAAGCAAGTAGAGCATGTTTTGAGGGCCAATCCATCCTTGAAATTACTGATGTTGGATCGCAGATCTGCTTCTTTACACCAAGGCCTTTTCTATTTTTGCCTGTATAGAAGTAAGTCCTTCAATCAGTGAAAATTTGAGGTGGGTAAATAATAAAGCAAAGATGTGCAGGGCCTCATGCAAGAAAGGGGCCTTTCCTTTATGGTCACCAGTGCTAGCAATAATCCCTATGAGTTATATGGATTTGCACCACAGTATTGAAAGCTTTATAGAAATCCAGAAAGAAGACATCAGCTGGCTTTCCTGATCAACTAGATGTGTTACCTTGTCATAAAAAGTAATTAGGTTTGACATGAACTCATGTTAGCTGTGACTGATGACTGAAGTGTCCTTCAGGTTTTTTTTCAGTAACTCCCAGAATATTCTTCTCCATAATTTTACCAGGCTCTGAAATAAGACTGAGAAGCCTGTAGTTTCCAGGGTCAGCTGTTTTGCCCTTCTTGAAAACTGGGACAATGTTAGCAAGCTTCCAATCAACTGGGACCTCTCCAGATTCCCAGGATCCCAATTCCCAAGACTGAAAAATCACTGAGAGAGGTCTCATGATAATATCAGCCTCCTACATGCTCCTGGCAAAACAGTATTTAGAATGAATGAGGACCCTTTGATCTCCAGCATCTCACCCTTGGTAAAACAGCAATGCCACCAAAGATAGCAGGATGAGGGTTTGAACTTTTTTTGGAGTATTAAGCAGGCCATTGTTTCGCATTTCCTACTTGGATCCTTAAAAAATTCCATTTGATCTAACTTCACTGCTAGTAGTCCAGAAATAAAGCAATTCCTTGGGGCATGAATGCTATTCAGACAAAATAATACCAAATTTTGTCTGCTTTCCCTTGCTGATATCCAGCATCTTTGCCAGCTCATTTTTCCTTAAAGAGGAAATAACCCACTTCTGGAATTTAGATTTTCCTGACTTCTTGGAAAAAGGGAGTATCAAGTGTTCTGAATAATGTTCCCCTTTGAAACCTTCTCAAAATAGCCTCGAAAATATCTACCGCTTTGAAAGTTTGAAGCTCCCTGGGGGTGTAATTCTGCTGACATTGATGGCATCCGCCAGCAGAAACTCTGTTTCTGCAGTTTCTTCTGCGAGCTGCATTGCCTTTTGCTTGATAAGGAAAGCTGCATGAAGCAGGTCCAAGCCCAGCCATGAGTGTCTTTTGCTGTGCTTTAGTCAGGCTGTGCTCAGCCCTCAGGCAGATCTGATGCTGGTCTGACAGGGGCTGAACTACTCTGGCTAGTGGGGTCTCCACTCACAGCTGAGGGAGAGGGCACTTCTCCCTTGAAAATATTTGGTATGGAAATACACAAGTATTTGATCATTTTCCTAGGGAACAAATCCTCCCAAGATAATGAATATAAGTAAAAAAGCAAAGATCTCTCACATTAACCAGAACAGAAGAGTTTCATAATTCTTACTGAACAAATCACATGCAAGTGAGTCATTCATAATTGCTTTATAAAAATAGTGAATAAATGCTGTCTTATTCTATACTTGATTAAGCACCTGTATAACTTTAGTCAAAAGAACCTGTCTTGTGAGCATAAAGTTGTGGGAATAAGGCTCAGTAAGAACAGTACCTTGTGGAAAATAAGAATCCCACAGCCCAAATGTTTTTGGGAGATGCAGTTCACTTTTATGGCATTTTCTACTTCAGGAAGATTCGCTTCTGTGCACGGGAAGAGATTGTGCTTGTCTCTCTTTAGGTAAATGAAACTGTCTCCAAAGTTAGCATAGTAGAGGCAGGAATTTATCTAAAAATTAGTTCCTTCATAAATATGTTGTCTATCTACCTAGATAATGGATAGGAAAGATAGTTCAATTGTGTTTTCTCTTTGCTTAGTTACATCTTTGATCACAGTACTTTTTTATCTTCCTGGAGTGAAGATATAGGCTGAACTCTGGGTACAAAATAAAACCAAGCCAAACTCTTGGATTCAATACATCAGAAAGAGAAAAGCTGTGCCATGCTGAAGTTAGACAATCTCATTCTTTTAATTGAAATGCTATCAGTTTTCTGCCAGGGCACTTCACCATCTCTAAAGCCAAATTCAATCCATGTAAAAGTCAACATGAATGTTTGATTTTGGCTTGAAAAATAGTTTGTTTGACAGGTATTGCCTCAGAGTGCCAAGCAGTCTTTAGTCCACCCACCTGCAGCTCTCCTACTGACAGGTGAGCAAATTCAGCACTCCCCCAATCAATGTTTTGAGAAGTTGCATGTGAAAAGAAAGCCCCAGAAAGCACTTGCAAAGTGAAACACAGGGTCTTAACATGGAAGTTTAAAAAGTCCACAGGCACTGTCCAGATGAAGGCTGCCTTTCAGACCTGTGCTGGAAAAGGTGAGCAATTCTGTATCACTTATGTCTCATCCACTTGATGGGTTTGCCCCCTGAACCCCTGCAGTTGAAATGTCTGATGATTTATGCACTCCATCCCCATTGGCTGTTGGGGAAAGGTATTGAAGAGTACTGGTCCTAAAAGGGAGGATTCTGTGAGAGACACTATTGAAAGTTTTACTAAAATCCAAAAAGTTTATAGCAAGTGGCTTCTCTTGATCAATTAGGGAACCTTGTCATAAAAGGCAAATGAGTTTGTTATTCAGGACTTTTCCTTCATGACCCTCTGCTGGCTGTTCATGAGGGGAAAGTCCTGATTAACAAACAATTTTTGGCGATAAGGTTTCTCCTCAAGGCAGTCTGAGGACTGTCCAGCACACCCTAAAAGAGATGCCTCCATCTGGTCAGTGCACTTGCATTTCAAACCTATATGAAAACCCCTACATTTAGGTGTCTTTATCTGTGATGTAAGCAGCTGTGGTGGAAATGGTGTAGGGCAAGTTGCTGCCATCACTCCTGCTCACAGTTCACCTGGGACACCAGGACTGTTCCTTCACACAAGAACTGGTGCAGGTCCCTTTTTCCCCTGAAGGAAGAAAGTTTTTGAGCAGTCCATCCTCTGTGCTGCTGGTGTCTCCCACCTCAAAATGCCTCTGAGTACTTTTCTAGCATAATTATGGCAATACCCAAAGACATTTGAAGCAGAATGATGCAGCTGCCTTGTCATTGCTCTTAGGATGTGAAACAAAAGATAAGCAAATGCAATATTCAAAATACTAAGGGTTCATACATTTAAGGGTATTAAATGCATTTTCCTGTCAATCCTTAGCTCAAAAAGTTTAGACCCAGAGTGACTTCACCAGGCCCTTGGTAAAATCCCAAATGAGTGAGCCTAGTAGGCCAGATCTGTAAAACAAACTGCTCTTCCAGGCCTGGCAAGTGTTTTTAGGGCTATGACAGTTCCAGTCAGATAGACTATCAAGTTCCTGGCCAGTGCTGCCTTAACATGTTCTCCCTGGTATTCTGTGTGTCCCTCGGCCATGTCCTAAAATGATCTGGGCAATCCCTGTCTGCTCCAAAGCTCAAAGACAACTCCAGCTGCCCTGACAGCTCCTCTTGGAGTGGAAGACTTGTGGGGACTAATTGGAGGAGTAATTAATGGTGTTTGCTGCCAAGGGAAGCATGCACAGCAGCCCTTGGAAGAGCTGTGCTGTGCTCGTAGACGGGGATGGCACCCCTCTCCTGACTTGCTTCTGCTGACAGGATGAAGCTGAGATCTGGGCCCTCTCCTGACACTGGGCACAATGGCAGCTCTGATTAATGCTCTTGTCACCTCATGCATTGATCCTTCCAGCTCATCTCCTCCATTTCACCTGCTTGGCCTACTTCAGGAATCAGCTGCTCTGCAGTCGAGCCTCCATCTCTCTCACATGGAAAACGAGGCCTGCCCAGCCATGGTCGGCCCCACAGAGCCACCGGTGCTAGCTGGAGTCTCACGGAGTGCTTTGCCACATTTGTCACCCCACAACACTTAGGGCCTGGCTTAGTGCTCTGCTGGGCACCACGGGGTGTCAGTGCTCACCTCCAGAAATGCTGCTGACTGCTTTCTGAAGATGGTTAATTGCTTAATTACCATGGTCTGAACAGGAGAGCCTCCATGGCCTTTGAGCATAGGGCACAGGAGGGCACACTGCCTCAGTGCAGGGCTGTACTGCTCTGACAAGGGGCACCAGAGAGCTGGAGGTTGTCAAAAGGCTGAGAAGAGGGGGGTCACCACACCTCCACCCCCGCCAGTGCCAGAAGCAGGGAAGGTCCCACTCTGCCTTTTGTCATGGAGGTCACTACATGGGGATGCAATGGTATTGTAACTATTGGGATGCAATGGTATTGTAACTATTAAACTGTAATGTGGATTTGCATGCTGTTAAATGGCTCAAGACTGATTCCTGACATTGCCTGCTGTTGTAGCAAGGCTGTGAGTGTGGTCAGACAGATAATGCCCTAAGACAGAGGTAGTGCAGGCCCAGCATGTGTCCTCCTTCTTCCCTGTTTGAGGAGAAAACATTTCCATGCCTGATACCTCTCTGTGCTGGGGCCTGTGGCACACATGGTGACAGCACTATGACAACCCAGGACCTGGCCTGCTCACACAAGGACTGTAAAGGCATGGTACAGAAGTGTCCTGAGGTGTGCTGTGCTGTGTGACAAGACACAACAAACCCAAGGTATCAACAAGGGTCTGCTTGAATCCCCACCAGTGGCAGTGTGTGTGCACTGCCCTGTAAAATTGTTGTTTCAATTGTTTTGTTCATCCAGGAATGAAAGAAAAAGTTTTTACAGTTGCACAAACATGTTCATTTCATTAAAAGTAGAATATGTTTTTAGTAGAAAGTGTGACCTTAAAAGAGCAATTTTTCACCACTGGATGGCAGAATCTTCCTCTGGTCTAACAATCTAATAGCAGAACAATTTGCTAAAATTAAAGAGGATTGGATCTGTCATAATCAATCCAAAGTGGAAGGATCTATTGTAAATGTAATTCCAGAGGCAGAAATTATATATTTTAGAAACTCCTTTCTGACTGTAACACCTGACCTTTCAATATCTGTCCTGTTCACGTGAATTACTAGCCACTTGCTCTTCTGAAGATTTGTCAGTGTCCCACAACATTAATCACTGTGTCAACATGGTGTTTGTATCTACATTGAATATTTTTTCTCTTTAACTCCTTATTGTGCCACAATTAAATGTCTGAATCAGGGAAATCACTACATATTTGGGAGAAGTGTTTAGGAAGATGCTGCAGTTGTTAATATTATATCCTCTTAAAAACACAAACAATAAGTACAGGTGCTAAAGTTCAATTAATATAGTGATTGGACTACCAATGGAAATAATATAAAAGAAACAAATATATGTACAATATCTATAGGGACGATGTGGTATTTTTCAATTTTTAAACTTTTCAGGAGTTACTTTTAAATAGGGAAAAAGAAATGTATTTATTCACCACTGCTTCTTTTACTTATAGTATACACTGAGCAGCTTCATTAGACCATGCCTGAGAAAAAGGAGAATATTGAAATGAATTAAGACTTCGCCCTTGCCAAGTGGGAAGACAAACTTCATCCTTAACCTCAGAGGGCTTGGAATTAGTTTCTATCAAGCAGAGACTATTAGTTTCTATTAGCAGAGACCATTAAGCAATTTTGAGCATTGTTAAGAATCTAAAACTTTAATTCTTTACTGAGTTTTTCTTCCATGGGCATATCCATGTGAAGGTTTTCACAGAGATTTGAATAACCTTCAAAATAAATCTCACAACGCTTGGCAAACCTTCTTTTGAGAGAACTTTTTGAAATGTTTAAATGACACGATTTCCCCAAATGGTTAGGCTTTATAAAGAAAACAAAATTATGTGGATAGATAAGAAAGGAGAAAAACCAAGGTGTGTTATAAACTTAGTTGTTTCAGTGTGTGAAGCATCCACTTCGTGTCTTGACTTCTGCAGCATTCTGTGGCAATGACTTCAATAGCATCATTATGTACTTTGTACAGAGTATGTCTTTAGAAGTCTTTGTTCATAGCATTTTGCTCTTTTCTCTACTGGTCATTTATTAATTCTAAGCTTTTTGTTGAAGGGATTTTATCTTAAAAGAGACAAATTAACATTTAGTCTGACAGGAACTGAAATATGCATTTGAGTCACTTTCTCAGCAACAAAATCATGTGATATCATAGAAAAAGTAAAAGAGAAAGTAAGCAGGGCAGTATGAATGCAAATCAAACAGAAGTCACAGGGACATCTCTGGAGGGGCTGGGGATGCCACTGGCATTTCTGTGAACCACGAATCTCCTTGTGTATTGGCAGGTGCTGTGCTGGAGCTGCATTTCAGGAGACAGCAGTAGCTCATATGGCAAACCCCAGTGAGGGGCTGAGAAATTGCTTATTCTCCCCCTTCTGGTGACTACCTTTGGCTCAGGATTACAGCTTACCTTGATTAAAGTGACCCCCAGGTTGATCTAAGATCCACCCCACCCTTCCTCTGTGCAGAGCAGCTCTCTAGTGTGTTCTCCAAAGAGCATCTTAACCCTGAAAACTGCAGAACAGCATTTCCTCTGTGAAGCACTTGTCAAGTTGTGCCAGAGGGTAAGAGGGCCTTGAGAACATCTGGATTATAATTAAGCAGGAATTTCCAGTAACTAGACCTAAGTGTCTTGAACAACAAATTTACTGCTGATAAAGTGAGATGAATTTACCAGCATAATCCTCTGTGTTTTCTTCTGTCCTGAATAAAATGTGACTTTGTAATTTATAGTGAGGGAAGACTAGGAAAGGTTCATTTTCACTTGAGGGCTAATTGCAGGCCAAATAAAAGACTTTATCAATGGCAATACCCAGCAGCATTACAATTCACCCGAGTGCTAGGCTCATCAGAGAAATGTAGAATTTGAGCTGCTGATGAAGAAGTGCAAAACAAGATTCAGGGCAAATAAACCATCACTCAAGATGTTTTAAAATATCCTATTAAAGCTACAGTGAAAGTATAGCAAGAGTTTACAGCATGGCCTGTGTTTTATTTTTCTAAGGACCTCCTCATTCAGCAGAGGCATGTCAGGATAAATTCCCAATAGTCAGAATCAACACAGCAAGTCACTGATATGCATAATGTAACATTCATAACATTGAAACACTGATGTTACACCTGAATTAAACACACCTGGGGCTGCTTCCTGGCATTGGGCCAGCAGGTCTAATCCAGCCTCAACATGTTTTCCGTTTCTTCCTTTTGGAAGAGAGGTGCAGCCAGACAGTGTACTCAGAGTGTCTGCCTGGAAGTGGCTTTCCCTGACCAGATGGACATGCAAGGGTCTTTGCTGCTCTCCCTGTGAGATCCTGCAAAGGGCAGGCCATGCCTCTTCTTTTGCCTGTTGTCTTACAAATACCACTGTCTACTTAGTCCTTGGCCTTTTATTTTTCTCTCAGCTACCATAGGGATGGTACAGAACATCATCTACACAGGTGGAAATTCCTTGAGGTCTCCTCCTACCATTCACATCTATAGTAATATTACAGTGGGCAAGTTTTTTCTCCCTTAATGCATGGGGAACTGCTAAAGAGGGGTTTCCCAATACACTGCTGAGAGAACATGAGGCTCTGAGTGGCTGATTTTTAGTGCTGCTCTTGTCTGACATCACACAGCCCTTAGCTGCTGTGTCCTCATCCCCTGCATGGCAGATTCTCTTTGGAAGGAGCCAATGGACCAATTCAGCACGTCAAAGCTAATGTTGCGAGATCCTTGGGTATATCAACGTTTCCAAGCACAGTCATAAATGTCAGCAACTCCAGCGACGGAATGAATTACAGCGAAATTATGGCTTAACCTGTCACCAAGAGTAGGCTCTGAAATATTGGTAATCTTGCCTGTGTTTTGCAATGTATGTCTTCAGCTGAGGTCACATTGAGAAGTAACTGATGGATGTTTAAGAGAATAAATGGTACACAGCCTGGCACTTCAAAACTCTTCCTTAATTTTTGCTTGTGCTTTGAACATTTATTTATTTTTCCCCTTTTTTTTTCTTTTTGCAAGGCTATCCCTGCTGTATGAATGTCCCTATAAAATGCTGCTGTCTTTCAGCATTAATATCACAGGTACAGGGTTTTGTCTCACTGGGACTGATCCTGTATGTAAAACAACCCAGCTAAATTTGGAAGACCACAAAAAAGCTGTTGGTCCTCCCTTTATCAGTGTCACCCAATCCATTAATGAGATGCTAATTGAAAGGTCTTCACTGATGGCCTAACTCAGCTCAGTAAGGTCAGGATAAAATGTAAGTGCCTCCTTAACTGAACTCCTCAGTGTTCATTCCCTTCCTCTGGCAAAAGGACTTGTGAGATGGGATTCCAGCTTGATGTCTTTGATGTGAGGAAGAAGTCCCAGCACTTATTTCTGACAGCTTTTTCTTCCAACGCTTCGAGTCCTTCTTAAGGCCCTTCTGAAGGCTTACGGGGCCCCTTTGTTCTTGTGCCAGCTCTGTGTGGATGCAAACCATCACCTCAGGACACTAAATTGTCTGATTTGCCAAGGTGGAAATCTGCTTCTGCTTCAGAAAATGGGGTCTGATTTGTGAGGGCATTTGGGAAAGAATGGGAGGTGCTATCTTTGTGACTCACTCTCTCAGGCAAAATGCAAAGTAGGGTAAAGACTGTATAGCAGCAACAGGGAATAAATGGGTTTCTGTTTTGCATAGCTGTTATCCAGGGATACAGGGCTAGAGCAAACATATTCAGTGATAAGGCTCCTTTTTTTGTCTCATTGCTGGGTGTAAAAATCACTGCTCTAAGAGTGAGCAGGAAGAATTTGATGTGAAGTGGCCAGAATAAATGAAGATACACGAACACGGACCAGGGTGGGTTTGTGCTGAGAGGAGCACCTGCAGTTCTTGTGAAGAGAATGACAGGGAAGTCTCTGCAAATTAAGGTACTTTATTTTTTATTGTAAGAAAATAGAAAACCTGCGTCACAGAAAAATGAAACTCCCCATGTCTCCCTAGAAATGGTGGTTCACACTCCTCCAGAGGTTCTTATTCCCTGGATGGTCTTTGAAGGGTAATGAGGTGATCAGTGGAGGACTCCTTCAGCTATTAGTCTTCCCTGGACTGAGTGATACTGCAGAGAATTAAAGCTCCCAGAAGACAACAGCCATTCCCACGATCCCAATACATTTTATTTCTGTAAGTGGAAGAAAGCTGCAACAGAATCATTCACCCTTCCCCCACTGCCCATAACTTCCCTTATTGCTGCTGTATAAATTAAAGCTTGCAAGGGTTTTTCTCCTAAGCAGACTCTTAGGGCAGGTGCAAAACTCATTAAATGAAAACAAAATGTTCAACCCTTCCCTGTTATTTCCCTCTCCATCTGGCCTGCTAAAAAAAAAAAATCCTACAACTGAAATAGAAAAAGGTAGGAGTTTCCTGTTTTGCTCCCTAAAGGGAAAGGCCAAGCTGAGCCCTGGTGCAAGCAGTGAGACCATCCACTCAGCTTTCAACTGGGACTGACCAAGAAAGGAGAAGCAGACTCAGAAGTGGGTGCAGGGATGATGAGCTCTGTGCAGGTGCACAAGAGGAATGAGGCATGTATCTCCTCTTCAAAGCACAGCCCCAGGCCACTGCTGGGTGCACACCTATGTGCAGGCAGTGTGTCCACCAGCAGCTTAAGCTGGCCATTTAGTGACAGCAGATGCATTGAGACTGGCACAGCCACAGTGTGATGGAGCAATATGCCACAGAGATGCATTGACTTCATGGAAACAGGCAGTAAGTTTGCCTCTGCAGTGATTAAATGGAGTTGTAAACAATGGAACTGCAGAATGGCTTTGAAAGGGTAAAATTGCCATGCACTGCCTAACAGAGCCCTTTACCATTTCAAGTTATGGAAACCCAGTACCAATGAAAAATACAGCAAAACCCATAATTGCCTAGAAACTTTAGGTGGACTATACTGGGGTCCATGGGTGCTGAAAACAACCATATTTCTGAATGGTAACTTGCCAGCAGTGTTGGTAGGGCTTTGGTAATAACACCAGAGCCCACATGGCAGTTTTACTTTGCCCTGGTGTGAAGTAATGTCTTCATAACTCTCTGTCAGTGAATTGTATTAGCTGCAGTTCAGAGCAATCAGTCTCTTGGGAAGTTACCATTTGACTTTCTCACTTGCCCTTACTAAGTAATACTATAAATCTTTGAATCATCTGGCTGCCTTTGATCTAGCTGTAAGTGTGTGGAATGCTTGGTGACTGGAGTGGAGGAAGGAGGGAGAGAAATGCCTCATTGCTGTGCTAAAGTCATTCAGAGTGCCGAAAAAAGAGAGATGGATATGGCTTATCTTCCTAATGAAATTATTTTAGTTTGCAATGTTGCAATTTGAGTTATCACACTTCAGAGCTGGGGAGGAATAATTATTTTTGTAAGCGTGTATTTTCTGGGGGAAAAAAAAAAGATGTTTAGTTGTATCTTAAAATAGCTTCAAAAAAGGATCTTGTCAATAGCAGAACTCACAGGTTGTTTGTAAATAGCACTTTGATACACAATTATACAAAATATTTAAACAAGGCAGATTTGAGGAGAGACATGCTGCTGGCAGGTGGAGCACCCATGGCAGAACGTGGGGAACCAGATGATAGTGTAGGGTATGCTGCACTTGCTACAAAAAACCACCAAGTCATGAGCCCAAGTGATTGCAGTACAGAAAAAGCACTGGATTTCCCAAGGGTGGGATTTATCTCATTAAGCTCAGATCTTGCACAGTCATCTAGAGTCCCTTCAGCAGATAACAAACAGACTCAGCTCATTGCATATCCGCTGGAATGTGGAGCTGACCTTGCTTTTTGTTCCTAGTTATCTGGATGCTGCTGTTTGCACTGCCCCTTCCCACAGGCCAAGGGGCAGTTTCTCATCCCCTGAACATTTGTTACCTATGTGAAGTGGGAGAACAGACACGTCCTGGCTTGGCATGGGCTGTATTAGCATTTGTAACAGAAATCATCTGGTGGGCAGCTCTCTTGGAGTGGATCAGACATTACTAAGGAGAAGCACAGCAAGGTGTGCTGTGGGAGGTGCATTACTGAGAGACAATGTGGTCTGTTGAGACTACACTGGCCTTGCTACACCATGTCCATGTCACAGAGACCACACTGCCCTGAAACCTGTTCGGAAAAATGAGAGTGATAGCTGTGCCAAGCGATATATTAAAAAAAAAAAAAAAAAAGGAAAAGAAGGGCATTGTACTCAATATTTGTAAGGCCATCAGCATCCATCAGCAATCACATCTATTAACATGATTACTATTGATAACATACCCTTCACTTCTGTGCTTCCTTAATTTGAGCATTCATGGAACTCAGGTACCAGCTGAAATGCTTCTGATTTTTTTTCCCCTGAATATTACTAGATGAGATTATTATCAATGATGAATAATCTTTGAAAAATGCCTTCCTCTGAGAATTTAATTTTGGCATCCTTTTTTGGTAATATTTAATACTCTCTGACTGTCTGCAAACAAGAGCAGAAATGGGAGAGAAATGCATCCTTGAGCACACGTTCAGTGCTCAAAATCAGCTAGAGCACCAGATTTGAATGAGACAGCAAAGCAGGACAGTCACCTTTTACTCCTGAATGCTCTTGAGGTCAAAAAGGAGAAAATGCACCATTCAGCTATAGAGACTTCCAGTTTCTGAGGCAATCACTTCTTTTTTGCTGTTATCAGCTACTTGTGTTACCGTCTGTTTTAAAAAATTACTCCCACACCCTTTATATCCTTGTATTGTGCTTGTTTATGCAGTTCTGCTGAGGCACTTATGAAACAGAGGAAGCTTGAAACTAATCTTCCTATAGTATTGCACTTAGACAACATGGGTATGTGTGAAAAAAAAAAATATACATATATTTTTTTTTTTGAAAGCTAGTATAGTCAGGCATCCCTAGATACATTTATTTACCTCCTAAGAAGAAAAGTGTATCTTACTATAAAAAAAAGTTTATCTATATCTGTACCTGTACCTGTACCTATAGCATGGAATCATAGAATGAACTTAGAGATCATCTTATTCCAACCTTTGTTCCATGGACAGGGACCCTTTCCACTAGACCACGTTGATCAGAGCTCCATCCAACCTGGCCTTGAATACTTCCAGGGATGGGGCATCCCTGGAAGCTTCTCTGGGCAGCTGTTTCAGTGCCTCAGCACTCTCATAGTAAAGAATATCTTCATAATATCTGATCTAATCCTACTCTCTTTCAGTTTGAAGCCTGGTGCAATCACTCTTGTCAAAAGTTCCTCTCTCTGTCTTGTAGGTTTCTTTCAGGTGCTGGAAGACCTCAATCTTCTCTTTTCCAGGCTGAACAATCCAAATCTCTCAGCCTTTCCCTGTAAGGAGGCGTGCCCCATCAACTTGAGAGGGATGTTCTGATCAACATGGTAGCCCTTCTGGGGACTCACCCTATGGCTGATGTCCTTTCTGTGTTGGTCATATCCCAGATATTCCCAGAGCTGGATGATATCTATGTATTTCCACAAACACTGAAAAAATATAGAGACAGAAATGTGGGAAATGGACACCCCATGCAAAGCAGCAGTGGGATCCTTGCCCCAGACAGTCTTACATGGGCTCAAGCCTCCTGCAGCTCAAAAGGCTCAGAGGGAAATTATGAGTCCAGTCTATCTCTGTTGTCACAGACATGTCCATAAATGTGAATTATGCAGTGTAGTTACCTGGTTACCTGCTCCTGAAATGTATGTTGTACGTAGGTCTGGGAATACCACAGAAGACAAAGGGAGGTATGCCTTGTGAGTAGCTTTCCAGTCCTTATGGAAAATACTATTTTCTGCTTAAAATATACCAGGGTTTTGTGGTCTTGAATTTCTCATGAAAGAGGAAGGCTTTTGATTTTCAGCAAGGAGAGTTGGCTGGAAAACAAGTTTGATTTGCAATTTTTGAGGAAAAATATTGACATTTTATTACATGCCAGGACAAAACTATCCCCTTCCCATTTTTTGTGAGCCGTAGTGAAAGCATATTTTGTGAATCACACTTTAACTGCATTTATGCTTTGAGGCAGGTGAGACCCAGCACACTGAAAAAATGTGCTTGGTGTAAACAACAGGCAAGAAATCCAGGTGCCAGACTTGTGAGAATCGGGCAATGAAAGCACTTTTCTCTCCTGTAACAGAATCAGAGGTGTAAGTTGCAAAAACCACACTGCTTTCCTCCAATAAGTGGGACTCACCTCTGGGACTGCTCATCTAGATGGAACACGGGACATTTGGAGAGAGGAAAGGTTGCTTTTCTTTGGAAGGGCAGAGAGCAGATGCTGTGGTGCACTTTCTACCTGTGTGCTTTGGTTAGTTCCTTCTGCCATTAGGAAGTGGTCCCCACTTCCCACATTTGCAGCAGAGCACTCCCACAGTGCTAAACAAGCCAGGGGATGCAACCTTCAGGCCAGCTAGCAGGACCAGCTCACCAGCCCAGTGCCAGTGTCTGAAGACAAAATGACAGGAGGAGGAGGTTGCATGAGAAATACTAATTCCCTCTAATGGCTGGGAGCAGAGGCACATGCAACAGTTTGATTGGATGCATTTTCTTTAGTAGTGAAGCAGGTCAACTTGGATCTGCTCCAGACAGCTTATTCTTGTCTTGTAATAGAGTGAATAAATATCACTCCTTGCTTGTAAGGCCAGGTCCAAGCAGGTGACTTTCCCCTGGGGAAGCTTCATCAACTCCTCTGCAGCTCTACCAAGATCCTTTGATTAGGCTGAGTGCATTACATAGCAATAACCCTCCCCAGTACTTTGGAAAACCTGTATTAGAGCCAGCAAATGGGGCACCTGGCAGTCTGGATGGATGGACAGCCTAGGTGTGACCACAGCAGCAACATCAAAGAGAGCAGCAGGATGTCATGCCTTGGCAAATGCAGTGGCAGGACAAGAGTAAGAGTGAGTGTGTTCAAGGAAGATTAAACGTGTCCCCGCAGATTGTTGCAGCTCAAGCCCTTACATATGCAGGCACAGACCACATAACTGAGCAGTGGGAGGGATCAATGCCCAAGAGAGAGGCCACCCCCCTGCTTGCCTGGGGCAGCTGCTCCCTTGTACCTGCCCTGGAGCTGCCTCTGCCTCAAAACCCCCTCCAGGGTATGGCACCCAGTACACTGGGGCACATTCAGCTGTCTCAAAACACGAGGCATTTGTGAGCGTCCTTTTCCCAAGCTTACACAGAAGTTCAGGATGGACATGCTGACCCCTGCAGTTCCCTAGCACAACCAGATTGCTCTGGTGTGCTGGGCCTCACATCACTAACTTTTTTAATGAAGAGAAAAATCCTCAGAAATGCAGGTTTTCCTTTAAGGTTCCCTTTATCATTCTACAGGAACAGGGGAGATTTCCTCTACAATGAATAGAGAAGCAGGTATCTCTTTCCAACACCTTCACTGACAACAGCAAACCACAGCTCTGCTGGAGCAGGTTTTCCAAAGTACTGGAGAGGGTTATTACTATATTATGCACTCAGCCTAATCAAAGGAACTTGGTAGAGCTGAAGAAGGATGGATAAATAGTTGCATGGAGCAATTTGCACATCCAAGAGTAGGTGGGAGCCAAACTGCTGCTGTGGGGGTCTCTGGGGGTGCAGCATTTTCCTTGAATCCCTTCAAGCACTCTTGATACTCCTCTGAGGCAGATCCTGAAAGCACTTCACAACCAGCCCAAGAGATGTCCTCCAGCCTTGGCACAAAGCCTGTGACAATCTTGTTTCTCTAACAAGGAAACCCTTTCCAGGAAAGCCTCTGATCTGACAGTGGGGAGTAATACTCATCATTTAGATCCTTTTAAAAAGGATGAAGAGCTTTGGGACTGGGATGGGTGCACCTGAAATAAGAAACCTTGGTCCTATTGAGTGTGTTCTTACCTTGGGTGTGTTCTGGGTTGCTCAGCTGGGAGGTCCAGCCAGCAGTGTCTTGGAGGCAGGACATTTGCAGCCCTTCAGGGAACTTAAGGCTGAGAACCACTGTGCTGACCAACAGCACTCATCCCCTTGACACAGGGCTTAAGGTGCCTTCTCCACTTTAAAGATAATGAAGTGAGTGAAAATCTCTCTAATTGAGCTTGGTCTGCAAACAAGGCAGGTTGGGGAAGTCTGGATGGTCCCCAGAGTACCAGATGATATTCAGGTCCAGTTTTAATTATTTTTAGAGCAAGTATCTTCAGTTTAACCATGTAAGAAGCCTCTGAATTATGTCTACAAACCAAATAGGTACCAAAAGGAATTCCTGCTACACATTATATCTTTCTGCTGCTCATTGCTAAAGGCAATCATCTCTACATCTTTGCAGGACTTGTAGCCTCAAAGATCAAGAATCAAAACTCTTAGTCATATTTTTGTCCCAGAAATCCAGTACTCTGCTTTTTACCTTTTACCAGCAATGCAACTGACAGCTCCTGTACCTTTCTAGGCTCAGCCCCTTTCTTCTCCTTCCTTTTGTGTCTTTCTTCCAGTTTACCAGCTCCACCAAGTAACTAGATGTTTTCTATGATTATGCTCCATGATGAGTTAAATGTTGCTAAAATTATTAAAGTATTGCTATAGAACAAAATGCCCCTCTGGGTGAAAATACAGCAGTTAAATGTGGAAAACCTGTGTCTCTCCATGCAGTCAAAATACAACTTAAAGCAGCAAGATTTCAAAAGTGCTTTAGTTGGGCAAACATAGTGCATAGTTTAGTTATCAAAATATATATGGGTCACTATTGCCCTTTGAAATCACACAGGGTCTCTGCTGGAAGATGGCTGGGATGAAAATTGCTCTGTCTTGGATTTCACATTGCACTTTGGTTTTGCTCTCAGACTGAGGGAGAGGTTAGAGAAATGCTGATGTTGAGGGTACTGGGCTACCTCTCAAAGTCCTTCAGCTTTTCTTTGGTGTTTTCTGGCTAAGGGATATAAGGCAATGGAAGTCAGGCATAGTATTTGCTTCAGGTCCTGCTAAGTTCTAAAGATTTTGTTGAGCCCTAAATTCAGGTAGTTTTCTGAAAATAACATTCATTAATCAAGATTTTCTTCTCTCCTTGGGATACTTGTACTTGGATTTCTGTTACCATCAACTTCTCAAAAATGAAAAAATTGAAGTGTTTAATGCTTTAACACTGTAACTTTTAAGGCCCTAAATTTTTCTTTTTCATTTTTTTGGGGGGGAAAGGTTCTTCTGAAAGATGTGCATGGTTTGCAAAAATCTAGTTGGGAACATGTGGATTTTGGAAAAACCCCATGTCATTTCCAACTGTTAATGTCCCATCTGCCTCCCTAAGACTCCAGGCCCTCTGCAGTTTCTTATCTCATCTCAGTCTTGATGCAGCTTTTTATATTATTGCCCCTGCAGGGATGAAAACAAGCCCCACTGACAAATAACTACATGCACCACAGACATGCAGCTTCTGGACCAACCTCCCCATCTGTACCTTGGGCCGAGGGCCAGGTGCTGAGAGCTGGGACCAAAAAAAAAAGATAAAACTCTGATTTATTTCTTTTCTGTACACCTGCATGCAAGAGGGTGCAGAATATCCCTGCCATGGTGATGCAAGTGCACAGGTTGCCAGAAAATTTGAAGGCTGGATAATAACTGCCTAACAGCATTTTTTAAGGAAAGTGCATATGTTTCTCAATGCCTGCTAACAAGCTGTAGAGGAGTAGCATGGAAATCGGCATCCCCCTGCCCCCGCTGAGCCTAGAAAATGCTATTTAGAGCAGTTTGTTTTCATTTTAGTGGAGAGATTTGCTTTAAAAGCTTGTGCTCTCTATAGTATTATGCAACATATGCCCTGAAAGGCATGTTATTTAATCTGTTTTCTTGTTTGCGTTCTATTTAATGCTAAAGGGGAAAAAGGGAATACAGAGGTTTTCTGCTGTCCTCACCTCAGCAGCTTTTTGAGCAGGGTTGAGAAGCAAAAGCAAGTTCTGCTCCAGGAAATATGGCATGGATGCATTTTGGACAAGCAGGAAAGAAACCTGAAGGTGTGGAGCCAATGTCTGCCTAGCCCTGCATGCAGGAGTGCAGACTGTGCTGCTGGTTAATGTAAACAACACAGGGGTTGTGTGGTTTGGCATTGCACAGGCACTCCAGCCATCTCAGGGCATGACAGCCACCTCAGGGCAGCTGCTCTGTGGTACCACAGATAGCAGCAGCACAGGTTCAGCTCTGCCTCCTCACTGACGGCCTCAGTCCAAAACTTCAACCAGAAACTGGTGAAACTTGGAAAAAAAAATCTGCTTTTTTAGCACAAGTAAAAGTGCAGGATTGCTTCTGTTACTAACCTCAGAATAAATGGCCCTGTCTGTACTATTTCATGAAGAGAAACCCAGGACAATTCCTGCCATTAATTCCTGTTCATTTTGGGGCAGTGAGGTGCTGCTCCAGAGAAAGCAGAGTTTTGTTTCTTGGTTAAGCTGCAGGATTTCTGCCTGGTGTTTGGTTTCTGGCTTCATCCTTTTTTCATCCTCATCACTTTTTTCATGGACTGAACTGAAATAGTGACATTCTCAGAGGGCTCTGGGGAGCACCCTCAGCCCTGTGCTCAGACACAGCTGCTGAAACATCCCCAGGGTGGTGTTCTGGGGCTTAAAAATCTCTCAGTAAGGGCAGCTCCATTTTCCCACCTTTTGCTAGCAAGAAGAAAGTGATTCCTAGGAAAGAAAATACATTAAAGCCCTGTTGGAGATATTTTCCCAAGGAGAGATTGGAAGGGAATGGAGTTGAGGGAAGGTGAAAAGGGAAAATACTGAATTCAGTTTCTGGGCAAGTGTTATACAGAAAAATTCTTATGCCCCTGTTGGTCTCCAAATCTTCAGGGCAGGAGCAGCATGGGTGAAGCCCAGAGATCCAGCAAGTTTCTCACCACTGTCCATAATTCCTCCAAGGGCAGTAGCTCTTGCTGGTCACTGCAGGACTTCCCTTCAGGTGTGGAACAGACTACCTCCCAGGTTTCCTCATGCAGGTCATGCTTTTGCACTCCACAGCCTGGTGCATTCCCTGCCCTTACAGCAGCCCTGACACTCAGGGGGTGTAGATTTTTATCTTTTTTTTTTTTTTTTTTTTTTTGGGCATTTCATGTTCAGGAGAATGGCAGGAATTTTCAGCCTGGATTTGGGAGTCTTGGCACCCTGTATTTTGCATTGCCCAGGGTGGGCTCAGACCCTGACTGTTCCCCAGGAAGGAAATCTTTGCTGAGTTTTCTTTAACGCTGTGAAGCTCCTCTGATGTTATAGCCCATGGTGGCTTTGCAGCTTCACTCCCACAGCCCTGGTCCAAGCACATGTCACCCTCCCAGAGAGCAAAAATTTGGCTGTACTGTCACAGCCATTCCAAAAAAAAAAAAAAAAAAAACCAAAGAAGCAGCAAAATGCAGTGTTTCCCACAGACTTCCTCAGTTGCATGATGCAGTTGTGATCTAAATACCCCAGGCAGCATTTCCAGAGCTTCAATTAAGCACACAGCTAATAAAAGGGATTTTTTTTGGCACAAAGGATCTTTTTCAGTCAGTGGCTGAAGGAAATAGGACAAACCAGGGCGTAAGGAGGGGCAGTGCTTCAGCTCAAGCCCCCTAAATCCCTTATCTTTTGTCAGATGACCTGACTGCCACAAGTGACCATACTTTGAAAAACCCTTCTTGTCAAAATTTCTGGTAGCAAAATCCCTCTTTAATCTACCCTGAATCAGGCCCTGCTGGCCTTTTTTATGCTGCCAGGGTATCCCCAGCAGTGACACTGCCCAGGAGGATGACAGGCTCATAAGAGTAATGGCAGCTCTGGTGAGGGAATGCAAAAATGGTCCTAGATTTTGTTACATGCAGAGTGCTGCCCAGAAGGGTGGGGATTTTCTCATGGAGCAAGGCTCAGACTATAGCTTCCTACAGTGAGAAGTGGGAATGAAACAGGGCTCTCATTTTTTAAGAGCATGAGGAAGGATCCACTCCTCAGACAGAAGTTTTCCTTCAATAACCCAATATGAATACAGGCCACAAAAAAAAAAATAGGAAAAACAAGGGAGTGGCCAGGCTTAAAAGCAGGATTTGGGGTGGGATGCTTTGTAGTCATGCACTGCCATGTTCTGGGTTCTGGATTTACCTAAGGGAGTGTTGTGGCCAGTAACTCTAGACATACATCAGTCAGAAAATAATAATTTAAAAAATGCACAGAAATCAGCTGGCACCTTCCTAAATCAATACAGCTTACAGCAAAGGAAAGAAAAAGTACCCAATTTATTTTCTTTTGGATATTTTTAAGGTAAACAAGCACTTGAAAAAGCTGATGGTATTTTACTGAGTAGATGAATAGATGTGTGGTGGGCTGATCCTGACTGGATACCAGGTACCCACCAAAGCTGCTCTATCACTCTCCTCCTCAGCTGGACACAGGGGAGAAAAACATAAAAAACAGATTGTGGGTCAGGATAAGGGCAGGGAGAAATCACTCACCAGTTACCATCACAAGCAACACAGACTCAGTTTGAGGAAATTAGTTTAGTTTATTATAATTTATTATCAACCAAGTAAGAGTAGGGTAATGAGGAACAAACCCAAATTTTAAAACAGCTTCCCCTCACCTCTTTCCTCTTCCCAGGCTCAACCTCACTATTTCATGAACTTCTCCAGCACAAGTGCCACTGTCACCAATGGGCTCAGCCTTGGACAGCAGCAGATCTTTACTGGAGCTGGATGGCACTGACCTCACTGGACACAAATGAAGTGCCTGGCACTTAGTCACAGAAGCCATCCCTGCAGTCCCACACTGACAAAACCTTACCATGCAAAACCCAATATAAAATTAAAAAGAAACCTGACATTTCTAGACAAGCCCAAATAAATCAATTAACTTGAGAGAAAGCAAATTAAAGTGCTGGTAGTTTACTAAAAAAAAAAAAAAACCATACAAATTTTTATGAGTTGTGGAAAAAAATTCTAGAATGTCCCCAAGTTAAGGTATCTTGTATAGTAACAGGAAAAAAAAAAGGATCAAGCTTTTCCCAGCTAACAATAGCTTCACTGTTCAATCAATGTGGCTTCTCAGGTTGGTGGGAAGAGATGGATGATTGTAAACAGGGGTGTAAAAAGAGGAGGGGTGTGTGTGTGTGTGTGTGTCTCCACAGATGCAGAGGCTGAATGCTGAGCATAAAAACTTCACTTTTAGGGGAGTCTCAGTCTGTGTGTCTAGTTCAGCCTTTTTTACTTTTTTTAGTTGAGCCACATCCCAAGATGACGACCAACAGAAGGTGCTGCTTTGGTATCAAGCTTGTTACCTTCTTGGAGCAAGCACATGTGGAACAAACAAGAAGGGGTTGCTGTTGTTGCTGTTGGGTGCTTCCCAAAGGAGAATTTCTGTCTGGAAAGGTGGTTGGGACTTTTTGGCCATGAGGTGGGGGGTGGCATGAGAGTCAGGAAGCTGCTCTATTCCTGCTGGGTTTCATTTCATGGTTTGAGTGGGAATCATCAGTCAGTTTTCCTCCTGGTCCAGTGGCTGAAGCAAGCAGGGAGCCTCCATCCTGGTGTTCTGATAGATGATCACTTCAGTCTATAATTCTTACATGGGCCTTGAGGACATTTGCTCTGGCCTGCAAATACAAGATGCAGCCTTGCTGGGTGCCAGAATGAGATGCCAAGTTGTGCTGCCCTTTCCACTGGGATGAGAAATATGCCTGGGACATGAATGCATTCATCTTGGGCTGCCTGCCCCCCCCTCAGGGTTTTGTACAAGGGAGTGAGCCTGGCATCTGTGCTCAGAGGGGGCTCAAACAGGCCTGAGTGCCCAGCTCCTCTGCACCTGCACTGGGCTTTTATCCACACATCAGGAAGTTACACAGGGATGATGGCAGCTGCCTCTGAAGGGGTGGCATCCTGTCCCTGCCAGTAGCCTGGAGAGCCCACGGCAGCATCTGTGGCACAAACACATCTTGTCCTCCAGCAGGTTCTGCTGCATCCTGTGGCACCCACAGCATCCTGCAGCATCCTGCTGGATCCCATCATGTCTGTATAGAGCCTGCTGCCCTCTCACTGCAGCAGAATTCATTTCCTCTTTCTGGCTGTGCTGGTGCAGGGGAAAGGCACTGCCTTCCCAACAGCCCTCCCTGGCTCGTGCAGAGATGGCAGCCAAAAGTGACTGGAGTGGTTTATTGTTTATTCACTTGTGGCCTTTGACTGAATGTCGGTACTGGGGTAATTGAGTGCAGGGAGATGGCTCACTCCTCAGGCAGTGTATAAACATGCCTCCTCTTTGGTTACAAAGGACTGCAGAGAGGAATGCTGAGTGCCAAGATTTATGGTGCCACAGGTTTATCAAGGAGGTGAAAAGAAAAAAAACACCTTACTAAAACTCAGCACCATTGTAGCATCTTTCTTCTTTTTTAATGATGGGGGAAAAAAATCTCCCCACTATTACTCTTTTTCTCCTGGCTTTTGGGTTATTTCTTTATTGGGTCTAAAGCTTGTCTGCTTGCCCTGCACTGCCAAGGACAAGCTCTAGAACAGAGCAGCCCTGCATAGGAAACTCTGAGTGACTGGTGTGGGGCAGCAGACAAGCCTGCCTTTGTGTGCTGGTTTGTTTTGGAGGTTTGTCACAGGCTGACACAGACAGGCACTGCTGTGCCCAGGCACCACCCAGCCCCTGGGTGTGCCCCGTGCAGAGCCCAGGGACCCTCGGGACTCTCCGGCTGGGGACAGCTCTCCCAGAAAGCCACACCCTTAAAAATGGGGGGAGGGGGGCTGGTACAAAAGTAATAATTAGGTACAGGATGAGTTTGCTGTGTGTGTGCTATTTTGGGAAGCTCAATTTTCAATGTAGTCTGGTCTTTTTCCAGATTAACAGTGGTGTGAAAATATCCCGACCTTTTAAATAGTCTTCACAAACCTGGCTCAAACAAGTCTCTTAAGGATAAGTCTCCCTTAAATCTGAAGCAAACACAATTAATATTACAGATTTTAGTTAACACTTTCTTTTTTTGGCTTTGTAAGGAGCAAAATGTGGTTTTCCTGCTTGGAGACCCTTGAAGCTGAGCTGTTGTCTCAAGACACCTAGTTACAGGTTTAAAATCTCCACATTGCTTTCAAATAAATATACAGTTTTGTTTTTTGTTTTTTTTTTTGTTGTGAACTTTTTTCTCTCCCTCTATGCAGAATCACTTTCTCTTTGAAGATAACAAGTGGCTGGAAATGAAAGGCAGGAGTGGGAATAGAAGGATACAAGGGCTTTTTGGACTTCAAGCAGGTGATTAAAAACAAAAGGCCACAGTGTGGTAATACAGTCACTTATATTTCTTAGGGTTTTTTCCTGCTCCAAACAAACACCAAACAAAGAAAATGTAAATTACTTCTCTCTTCAGACAACACTGAATTACCTCTAAGTAGTGTTCAAAAGTCTATTATTTAAACATGAGGAAGCCTGCATGTTTCCTTCTGCTTTCTTTGAAAAATGAAAGTGTTCTCCTCTTCAAAACACAGCAGGGGGCTGTGGCAGCTCCTGAGCACAGTTACCCCTGGCCTGGCCCAGCCAGAGACAGTGACCTCCAGACTGTGCTGGAGGTGCCAGCTGTGGGCCCATCCTTGAGGATGGACAAGGATGATGAGCTGAAGAGCTGTCCCTGGCACAGAGCTGCCAGGCAGGAGTAATTCCACACTCAGAGCAGTGCTGGAGAAGAGAAGGGGATGGGATGAATCCTATTAAATTTTTAAGCAGGTTTTCTCTGCAGATTCCACAGAATGGAAAATACGGTGGAGCACCTGTACCTGTAAAATTGTTCACTGGTAAAGCACCTCCTGGTGCACACAGATGTAAGACTTGTGTCCCAGAGCTGTCCCTTCCCAAAAATAGGATATTTTGTATTTAATTTTCCAAAGGGCCCCCAGGAGAAAGAGCACACCCTGGCAGGAGTACATGGGATGAAATGGTGGTAATGCTATGTGGAGAAGTAAAACTGGCTGGAGCAGGATCCCAGTGAATGTTTATATCAGACTAGGATGAGAACAGGGAACTGTGGGAGGAGAATGGTCCATGGGTGCTTGTTTGGAGATGTATTTGGACATGGCTTTCCTCTGCTTCTGTTGCTGCCTCTAGAGGGGAATGTGTGGGGTGCTCCATGCAGTAAAGAAGGTGCAGGTTTGCCAGGGGCTGGGAGAGGGCTGGGACAATCCCCCACTCTTACTGTGACCTCTTCCTGAGGACAGGTAGGGGCAGAAGTATCCCCTGAGACCTCTCAGCATTTGCTGTGTCCCCAAAACCTCATGACGGGAGTCACTGCTCGACTTCAGTCCCGGATGAGCCGGAGCCATCTGGCAAGAGGGCGGTGGCTGGTGGGCTACAACAGCAGCCAGCTGAACGCACTGAAACCACTTGGGGTATTTTTGGAAAAGCTGACATCTTTCTTTCTCTCTTTAGCACTGAATAATCCAAGAGCCTGGCTTCCTTGCACTGTGGGCCTTGCTGAAAGCAGCACTCAATGGACAGGAAATGCTGCCACCTGTTTTTGGTGGTTGCAGAGACCACCAGTGCATTTGGATCTATTGAATTAATTCACTCTTGATCTTCAAAACTCAGAAAACTTCAGATGAAATGCAGTTCTTGGTACCTAATACTGACAGGTAATTTCTATGGGTGCCCAGGGGAGAGGAATCTTTGTCTGTAATACCTCCCATGATGTCATCATTTGCCCTCAGTTTCTGGATGATGCCAACTCAAACTTTCTATTTCCATCATTTTACAAAGAGCTTTTAGCTATAATGGTTTTGTTGAGTTCTTGAGTGTTAAGCAAAACAATCCAGCTATGAAGTTAATTGTGTCTGCAAAATGACAGGGATCTTACAAACTGCAAACACCCAGCCCACTCGGGATAAAAATGGTTCATGCAGCTCTAACAGTACACACGGTTGATTGAGAGTTTGTTGGTAATTTGGGTTTTTTGTAAATATAACCCCCACATTTTCATCAACAATTTGATTTAAAAAAAAAAAAAAAAGGAAGAGCTTTGCATTTTCAGGTTTTTAAAGTGAAAACTCAATATCCCCCTTCTTGCTCTCAAGTTTTCCAGCATTTGCACATAAAGAATAGGATAAGAAGCAGCGTCAGGCCCTTCAGTGGGCAGTTGTGGGGGGTGTGAAGGACGTGTCAGCCAAAATGCTATCTAAACAAGAGGCATCTCTGCTGTTTTCATTAGCACATTTCTGCTTTGTTTCTGGGTGTGCTAAGGGTAAGCAATATCTCTGCTGTGGTTTGGGTTTCTGAAAGTCCAAGTAGATTTTTGTGGGCATTTTTGTGTTTTGGGAAGCAAAGTGTGGAAGGGTGAAAAGGTAGGAATTGTATTCAAGCAAGTCTGGCTGCAGGGACAATTCAGTGCCTTCATGCACATGAAATGGGTGGTCCAGGAATAAACTGGAGACTTAATAATGTGCAGCTTTTGGGAAATGTGATGAACAAGCACCAACAATGTACCATGGGGAATTTTGTGCCAGGAAATGCTAACTTTAGCTACAGTAGTTCTGTGTGTAGGGGTTGTGGGGCCAAAGTGAGAGGCCCCTTGGTCCAGCTCTGAATCAACACTGCCTCTGGAAACCGGCACCCTGTCCTGGCTAGGGGAACTGCCCAGATAATGAAGAGGAATTTAGGTCCCAGCATGTCTCCCTACGGAGGGAATGGGCACTCCACCCGGTTAGAGCAGCTTTTATTGGCCTTGGCCAGCTCTTCACTGACACTTTTCCAAGTCTCTCAGAAGGCTCTTTTAAGCATTTTGTGTTCACTAACAGACTATTTCCATGCGTTGTGTATTTCCATGCTGCAAACCCATGAGCAAGCTAAATGCTGATGGCTTTAACCTGCTTTTCAGAAGGTTCTTGTTTAGTTGTACCTTACACAGGGCCACATCACAGACAGGCACTATGCAAGATGAGCTGATGAAGCAGGACTTTGAGAGCTGACCCAACTAAAGTCCTTCCAGCAGCAGAGCTGGCTGCAGGACCCGTCTGTCTTTGCCCACCCTGGCGAGGATATGCTAAATCTCATCTTGGAAGGATTTATGTAGCACTGCACTTCATGTATCAAGGGAGACATTACTGCACAGAGCAAATATCTGTACTTAAAGCCACATGGAAGCTGCTGCTCAAAATAGAGATAATTCCTTATGCAGCTATATAGAAAATCCTTCCTTAAAAGTTAGTATTTTCTTTCAACTACTCTTCTTCCATGTCAATAAAGCATAGTCCTCATGGCACAGTTGCCATTTTCAACAGTGGCTTTCAATTCTGGATTTTGAGATTTAGGGGTGGTCAGGCTACCAGGAAACTGCAGAAGATTTTAAAGCACACAAAGCACCATGATCCCCTTGAGTGTGTGATACACTGCAGGGTTTCACAGCCCAGGACAGTTGGAAAACCCTTGTCTGCATATGGGTGCCCAGACCCAGAGACATTTGTAAATCTTTACCTGTTGAATACCTCTTAAGCCAGGGCAAAACATTTTGCTGTTGCATCTTTCAGCTGAAGATACCACACAGAGCCTCCTTCCACAGAAAGGACCCTCAGTGAGAGGCACATGGGATGAGCTGTTCCTACTGGCAAAGGTGCCTCTCACCCCTGGGGCAGTGGCCTCAGTGCAGGTGCTTCAGGGGCCCCTTCAGTAGGGGACTCCCCATAGCATCTTCCATTGCAGGAAGTGCAACCATCCCAGGGGTTTTCCCATGGCCAGGATTCATACTGGAGAGTGTGGGAGAGAAACAGGGAGGCTTCTATGCAATGGCACAGGAGATTCCTCATGGAGCAGGAAGTTTCTCTGCCATGTTATCTGTTGCTTCCCTTCCTGGTGACTACCAGGACAATGCAGACAAATCTGTGGTCTCAGCCTAATGAGCAGTGGAGGGCTGCTTGCCCTGGAAGGGCACCGGGGTCCCTTTGCTGTGGCTCCTGCCCCAGTTTTCAACACAGGAACTGTGGGACCAGTAGTGGGACCTGCCCTGGTCCCTGGCTTGGGAGAGCTCCTGACCAGGGCACAGCCAGCACGTTCCTGTTTGCAAAGCAAGTGCTGACCTACCTGAATCTGAGTCAGAATGAATGCTTATCCATTCTCAGCTGCAAGTAACAAACCAAGTTTGTTTGTGGTACAGCTCCAGTAAAATTTAAGCTTAATGGAGTCAAGTCCACCAGCAGGCAGAGAGGGCAATGTGCAGAATCTTTGCAAAGGCAAAAAAAGGGCAGTTGGGAAGCTCTGAAGATCCCCTTATCTCTCCACCAGCCCTGGGACTTGTGAATAGCATCCAGCACTGCCTTTCCTTCCCCACTTTGCTGCACCTGCATGCCCCTGCTTCTCATGGTTCCTGCAGTGCCTTTCATCCCATTGCATGGCTTTATCAGCAACATTTACAGAACTTCCATGTGTGCTCCCTTACAAAAGCACATGGCTGCATTTAATGCTGGACTGGAAAATGCCCAAGGCATAGATCAGTCTGGATCAAGAACCAGCTGCTGCAAAAGCATGAGACTCTAAAAAATACATTTATTTAGTTCAAGTTTTGATGCAGTTTTATGTTTATGTTTTATAAATTGTCACTCCCAGATGATTCAAGCACACACAGTTCTGACAGTTTATTTTAGGCTGAACATCTTCATTTACTGAAACCAGTGTTCATGCAGAACCCTTTTATGTGGCAACTTGAACGAGTGAACCTTCTCAAATCCTCCATGTCTTGTGTGTGTGGATTGGGCAGTCAGTGATGTTTAGGATGTATAAGCCTGGAGTGGAGCAAAAAGTGAGCATGACACTAGAAAGGTGGCTCAAGGCACAACAAAGCAGTGCTTGTTGATTAAGTGGGTAGAGCCTTCAGGAGATGCACTGGGAGTAAGCAAAGACTGCTGCCCTGAGCAGTGAATTGGGTGTGAATAAATGATAAGTCAAAGTTCAATGCAAGGTCATTGAGGAAGTCATGTAATAGAAGCAAGAGCAGTCTCTGAGTAATCTGAAAAGCTCTGAGGAAATTTTATTCAGGGTGTATGGCTGTGGTTTTGCAGCCAGAAAAGGAGGGTGGCAAGCAGATTCATGACTGAGCACACAAAACAGTGATGTATAGCTGAAAAAGCCTGGAAAAAACACTGGAAGGTTGTTTTGTTCCTCTTTTGACAGTTATATGCCCAGTTCCAGTGCCCTGGCATTTGTGTGAGATATAATTTCTGAGATTAGAGAGCCATGCTGATAGAACACTCCTGGCTGTTTCTAATAGATCTTTATACATCCAGAAGGAATTTTGGAAATGGATAAATCACTGAGAAGTTGGTTCACATAAACAAGACTAAGAAGTATGAAACTCTGTGATGCTTAATTCACAACTCTCTTCTTCTCAGTCATTAATTTCATCTGGACTGCTTCAGCCAGCAACATCAAGCAGGCACAGAAGTGCTTGCAGAATTCAGTGCAAATATTTCAAACAGGGTACTGGGGGCTGTTGTTGGTAAAAGACCAAAAGTGGGTACTGTTTTAATTGCTTTGTGGAATCTTTTCATAAATAGTTGTGTGCTTTTTGTGGATTAGCCTCACACATTTAAAACTTTGTTTTGCCTGATATAACAACTGCTCAACTTCACCAACAGGAATAACTTTACAAGTTTTTTCTATTTTATTAAAATCCATCTATAAAGCTTCAAAAAGCAATTAGTGTTTATTTAGCTAAAATGTTTCAAATATTAATAGCAGCTTCAAAATGTTGACAAGTCCTAAAACCCAGCAAGTAACATGCTTTGATGTGTTTGTCTTCTGGCTGCTGAAGGGAGAATTGATTAAAAATGTAAATAATTAGTATGCTTAATATTTTCTTTCCAAATGTGAAATGTTTGGGCTTTTTTTCCCTCCAAACTGTGGTTTAATTTACATTTTATTGATATTATTTATTGATGTTATTTTATAATGTATCTCTCAAAAGAAAATGGAGACAACTTGCTTGCTAACATCCAGCTGACCTGGTTCTTGCCTTCAGGAAACTCTCTGTGCAGGTTTGGCAAACGTTGGCCTCACTGTGGCACATCTTCCTACCCATCTGTAGGCATATCAGCCACTCTGCTGAGGCCTCTGCTCCCTTCAGGTCAGCAGGATCATTTGGTTTACTTAAGATTAAATTAATACATTTTTGAAGGATTGCTGCCACAATAAGGATATTTTATCTTCTAGTACGAAGGGATTATTTTACACCTTAGGTATTTCAAAATAAATCTCTACAGATTTTTTAAAAATTTTTATTTTGCAACAAAATAGAGCAGTTCAGAGGCCTGATTCCCAGCTGGGGTAAGTAATCTTGCAGATACTGGAGATGCTATGATGTTACAGCAGCTGAGGATTGAGATCTACAGTTTCCCTAAATATATGATGCATATGTACAACTCACACCCACAGTGGCAACTTAACACATCTATCTGGCAGTGCATGAGCACCTCTCAGTCCCAAAGGACTCCTTCCATGCCTTACCTACAAAACTAATCTTTGAAACACTGAAGGCACAACAACAAAACCAAATCTTGTGCTGCAAGGGCATGGCCAGAGAGGAATTTATGTTCTTTCTGAAAAGAGTATAATGAAATACAGCCTTGAGCCAAACCCCAGTGATGCTCCAGCCCTTTCTGCTGCCAGCAAATCCCATGAAGACTTATGGGACACCAATCCTGCTGTGAAAAGGAGGTGACTCCTGATTTAGAGGAGTCAATAAGCTTAGGAGATACTCACCTGGCTGTTAGGGCTGCTACAATAACTGAGAGAGGGCACACACCTGCAACATCCCTGGCAAGCTCCTGCAATGACTCTGTGACACTCTTAGACTGAATTTAACATCCTGCAAACCTATGAACCCTGCCCACCTGGTATCTGACACTGTGTCCTTCTGTGAGATCCTCTTTTACAAGCAGATGAAGATTTCTAACCAGATGGCAACATTTACACATTTCAAAGTGTCATTTGACTTCTCCTCTGACATTAAAAGACACTGCATCTCCACACAGATGAGTTATTTACAATGGCAATCTCTGCAGGACCTGTTAAATACAGCCAGCTAACCTTGCAAAAAGATTACCTGCAAAGTCATCCCAACAGTTTCTATCAAGACCAAGCAGGCTGGTAGAGCAAGCAGAGATACCTGAACAGGGGCTGTCTCCCTCAGCTAGAGACCTCAGCAAAGGAGATTTCTGCAGCTGAGCTGAGTCCTGCAGGCTCCTCACCAGTGAGTGGAGAGTGCTGTGACAGCACAGCATCTGCCCTGCTTCAGAGGGGTGTGCCAAGACCCACACTCCTGGCTCCTGTTGGCACTGACAGGGCAGATGCCTTTGTGGAAACTGAGTGGCCACTCAAACTGCCCCATTTCTATCACAATTTATGTAGCAGAGGAGCGCCAGCATGTTTTCAGCCAGTAATACACGAGTCAATAGGTGTGCTTTCCTCCACTAAACCCATACATAGAAACCAATGTTCCTCTTTATCTCAAGAGTAAAAGGAAGAAGTTCAGCTGCATTTTCTTCAAATCAATCATGCTCAAAGCTGTCCACAGGAGGCTGCAATAGTGAGTCCCTTAGTGCCTTTCCCCTGTCCCTAGTCAATTCTAATCCCAAAATGCAGTTTAGTTACATGAGGATGTGTCATGTTTCATGAGGGTAACATATTTACAGGCTGACTGCTCTTATTTACATTGCTTTCATCTCTTCCTTTCATTGGCACTTTACAGTATCATATTATCAATTCAGCCTTTGGGAAAGAGGCCAGTGTATATAAATCTGAAAAAAAAAAAAAGATCCTGAGTGAATTAGCAAGTGACAGATGGTAGGTACTGAGTCTTACCACGCTGAGGCAATCCACGTGGCAGGCAGGTTGCCAGGCACAGAGCATGGCACGAACAAGTTGTGGCCTTAGAAAAACTGATGGCAAGCAATAAAAAGTTCATGAAAGCCTGCAATGAGGAAAAGAAGTGCAGCAGATAGTTCCCATGGGGTCATGGTGACCAGGTGTGAAAGAACCAAGCAGCATTCTAGGCTAAAGCCCCTGGGATCCATCAGCCTGGCACAGGGCAGCTGCACACCCATGTACCACTGGCAGTCTGGGGTTTACAACCACGTGGGGTGGGCTCAGAAATAACCTCAAAAAGCAGTGCAGCTTCCTGCTTTTGGGACTGGACATAGCCTGCTTTGCACCAGGCTCAAATAGCTCTGCTTAGCATGTACCCTCACAGCTGGTCATTTGGCTTCACCACCCCCAAGGACTCAATTTAAGCTGACTGAAACCACAGCAAAGGTGTCTCACAGAATTCCACTCTGCCAGTCCTTCACCCCACCTGCAAGCAGAACAGACCTCTTCAGTAGCAGTGGCTGTGGTAGTGCCCCAGCACCCAAGATCACAGGCTTCCCAGCTCAAACTCTACAGCAGACATGAGGCACCAGTTCTCTGCCACCAAATCCTTCCTTACAAACAAGCAGCAAGCTTTTTGTACAGCATGATATAAAGCCATGCCCAGCCAAACACCAGCAACTCCAAGGGAAGGGCTGAGTTACAATTAATGCCAGACTGGGAAGTCACTTTGCAATATGGATGGTCATTTATTTATTGTTTTATCATGACACATCAAACGCTATGGCTGCAATATCAGAACATGGTGTCATTTATAAAATATCAGTATTATTAATGTGGTGGTAAGATATTGTTAACATTTACAGAGAGGTGTATAATAATTCCATAGCTTTGCCTCAGTGACAAAATACACTGGCAAGCAGATGATGGATGGAATACAGTGACTCTTTATTATCATGGTTTTTCCTCCTTGATTACTGAATGGCCTATAATGATATCAATAATTGTTGCTGAATCTAATCCTTTTGAATATGGTAGAGAGATCCTTTGCTTTTACAGTATGTGTCAGAATAAAAGAGAAGCATCTGAAAAATAAAGAAAAGGCATTTCTTTACAAAATGAGATGAAAAAATAAAACAATATAAATGGAACTTTCAAGTGTTTCTTTTTATATTTAAAGCTCTTTATAAACTGTATTTAAACATTCTTAAATAATCATTCTGTACCTTTGATTTTCTGTTTCACCTTTGGAAACAAATAGAGTAATCTCACTATAAATGTGTGCAAATAGAAAATATATAAATATATTTATGGCCCACATCATAAAAAGGTGGTCTCAGAATTGTCATTTTTACAACAATCGGTTGGGGTTCCTTTCATTTTGTCCTGCAAGTTATTTGAGCTCTCTTCTTTTAAGCCTTTGAAGTCCACATGCAAAGAAGAGCCAAGCACACACATACTGTCCTGTGCTTCATTTTGTAAACTGCTTGATGACACCTGTAAAACAGTCCCAATGTGACTGAACAGTGGAGTTGATGTGATCCACTTCAACAAACTGAAGTCTGCTTGGTCAACTGCTGAGCTCCATGGGAACGTTGTTCCCACAGGCAACGACTCCACCTCTGAAGTGCCACATTGAACTTCATGAAACCCCACGGACCTTTCCAGACCACTTTCCTTTCCTTTCCCTGCTGATGAGGGGAGCTTGTTTTCCTCATACAACACAGCACCCTGGGGAGAGGCAGCCACAGTCTGATCTGTTTTATGGTCTGCCTTTTTGTCCTGTTGGAAAAGTGACTCCCCTGTTTGAGGAGAGGTTGGCAAAGGAATGCTTTGGTTATCAGCCTTGTAACAATCACTGGCATTTGAG
Source organism: Serinus canaria (assembly GCF_022539315.1). Taxonomy (NCBI): domain Eukaryota; kingdom Metazoa; phylum Chordata; class Aves; order Passeriformes; family Fringillidae; genus Serinus; species Serinus canaria. The sequence goes on along the minus strand of NC_066313.1, from coordinate 83,111,812 downwards.
CCAAGGCTCGGGGAGAAGCTGTCTGCAAAGAGTTGTGTCTGACACACTGTCTCCTTCACATTCAACTCGGTGAGAAGCTGGGCACGCGTCTCTGGGGACAGTTTACTCAACTGGCGTCCAAGCTGAAGCTGGGTTGGGAATAGTGTTCCCTGAAGGGTTCTGCACAGGAACCTGCAAGATGACAACAGGTGTGTGAGAAGAAATGAAAGAAGGAAATACCCAATACGTTATTAAGGGAAAACATCCAAAACAAAAGCACAACACAGAAAAATAAGACAGTTCTATGGGCTGTTCCTATGCTCCACACAAGAAAGCTTGCAGATGGACAGCTCTGGATGCCGTGCTAACATTCTGATTAATAACTTAATTAGGCAGTGTAATAAATCTGTATCTTTAGCCAGTGATCTACCTTGTGATTACACACAGTCTTTCATATTTCCTGATGAGGAAAGGCAATAGGGATAAGTCTGCAGACCAAGCTTCCTACATCTACAAATGAGCAAGTATGTTCACAACATACTAGCAGAATTTGAGAACTGTGCATTTTATGTGAGGATGGACTGGATCCAGAAGCATCACAGAAAATGTCACAGGACAGCAAACCTCTGCATGGTCAGGAGGTTTGACCAGCAATCTACAATTATCCCATTCCTGTGGTCCTTGGCCAGGAGCTGTGGTCTGTTCCAGTGGTCAGGAGCACAGAATAGGTGAGAGAACCTGATTTCAAATAATGAGCTGCTGAAAGAAACTCAGTTGGCTGTTAGGCAAAACAAAAGATGGGGAGTGGAAAATGTTCTTGCGCTCCCAATCATATGCATGAAGTGCCTTTACACACAAAAAAAGACACAAGAGAAGATACAATACCTGGGCAGCAATGCAACAACTGGCGATATAATGCAAGTGAAATAGAACACAGGGTCTCCCATCAGCCTTTCCATGGTCCAGTAGGGATTGGATGGAGGATGGCAGACTGGGCAAGAAGCATTGTAAACCAGAGCCACAAAGAAAAATAAAATTATACTGAAGATGCAAGATGACCAGTGGAGAAAAGTCTAGAACAAAAACCAAAAAAATTAACAACATAAGTATATGATTTTTATATTCTGAGAAGTTTGCTGTGACTTAAATTAGAACTTATTTTCTGGAGTCAAAGCTATGCACAGCAAAGAGTTTAGAGCCTTGTATATTTAAAAATTCTTATAAATACAACATTACAAAGCTGTTTGCAGATCATATTTTAAAACCCTTTCTATGCTTTTTTAAAATGCCTGCTAAAAACAGAATGTGCTGAGGGAAAGGAGCAACCATCTTATGTTTTTGAAAGGTGGCACTAAGAGAAGAATTATGTCTATGCCAGTGGTTGGCATACATCTCTGTAGGCTGTGGGTACCTTACCCAAGTTTTGGTTTCAATAGCCAAATGCAGGATGATGGTGAAAAGAGCTATTGTGGTGATGGGAGTTCCCCAGGAGAAGATATCCACCTCTGAATCATAGTAAGTCTGTAAGAAAGAAGACAGAATTTAGTCCAAGCTGTGTTGCCTCCAAATGCTTGAAATAGAATGGCTTAAACCAAACACTTACAAAATAGGGGATGAAGAAGCAAACCAGGCTTTGATACATAGCATCAATCATGTTCATCCAAAACATGTGTGGTTGGTACTCCTGTGTCATTTAAAAAAAACATTAAGAAAATCAGATCATAATGAAGATCCTCTCTGCCAGGACAGGTATTTTGAGAGGGATATTTCAAGGGCAGTTTTAAGGGCTTGGGAAAATAGCTTCATAACTTTGCCAATCATTTACCTACCTCGGGGGATGAAGCATGAACAGTCTACCTGCAACTCACTCTGTTCTGGGATGAAAGTTTGTTTTTTGTTTTTTTTTTTTTTTTCCTGGCAGAGGATGCAGTTTTAATCTGATGCTCAGTCCAGGAAACATTTCTGAAGGTGCCCTTTTTTATGCACTACAGTCAGACCACTAATGAACATGAATAAATAGGTTCTACATCTCATAAGCATAAGCACAAGCACAGGGTATTTATTGGCAGAAAACAGAAAATGCACATGTACACATCTACAACAAAGGTCTTTAGTGGCAATTCATGCAGCAATCTATGCCACAAATATTTATATAAAACATTTATGTACACATAATTCTAAGTATGTGCATAAAATTTCTTGCTAAAAACCAATATTAAACTAACACTTTGGTTTACAGAAATATACAACTTCAGGGGTATGAATGGTCATATAAGGGACCTAGATATAAGGAAAAACAGTTTATACATGGAAAAATGTTTATATAATTTTGGTATATATTCTACTTCTCCAACAACTGGGTTGATCAGGTCTTCTTCGTTTTGTGGAAAATATCACGGCAGACTAAAAATGGGAATGGAAAGATGCTTACAGAGAATTATGGTGTTACTTGGCCTCCTGAACTAACATGGTTAATGACTGCATCAGGCTGTCCAGAGGGATTGTGGAATCTCCAGTGCTGGAGACATTCAGAACTGGACTAGTAAAAACCTGAGAAACCTCATCCCGGTTGGAAGCTGTTTTGACCAGAGGTCTGGATCAGATGGCCTTCAAAGCCATCTAAACTATTCTACAATACTATAGGCCCTTTTTGAAAGAGATCCCACCTCAAACAAGATTTTTAAGTTTTAAAAATCCCTTTTTAGGTAATTATAAAGGGAATATGATCAATAGATTAAAAAAACCCCCAAAAAACAAACAAACAAAAAAACCCCAATGAAACAAACAAAAAAACTTAGAATGATTTCTGGGCTTCTCTACGAGAAATAACTGTTCTGTGAACCTGGGAGACTTCTCAGTTTGCCAGCTGAAGACAGGCAGACATAACCTCCCAACAAGCCTTAAGGCATTACAAGATTTCTATAATCCTAAAAATGTTCAAGAGAGGAAGGTATTAATAGTACAGATCTTTCAAGTGTGATGCACTGAAACAGAAGAAATGTAGAAAACAGAAAACAACAGATGAAAAGGACAGAGTTTGGACTAATGGACTAAAATAAGTTATACTGAAATTCTCCTTTCATCTTTCCAGGAAAGCATCCAGCAATGCCACTACATGTGTGGGGTACCAAATACAGATGTACACTTGGAGGCAAAAAACACTTACTGTGTCCTCTCAGAGGACAGCTTTGTACAACATTTTTAAGAAGGCTTTTGCCTTCAAAATAAAGTCCCCACACAGATAGTTTTGCCAAACAGCAAGATTTTCCCACGGTACACTGCACCTGTAATTACCAGGAATGGTTTGGCTCAAATTCCTCCTGCAATTCCTTTTGTTTTCATTGTTTTCAATTCAAGCAGATGGGCACAAGGTGTTTTCAACAGAATTTTCAGCTGAATCTGTCATCTGTGACTACCTCCCTCAGAGACTAAGTTTATTGTGCTTACTACCAAGGCCATCTTTCTCTTTTTGTAAAGGGCTGGGAACTGAAGTTTTGAATAAGTACTGTGAGGTTGTTCTGTAAAAGCCTTCACTGGCTACAAAGTGCAATCTGTTTTATTTTTTTGGTTATTTGTGAGCCCGGACCATGAAGGAGATGTTCAGTTTAGGTTGAATTAAATCATCCAGCCTTCTCTCCTGACATATTAAAAATATGTCTGGCTGGGGCTTTTTTTGTTAGTGTGTCTTTTGTTTAGGTGTACTTTTGGCATTTTGACTCAGATAAGAAGTATCACAGAGTAATAACACTGACTTCTCAGACTGTATTTACCACTCATCTACCCTTTGGGAGCAGGGCTGGTTTTCAGTTGAAACCAAAGATGTTCAGGAAAGAAACTGCAGCAATCAAGAAGTTTTTACCTCCATATTCTGTCCACTTTTATAAAGCTGAGGTACAGCAATTAACACTTCAGCTGGCACATCCTTGTCCAGCACACCAGTAACCAGTTGTGGAAGAGAAGAGAAGAATAAATTAAAGAAGATCAGATACCACTGATCAATCATTGATGAGCCAGAGAACCCGCAGTAGAACTGGTACCAGAAGAGAAGGGCCACAAACATCTGAAACAGAACAAGCAATGCTCTAAATATAACAAGTTAAGGAGGATCATCATCCCACTGTGTTTTGAAACCATTCTGATTCCAGCTCTGCAAGGACTTATCTAGGAATACTGAACACATGAGCAATCCTTGTGAGGAAACCTGTTCTTTAACTCACTTCCTGATGCATGGACCACTTGGCTAAGCTGCAAACATCTGGCACACCTGCAAGTCTTTGTGCTGCTGCAACCTTAGATCTTGGGCATCACACAAAATTAACTTTCAGTTCAAGTGAAACACTGAGGTGCAATTGAACTAACTGTAAAAAGCTCTTCCAACCACCACCGACCTCTAGGTAAATGAGTACTGATGTCACAGCACTTACACTACTACTGTAAGAGCAAGAATTGCCACAATAATATCCTCTGCTGGCTGGAGATGTTTTGGGAAATTTCTGCAGGCTACAACAGATAAATGCAGAGCTTTTTCTCAAAATCAACATGAGACCAGTAGCAGTAAGGAAGGTGAAACTGGAAGGTCTATAAAAGTCATCTTAACTATTCAGTCTTTGTGCTTTGACACCCAGCAAATTAGCAGTGCTGTAAAGATTCTTTAATCTCCCTTCTTCTTCAGCTCAAGGAAGAAATCAGCTGCATACACGGATGCAGAGGGGCTGTTCATCTACTTGGGCTGGAATTACCCAAAAAGAAACAAACCACACAACTCATTTTTTCTACAATGTCTTCAGCATGGAGAATCCAGAGGGTTCAATAAAGGTGCTGATTTCAGATACTGATGAAGGATTTGAGAAAAAGATAGCCAGCTTCCTAGAGAAGGAAATAAATTCCCAGGCTTGGTTCTCCTAAAACTAAAATTTTTATTATTCTTTGTAAAGTGATTAAAACCAGAAAACTGTTGGAAACTGTTGAGAGTTTTCCTCCTTTTAAGATGGGAAATGACATGACCTCTCCTTTCACTTCCTCTTCTTTTTGTGTTCTGTTCTCAAAAAGCTTTCAGTCAGATGGAGAATGTTAATGTGGCTGAAAATTGAACACAGGAAGAAAAAAAGGTTATGGTGTGTTTAGTCAGTGAAAGCTGCTTTAAGGAGAGTAAACCTGTGTTGTAAAGGGGAATTGCCACAGAATAAGAGGAAAGTCCTGCAGTACACAAATGTACATATGTGTACTGCATATACTATATATATATATGTGTGTGTGTGTATATATATATATATATATATATATATATATATATATATACAGATGGACACACATATATATATAAAGTATATAAATGCTCAGGGAAAGTTTACATACTACATTGAAGTGGCTTGTATATGAGCAGCAAATACACCTCACTGTTATTAAGCCCATTCTATAAATTACCCTAGGGAAAGCTCAATGGTAGTATTTTTGTAAGCACAACCTCTAGAAATGTTTCTGTAAACGTAATTCAAGAAAATTATCTTCCTATAGCCCTAACAAGACTGAGTTTCACAAGCTTACCCTCTTCAGTACAGTTGTCTGGGACATGGCAGTTTCATTCCACACCTGAACATATTTTGAAAATTATTTCTTCTCCACACCAAAGCAAAAAAAAAAATCCTGAGTAATTTCTCAAAAAGAAATTACAATAAATATGTGAAATTATGTACTTTTTTCTTGTTGTTTTGAAACAAATGCAGCTAATCCTGGACATGGTGAATTTTGTCTCTAGGGCCTTGCTAACCTGTCTTGGAAAAAATTTGGCTCTGGCAAAAATAGGTAGTTTGATAAAAATACAGTCAGCTGAAAATCCTCCTGCCAGCTCTGCTATGGGTCTTAATAGTGCTGTTGAAGAAAGCTTTACATATAAATGAGGCTTAAATCAGATTTTTTTTTTTCTCCTGAAATTCATTTTGTATTAAACAAGTTTTTTATTTTATTTCAGATGTTCTCTCTTGCCTCTGTGTATTACCTCTCTGAAAAAGACAAAACAAATTTACATAAAGATTTTAAGTAAAAAAGGTTTCCCTTCCTCCCCTGCCAGATGAGACTGTTTTATGAATGTGGTCCCAGAGGGAATTTCTCAATGAATGAAGTATATGTGAGAAAATTTTCAGTGCTGCTTTGCAGAGACAATGTATAAACAGGAAGAAGATGTGCAGGTAAAATTTTGTTAATGTGAAATCCCTTTTCATCAAGCTCAGATATTGCCAGTCATGCTATGTTTTAGTTTATATTTTACTTGTATTTTTATCATCTCCATGAAGCTAAACATCTTCTTGGATAAGTCATCTAAGTTTTGAAATGACTTTTGCAGCAATGTGAAGTTTAAATTTTAAATTAGCTAGGTTCTAGTGGAGAATGGAAAATTTCATAGTATGAACAAATGGGGAAAAGAAACCACTTGAGCAAACAGAAAACTTGCAGAACATCTGCAGTGTAGCTGTCTTGACTCATGGTGGAGAATCATCCAGAACAGTCTCCTTGCAGAAGCTTCAGGTGCTCCTATCTTTCCATTTTTAACAATCCTTTCTTAAGTGCAGGCACTGTGTCAGGCAAATTCATGTCTATATGCTGGATATCCAACTACAGTTTTGAGTCAGAAGCAACAAGTATTTCTCAGGAAGCTTTGAAGGGTGCCAAAACACAGCCAGCACAAAGAGATCTCTTCAGTTATTTTCTAGCCTTGAGGCAGTAGCTTCTGAAAATGTCTTATTAAAAATGGCATGAGAAGTATTACTTGTCATCAAGGGCAGTTTTACCACAGAAAATGGAAGATTTTACCCAAGCTGAGCAAAAGCATTGATGTACAAGCAACATCTCTGGCTGCTGATTACTGTAGTGTTGTATGTGCATTACTTCTGGGTTTATTTTTTAAATTTTTAATATAAGATGGCTATGCATACAGCTCTTGGAAGTTCAGATCTGATAGTGTCAATGGGTATCTTGGAAACACCCAGCACTGGGGGTGGGAGTACAGATGTTCAGCATCAGTCAGGATTAAACCTTAAAACTGATGCATCTTAACACCACCACGTTTCACTGCTGCACTTCAACAGGTGGCTCTCCACTCAGTGCAGCATTACTTAAATCTGCTTGCTATTTCTGACTCAAGCAGCAGTTCAGATTACTAAGTCCCTTCATTCTTTTGTGTCTGAAAGGGCACTTGTATGCAGTCCCTGCTCTGACCACAGAATGTATTTTAACATGCTTGTTTTAACAAAAACACAATTTATTAATCCTTTAGCACCCTTAGGTATTCTGGTGATGTTCAGAATTTTGAGCAAATAATGGTTTTCTTCTGATAAAAATTGAGGATTAGATTAAAATTGGAAAGCAACTTTTACAAAACTGAAAGCCACTTTTCTTCTGATACTGAGGACAAAATCCAGTCTCCTGCACACAATTCATGCATTGCCCTTGGAAGCAAACAGAGATATGAGAGCTCTATCTTTCCTCTTTTTCTTGCTTCTTCATATGCCTTGCTCCCAAAGTGATTTGTAGCTGTTGCAAGTGAGCAAATATATGTGCCTGCCAGTGACTCCCACCCAGCTGGTGGTATTCTTGGTTTCCTTGTTAGGCTGTTTTCAATCAATCATCTTTGTACTCCAAGATCAATGCAAGGGGCCTTTGTTGAGGCCAAGGAGTTGAGCTGCTTCTGGCTGGATGCCCAGTACTGGATTGAGTCCTGTTTCATACACCAGGGAGGAAACACAGACCCGTTGTCTGCTCTTTACCACCTTGTGCTTCCTTTCTAATGAACTCTTTTGATTAGTTGGAAATAAAATAAATCAAGGAAAAAAACCTTCCAGTCTCTGCATCTGAGACTCAGAGAGGACTCAAATTATCTCAAGTCACAAGGAAATATGTACAGTGATTCATAAACAATGATGAGATACAGTCAGGAAGAGAAAACACAATCAACTGCTACTTGGGACCAATGCTGGATGACTTTGGCATTGAAGACTCCTGTATCCAGCCAGCTAAATTCTGCAAAACTGCTCAGTAAAGAAACTTTTCTTCAGCAGTGCTTGTTATTTGTGTTACCTAATTTGCACATTCAGCAGCACACTGTAGCTGTTATGGAGTGGGTCCCGTATTTCTGAAGCAAATGGCAGCCAGCTGTCTTTCAGCTCTGCAAATTTCTTTGCAGCTTATTTATAAACCATTTAAAGGCTGACCTAATGCTCACTTAGCACAAAATAAACCCTGGAAACATGTGGTGCCATATAGCTGCCAAGTCAAACACTTACTGCATTTTTGTAGAAGAAATACAGCACCATGTTGGCGAGTCGGGAATAACACCAGTGGCCATGAACAAGCAAAAGCTTCTCCAAATGCCTGAACCTTGGGATTGCAAAGTCGCTTGCCATCACCGCCTTTAATGAAACAAAGGTTGGAATCATTATTGTAAAGCACCACCTTCAACACTAACAATGAATCTAGTCATCTTATTGACTCCTACAGGCAGTAGAAGTTGTACTCATGAAGAATGAAATTCGTGACAGTGCTTATGAAGTGCAGCTGCTGCTGCATGGATCTGAAATACCCACGAGCAAACGTGGCAGCTCGGCAGGACACGCAAGGCAACCCGGTCCTCACCCAGACGAGATTGCAGGCTATGTTGCAGATGGTGATAAGCAACAACAAAAAGCAGGAGGTGGGAGAATGGCTGACATGAGCATGAAGGCCCAGGGTTCATGTGTGAAGACCTTGGTGGCTCTATCTTTCTCTGTAAAAACTACAGCGTACTTACAGGGCAAAATGAATTTCCAGAGAATAAGATAAGAACAGCACAATTAAGTGGTTGCATCATAATGATTTAACTTTAAAAGAAAAAAAAATAAAAATATTAGTTTTAATTTAATTTGCAGACCTGGTTTATACAGTTTACTTGGCTGTCTTGAGATATCAGTATTTTGAGGGATTTTTGAAATCACACATTTTCTGTAACAGTGTATGAGAAAAAATCACACTAGATGAGAGTCCTCTGGGACTGTGCAGACTGTCAGATGACACTGACAAAATGAATCACAGTTTCTCTCTAATTCTGACTAAATTTCAGGGTACTGTATATCTAGATGAGACCTACTTGTGTTATCATGGGTGTTTCATGATTTTCCTTATCCTTAAGATCACACTAAGATTTAATTTAGTATTATTTTATATTTCATGTTCTGTTTTGGTATCACCTTTCTTCTCGCAATTCAGTTCAGCAAAAACAGGAGGAAAGGTGAAAACCTCCAAAGGAGCAGCATCTTCCTTACACTCTGCTGGGGTATATTTTGGCTGTATTTTTAAATGAGAGACATATTTCCTTTTAAGTTTCCCTAATTCTCTTTCTTGGTAAAACATCAACAGGGCTCAGTTTTCCCAAGTAGGTGCTTGTAAAAGCTAATAAAATAAACTCTAAAACAGTATGCAAGAGAAGGTGCAAAAACACATTGCAATTTAAGCAGTAGATATATATGAGGACTGAGACACTTTTTAATATGTTGACACATCCTAGGATTTCTCAGCTACTGAGAAACACTTGGTATAACCTCCCTGCACTGAAGTCTGATTTGTCTTGCAGACATATAGCTATCTTGCAGTTTGAGGAGAAAACAGCTATGCTATGTCTGCTTCCTTGTCCTCCACCCCATCTCAGCCTATTCCATGTCAAAACAAAACCGTTAGCTTCATTTGTGCTTCTAACACAGTACTTCTCAGCAGGCTGTGAGAAGTGTCACGATTTTTTTCTTTTTTTATTCCATTTTTATTATGGTGAGGAACATAGAGAGAAAGATATGTTATCCAATTACATTTGCATGTTTACTTAGGCTCAAAATACCCACTTGATTTTCACATTTATTTTTTTTTCTTCCAGCTCCACATGCTTCCACAGAATGTGGAAAGAAAATAAAACTGACAGTATTGCTGTCTTAGGCGTCTAAATGCTCAACATCTTCTGAGTACCTGCATGTGTAAAATTCTGACAGTTGTTTATAGTAAAGAGGTCTGTGTGGCTCCTTAGGACTTGCAGTAAGGGATCTATAAACATTTTCTACTCTGCTGAACTTTCTTTCATTAAGAAATAAAACCAGGTAGTTTAATGAGTTAATGAGAAAACAGCTTTCAGACTTGGATACACTGCAAAAGCCAGGGGATTTGAGGACCAGTTATTATAAGTGTATGAGCTGAACTGAAAGTGGCATAAAGGGGAAATGAGTCAAAAAAATGCTAAGAACAGTTTATGTCTGCATTAGGAAAAAAAGTATCTGAATTAATACATAGGCGATGGAGCTTATTGGTAAGTTCATAAGAGGTGGTAAGACCCAAGAAAAATGTTTGCAGCATTTTTTTTTTTGAATTTATAGGTTTGGAGGGGAGCCCACAAAACCAGCCTTCTCTGTGCTCTCTGGAGCTTGGACTGCCTGCAGAATTTGACGATGCATACACATTGAAAAGTGTATGATAAATAAGAAAAATATCCACTGACTTTTCTCCAGTGACCTGTCCTAGCTTCTGCTGATCTGGAGTCAGAAAATGCATAAAGCTGATACCCAAGTTCATAGCTCAGTTAAATTTTTGTTTTATAAGTTTGTATGTTGACCCAAATAAATTACAGCGTTCATAAAATCCCATGAAATAAAACTCTTCAGCCAACTTGTGCACTGTGTGAGGGAGGCCTCTCTTCCCTTCTGAGCAAAACATCCAGCCAATGTTGCAAAAAATGCAATTTGGGTCAGAGAACCACCCACTGGTAACTAAGTTAAGGAGCATGCTCATCTGCTCAGGTCCTCAGGATGGAAACACTTCCCACTTTCCTGGTAGAGCTATTTGACATATACACAGCTACTCTGTTTTCTCTTTCAATCAGCCTGCCCAAATACAAGGCAGGTTCTGGAAATACAGTATCCTCCTCATTCTGTGTCTTACTGCCACATCTGGTCCTAACACTGCTACTGAGCTGCACTAGCAATAGAGGAGGCTGAGATAATACATACATACTATACATATACATCTTCTCTTCTGGGGATGAGAGAAGTGCCTCTCATACATTGCTAAATGCAGTAATCATAGGTGGAACACGTTCAGAAGACTACAAGGCAAGCACCCTCATCCTGTGATTGGAAATGTGGCCAAACCAAGACTTGCTATAAGGTGTAAGGAGCAGTGATACTGCAAAGGGCCACAATTTCTACTTTATTTACTGTTTTGCTGTCTGAGTAAGCCGAGTGAGTGAGATGAGTGGGTGGCTGAGCTAAGGGTCACCACCACACCATACAAATAGCTACATCAGTTGTACTGGCTTGTGCAGCCAGTACAACTTCTTCTTCCATAGAAGTATACTTGTGTATTCTTCTTCTTCCATAGAAGTATACACAAGCAATACAGGAGACAGGGGAATAAGATGAACCTTTATTTCCTAAATAATGCATAGCTGAGCTTTTTTTCTCCTTTAAACAATTATTTAGCTAATTATTCCTTTAATCATATTGCTTAGAGAGATCTGATAAGTTCAATTTTCTGAGAAGGCAGAGTGTTTGTAAACACTCATGGATCTCAGAACAAGTGTGAGCTCAAACTCAAGCTGAGAGAGCCCTTATAAGACAAAACTGGCACTCCTCAGCACAACTTGCTGCTTTTCCTTCATTTGTGCAGACTATCCAGAGGCAGTCTGAACAATCTGACCTACATGAAGTGGCTGTTTCATGCCCTCATGGGAGTGCTTTCCACTGGATGAGCAACATTACCTGCATGCCTTCTTGACCAGAGATCCCCACACCAACATCTGCCACTTGGATCATGCTGACATCATTAGCACCATCACCTAAAGATGACAAAATGCAGTTTTGCTGTCACTAGCAGACCAACAACAGCTGGCAGCAACAAAACAAAGGAAAAACAGCTGTGTTTGAGTGTTAGTTCAGTATAGTTAAAAGAGACATTTACTAAGTATTCGTTGGGTATAGTAAGGGAGATGTGCAGTAGGAGAAGATACACCTTTAGAATATAAGGTTCTAAGCTTGCAAAGTTTCCAAGACATTCTGATCTTTTTAGACCTTTATATCGCAGGAAAGTAACAACAAAATAAACCCATGTCTTTTTAATAATACCTAAAATTCAGGTATCAGGCTTGAACTGCACCAATAGTAAAGAGTAGAAAGATGAGAATAAGCATCCCCAATACTTCTGCTTCCTGATTAAGAGTCTGCCTGCAATCAGGTATGACTAAGAATTAAATGTGCAAGAAGGCCTAAAGCCAATGAAAATGTCTACACTGTAAAAAATACCAAAAAAAAGTTAAAAAGTAGATGAATGAAAGAAAAAGTCAAGAGAGTAGGGTTGACCAGTCTGAGATCTTCAGTACACACAAGACTGGTAGATTTAATTGGAATGGTTGCAGAGCCACCACCCCCTACTCTGCTTCCAATCATGATCCCACAAGCGAGAGGCGCCGTAGGCAGGACACCAAAACGAGATATGTATCTAGTTCTTAACCTCTTACATTTACAGCCAGCGTACTAATGGAAAATGATACTGTGTTAGCTGACAATTACTTTTAAACTTCAGTGACTGAGGTGCACACCACATTCACCAGTTTCCCTGCTGTTGGCACATGCAAGAGTGGTATCCACTCACCAGACAAAGCTGATGTCTTTGTGACTGTGTGATACAGAATCACAAGTTGGAAGAGATCTTCAAGATCATCAAGTCCAACCCGTGCCCTTACACCTCAACTAAACCATGGCAATGAGTGCCATATCCAATCCTTTTTTAAACACATCCAGGGGTGATGACTCCATCACCTCCCTGGCCAGGCCTTTCCTTTACTTACTCTCAAAAGTAAAAACTTTTTCCTAACATCCAACCTGTATTTCCTTTGGTGCAGCTTAAGACTGTGTCCTCTTGTTCTGTCAGCTGCTGCCTGGAGAGAGAGACCAACTCCCCCCTGACTACAAGGAAGTAGTCCTTCCTTAGGAAATTGTAGAGAGTGAAAGCGTCACCCCTGAGTCTCCTTTTCTCCAGGCTACAACCCAAGTTAGCTCTTGTTGGCTAAAAGGGAGGATGCATACAGCTAGGCTTTAAGCCAGAGCAGGAGCTTAAGCTCAACTTGTAGGCTCAAGATGCTCAGAAAGAAAGAACATACAAGCTGCCCAGTCTCCACTAGCGTCTTTAAGCATTCTGGATAACTCAAGTTAATGAGCCAGATGTTTTTTACAACTTATGCAAATGATTATGTCCACAGTCAGTTAGCCAAAGATATAAATTCAGTAGGAGGGAAGCATATAGTAAGATATGAGCAGGATATAGTAAGCATGAAGATTGTGATAATCAGCACATATTTGGTGATGCTGATGTCACACAAATCTGGCAATTATTATATGTACTTAGGGTTTCTCATGGGCAGGTCCCACCCCTATGTGTTCCAGATATAATTAACCAATACATGTAGATGAAAACAAATGTATTTGTGACAGTATATGCTGAAATTATATCTTCAAATGAAACATGAACCTAAACTTGAGATAAGGAAAGAAGAGCTGATTGACTTGTGTAAAAATCATAGAAACATGGAAGATCCTGTCAAACTTAAGAGAGATGGACTGCCAAAGTCTCCCCTTTGCCAATTGAGTGATTAGGTGGGAAGTGTTGTTATGATACCAGGTGTAAATCCACTCTCTATAATGACAAGGCCAAGTCATAGCCTGTGCTGTATGGCTGACTTGTGATGATAAACACAGAACCTTGAGTTTAAGCATGATTGGATAAAACAGCACTGAGTACAATTTTTTTGGGTGTAATACAGTGATTGCAAAGTGGTGTTTTGCACAGCATAAGATAACCCAGCTCTTCACAGCTGTGTTCAGACATGTCAAAACCTCTTAGCATCATTGGGTCCTGATTACCTAACTTCCGAAGGAAGAAATCCCAAATACTACTCCCAAGTTCTATCCTGGTTTTGACTAAGTATGTTAGAATAAATATATTAGAATTGTTCAGCATGTTTTCAGACAAAACTGAAAGGCTGCTTCAGTTGTGAGGCAGCTGGGAGGGTCCTGTTCGATATAAAAAAAAAAATCAAAATTTTTAAGACACAGTATACATCAAGGCAGACTAGTATAAATTGAGGTATTTACCTATTGCCAAGGTCATTGCTTTGAGTTTGTCTCTGACTAGTTTCACTACCATGCTCTTTTGGAGTGGGGTAGAGCGACAACACAGAACTGAACGGCATCGCTTGGCTAGTGCAAGAAATTTATCTTCTAGCGTGGGTTCCAGGGCATAAGCTAGAGTCCTTCCATCAATGACTAGGCCCAGGCTGGAAAGCACAGGGGAAGAGGGTGGATAGAGAGGGGTGAACCCAACAGTCATGTTTCCAGTAGCTCCGTCTATTGTGTTGTTTGAAAATTTAGACTCTACGCATTGCAGGCACTGTTCCAGCAAGACAGCACATGTCTCCTGAAAAGAAATTCAAAATAAAAATGCTTGAGTGAAAAGAACATGTATTCAAAGGCTTCTGTTTGCTGTTTGTTTAGGCATAACTAATGGTGAATGTATTATTTGCTGTGCTGTTGAAGTTTTAATTTCTAATAATCTTCTACTTGTTCTGAACACACTTAACTCTTGCAGAAGGTATGACAACAGTAAAAAGGAGAAAGGCTGAAAATCTAATTCTTCTTTAATGTGCACTTTTGTATGCTAAATTTCTTTTAGCTCCTTCTCAGAATAACAGTGCTGAGAAATGATATATAATTGGTACCAAGTTAAGTATGGTGATGAACACCATTAGGGTGATGAACACCATGTATACGCCCACAAGTCAGATCAAAGAGTTTTGCATTGTTAAAGGCCAATTAAAGGTTATTTAAGCTGAAATCTCTCTCCTAGCCATACTCAACTAGAAGATGTTATTGAGAATATAAGAACATTTAAAAGAAATGCTATTGGTCTTACAGCAAACTAAGACTAAAAAGAAAAACCATGGAAAATTAATTTACCAGTTCATTGGTACACCCAAGAACAGAAATTGCTGTTATCTTTTCTTCCTTTTTGAAAGAAATTGGAGCTGAATACTGATGGCCTACCTCTCCTCTGCTGATCTGAAGTCCAATTTTATCACCCCATAAAAGGACTACAGCACTATCAGTCTGGTTCCTTGTATGTTAGACCATATCAGTAAACTCTTTGTGACTGCTTGCAACAAGTTGAGCACAGGAAAGATCAGTAATTCAGAAGGCTTAGAAAAGGTCTGTTAGGAAGCAAGGCATTACTGTAGATATGGTTTTATGGTTCTCACTGTTAGCATCAAAATTTAAATATTGATTCTATCTCCAGAGAAAAAGCCACCTGAGAAAACATGAAATCTAAATACTACATTTCAGTGGCATAAAATAAAGCACAATTTCTCAACAGGTTATTAATTGCTTTCTTTCTCAATATGTACTTAATAACAGGTTGCTTTTAGACCCATTAGTGCCAGTACGCAGAAACAGGGATGTTTTGAGAAAGAAAGTGATTTATGCTATGGCATATTTTCATTCATGGTGGAGTTCACTGCACACAGTTACATGCTTTCAGTAAGGTAATGATACATGAGGCTATGGTTTAGAAGCATGATTCACTGAAAAGTATTCAAAGACGTGTCCTACCTGAAAATTATAGCTGAAGCAGGAAAAGAAGCAAAAAAAAAAAAAAAAAAAAAAGGGAAAAGGAAAAAAGCCATCAAACTTTTAATTGCACAAGTTGAAAATAAAGCAAAACTAGTTAATTAGTCAACTTGTATATTGGATCTGCTTACTGGTGATTCAGCATTCAAAGTGATGATTTCTTCATCGTGATCTAGTAGCTTGCAGGCATATGCAATATTAACAGCTGTTTCTTGCTTGTCTCCAGTAAGAACCCAAATCTGCAACCCAGCTTTGCGCAAGCTTGCAATGGTTTCTGGAACACCATCCTGCAAACGGTCCTCTATGCCCGTCACACCTAAGCACATAAGAAAAGCAAAATATTCCATATTAAATGAACATCTAGGGTTGCCCTTGAATTTTAAGCTTAGACTACAAAAAAAAACCCAAAAAAACAAAAACCAAAAAAACAAAACCCAAACCAACCAGACCAGCAGCCACTTTTACTGGGAGACAGCTAAACTACCAATGGTTGCAAGATTTGGGCAGCTTTTTTGGGGTATTGAGGAGGAAGAAAGGAAAGCAGCTGCGGTAAACAGTTGTAAATAACAAATACAGAATTCCAAATGTCAAAAGCCACCAGAAGCCACTCCTAGTTCCAGAGGTTCCCAAGGGCTTATTGTCTCTAAGTTCTAGATCTATATTATTTGTGCTGAATGTTGCTAGAGAAGCTATTGGTTCATGGGGATCCTTTCAATTCCTAAAGGTCTTAACTGCCTTTTCTCAGCAAGAAGAGAGTGGGTCACCAGAAATTCCTCTTTTGAAGGAGACTAACAGCAGGACTGCAGCTTGGCAACAGCGGATTAGACTGCAAACATAAACCTTTTAGTGCCTTGTTGCTGCTCTTGGCTCTTGCAGAAAGACGCTGGTGACCAAATGAGATATAGCAGAAAATAAATCATAAATCTCCTAACCGTGATGTGAGAGTAAAATGTGTATTTTCATGCCTTCAATGCATCTTTCTACCTGTTACAAGACATTTAGTATCTGTTTTAAGTTTACATAAATCATTTGACCGAGACAAGATTTTCATAAATACGAAAAGTGGCAAAAAGCCACTCAGGACCAAGCTCAATGTCACCACTGTCACCATCAGTGTTCCACCGAGTGTCAGAGAGACTTCAACGTGAGGAAATGCAAACCCTGCTACTAGCAAATGAGGAAGTGACAGTCATGCAAGTTATCTGGAACAATAGGAAAAACAAACCAAACTTTTCTCAGCTAATTATTTCTTCTATGGTTCTTCCTTGAAAAAAAAACAATTAACAGAAGTCCCCTTAAGTCTGAGCACCAGTAATTCACATGAAAACACATTCTTAGGGCAGTGTTGGGAAAGCTATTGCTATCCAAATAAATATATTCCAGGCTGAATTTTTATTCCCACAACCGAATGATGACTGATCATTGCATTGCAAGCTTCAAACCACAGTATGAGGTTCTTGGGAAATGACTGAACTAATAGCTTACTACTGGCCAGAGCTCACTTTTTTTTTTTTCTTTTTTTTTCCTTTTTTTTTCAGCTTAGACTGCAGCCAGAGGCAACAGGTACACCCATAGTGGGATCTTGATTACTCTAGTCTGAATTAGGCAACTCATGCCCCCCTTTAAGCCAGGGAAGAGAACCAGACACTTTGAGGGCATGATTCATCTAATCCCAAAGCAGATATCCAAGTCAGACAAAATGAACTACACTTTTTTTGTCTCCCCATTGGTTATATGTCGAGTCTTAGAGATCTGTAGTAGATGCATTAAAAGTTGGGTGTGGTGAATCTGTCTTCTAGATCCATGCTGGCAATTAGTGAAGGTCTTTCAACATCTCAGCTCAAAAGAGTATGATTTAGCTCTTGCAATACTTTTTTACATACACTGGTTTTAACTGCAACCCCTTGCCACAGAAATTACAGGCCCTGAGTGCATGTGCTGAACCTGATATATATGAAAGTTGATGCCTCTTACAGACGCAGTTTGTGAGCTTTGCTTTGTGTGTCTCTGGTGCCCCTGGAGTCAGGGAAGTGTCTGACACCTTGAAGCAGCACTGAACTAATGAAATTCTGTAGACAGCATGGACCAAGTCCTCCTCTTCTTTAGAGCAGCAGTTCCCTTTTAGGATATTGTGTCAAATTCATCCCTGGTATTACTCCACTTACCTCACTAGTGATAAAATGTTGGCAGGAGCAAGGAAAACAGGGTATGTCTTTTATGTTAATTATATCCTATTCCTTTGTGGTGCTGCACGTGACAGCCATGATAAAGTCCCATGAAAGCCAATTTCTATACTGTCAGAAACAATTTAAGGGAACAAAGGGATTTCATAGCCAAGCTTTCAGAATTTTTATCACATTTTAATTTCATGTCCAGCTCTAATTTCATTACCTAGCAGATGCAGATTCTTCTCTAACCGCAGTGCTGACTGAAACAGAAGTTCTTCACGATTTTCAATAGAGGATTCTGCTTCTAAATGAGTTTTTAACCAACAGCCATACTCTTCCTTGCTGAGAACCTATTACAAAGAGTATGTGAGGGCACAGTCAATATGACACAAAGACATTCACACTTTACTGAATAAAATGAAAAAGAAGTTATGAATCAAGAACAACAAAATAATAAATACCTTCAGTAATCTTTGTAAAAGATTACTCTCTCCTTAAAAGCAAAGTAAAAGCCTGCATTTACTTACTCTTTTTGCAATACACAGAGTTCGCAGCCCATCCACAGCATAAAGATTAAGGTAATTCTGGGTTTTGCTTCGGATTTTTTTTTGATGCTTGCCCCGAGGGTCATCTAGATAAGAATAAAACCATAAATTACTTGTTGAAAAATAACAGCAGCTGAATTGCCTCAGAGAATAAAAACTTGTATACAGTGTTCACTGTACCAGCACTTTATAACCGATACTTTTAAAGATGTGTTGATATTTCCTGGGAAACTCAAGTTGGTTTTGTTTTTTTTTTTTTTTTAATCTTTTTGTTCTCTTTTCTGTTCTTCTTCTTCAAAAAAGACAGTGTGAATGTATGTGAGAAAGACTTTTTTTTTACTCAAGTATTTCTTTCACCTGAGTATTTTAAGAAATCATGATAATCTTCACAGCAAACAATACTGTCAGAAATAGAAGTATGATTTCAAATATGCTACTAGCAAATGTTTTTTCTGCTTCTCCACAGCTCATCATGTGCAGAAAAACAACACTTAAAAATAGCACCCAGTCTTCCACCAAGGCTAATATCTGGAAAGAAGTGGAAACAGTGCTCTGTTTTGAATATCTAAGTGCATGAAGGTCCTTTTGTGTGTTATGCTGTACTGATACTTCCTATCAGCCTGAATCAAGGCAAGAAGTCCTGGGTGTGACTGCGATTTCATTTAGAGCAGACTTTGCACTTGCAGACCTCACAGCTAGCTTCCACCTCAGATGCATCAGCAAAACTTCCACTTAGCTTTATCCTTTAAAGCCATGTGTAACTACTCAAAATGAGGACTGAGCATCTGTTTCTTTTCTCTCTTTAGCTGGGACTGGTGCACTGTGCTCACTTTGTGATCAATGTAGAGTACTAAATATGATGGCAGCACATTTTGTTCCATCTTATTACATGGAATGATGTCTCCAAAAATTAAAAACAAGTGATAATGCATCTTTTTTATCATTTAGGATTGAGACAAGTTCATGAAAAAGGTACTGTGGTAGTAATATTTAAAAATATGAATTTCAAGGTTAGCACTTTAGTAAACATACAAGGGGGGGAATTTTTAGATTGGAGCCATTGAGTGAGAATGACTGGTATCTTCTGGCAGGTTTTCCTACTCCCTGATTTGATACACTTTTTTTTACTAAAGTCTGAATATTTCTGGGGGATGTAGAATCATTTCAGGATATAATTCTATAACTGGAGCTGTTCCTAGGTTCACTATTTGAGTTGCTGGTACCTGCACAGTAACCAGTCACTGAGTCAGGTGACCCCTCCTTACCCAAAATCTGGGCAGCTCAAGAGACCTACTACATACAGCACTGAATGTTCTCACCTCTCATACTGAGAGCCTGTGGGCACTATGCCATTATACTAAGCACTTAATATAGGTATATAAATTAGATGGCTTAAGTGTCTTACTATTTATACTTCTCAGTGCCCATTTACCCAGTGTTCACTCATATTGAATTTGATCTTCCTATATGTTGACTGCATACGTATATCTGTCTATAAAGTTACATAGCATTCAGCACTTTCATATTTATACAGCAGCAGAGTGCATAATTGGGCCTTCAGATGCTCTAGCACAAACTCATACATGTATTGATTTTGTAGAAATACGGGAACTGTGAGTTGGGAATCCAAATATTTGGGTCTTGTTCCATTTATCTCAACCATGGATCAGAAGATTTAACTCACTGTACAGCTACTTTCTCACCTTTAAAGAGTTTTCTGTCCTCTCTAGGTCTGCAAAGCTGAGAGTACGGGTACATAGTTGTTCCTAAGGGACTCTGTGAAGATTGTGGTATTTCCTGCATATGTTCATTTAGCTCCATCTGATTAAGGTCATGTAGTGAATACTGACTGGTAGGAATATTCTCATGGGCCTGTCCATCTACCTATTAATGCTACCTATGCCATCACCCTTGATTGTCTCAAAGGGACCATACAGATATATTATTCCAGAAGGACATCCCTATAAGTATTACTTGCAATTGGAAAGCCCTTTCTTACACTGTATATGGAAATATGCATATAAGGAACCAGCAGCCTAATGCAGTTTCATTTTGCTACTTTTCTGTTAGTACATTATAACCTTTCTGGTACATGTGACTTTGCTGTATAATATAGGAATTTTCTTTTCTGGGAGAAGTACTGCAGCAAACCTTCTTTTAGGCTTCTTGTATTAGTGAGGTTTTGTTTTTTTTTAACTTTAGAACAATAAAGCAGGGAAGCATTCTTCCCAATTTATTGTGATACATTAACATTCTGGAGAAAAATGACATATTTTTTGCATATCCCACATGAAATTATCTTATGGGAGTGGCTATTTCAGTGGCTCACTGGCTTCAAATGATACAAACTTCAATAGGTGCTTAAACACATCAAAAGCTGTTTCTATCCCTTTAAGGTTATCCCTTAAGAGATCCCTTAAGATCTCTCTGAATACCTCAGGTGGTAATGCAGTAATCATAATATTAAATGCTCATGCCTCCTTCAATGAACAAAGACAACAACTCTCTACAAGTAGAGATGTGTATACTATTTTCTGTGCAAGTTCTCATTTCCAGCATACCAATGACAGCTAAAGCCCTTTACAGCTGTTCACATGCCTTATCAGTCCTGTCCTGAGATTTATCTTGTGCTCTGAAGTTACAAGGAGGGAAGGAATCTCTTGCAGACAAAACCCAGTTGTGGAGATTTTTTGTTTAGCTGGGATGCAGTGTCTGCTCTGAGCAGTGTGACCACATGCCCCAAGTCAGTGAAAAACAGCAAGGCAGTACCCTCCAGAAGAATGATAGAGAGCTAGTGGCCTTCTGCTTCTTTATTTTCTTCTATAATCTCGAGCTGCAGCAAGGCAGTGCAGTCATTGTTTTCTCAATGATTGATGTTCACAGCTCCTGTGTGAGCTGGGTATTGACTCAAACAGTAACTTTCTTATTTATGAACATGGTGACTGTTGAGATAAAGTAAAAACAATAAACTCTTGGGAATCATTTCAAGGCTTTTGGAAATATCTGTTTGCTATCAGAATACACTAGGTTCCACAGTCTCACCTAGATATACAGGCAGAGCAAATGGAGTCGATTCTTTTTAAATTTTGAGGCTCATGACTCGATAATCTTTTTAAATTTTGAGGCTCATGACAATTTATACTTTTCTATAAGACTCAAGGAAGCTAAAGCATAATACTTCTGCTTCTGATTTCAGGCCATTTCTCTCATCATATTCCAAAATACTTATCCTTCCAAACAGAAATCTTTGTTTCATGCCATGTGGTGTTTGAGCTGGGAGATTACAGACATGGTGCTGCCTTGGTCCTTCAGTCTAAGGGCAGAAGTCTCAAGATACACTTGCTTGACTAGTGTACAGTTCACATGTCCCTTAAGCACTAAGAGAGCAAAGACCAAGTTGTGGGATTAGCTGTCATGTCCATTCACTTTTTAGTCATTTCCTTAAAATGATAATGACTGAATTCTTGTAGCATAACATCTCCTCTCCCACACGTTCCACCATCACCAGTGAACTGGATAAAACCAATGACAGATCTCACAATACAGTTAAAAGCCACAGCATAAATCTTTTTAGGCTCCCTCAACATCCATTGACACTAGGATACTTCAGGCAGAGACAGCAAATTCAGTTCCAGGCCTTGAAAGATACTCAAGAGAAATGTCAAATGCTTTACAGACGGATCTGCTGAAACATACAGAATTACTGAAGCCAGCAGGGGCTTAAGAGGACTAGAAAAAACAAGGGGAACTGCTTAAGGTGTTCTAGTAGCTGCACTTTAAATTGCTTGCAAAAGCAAAGCACACCAGAACTCATAGTTCAATTTGGCTAAAGAAACCCCAAATAACCAAAAAACCCAAATCAAAACAAAAAACTTCCTGCAAAATTTCAGAACCACTTTCAATTTGCTTTCCTGTAATGATGGTGGAATCTGTATTTGCCCAGCTACAGATGCTGCTCATTCCCACAGTGACCTTCAGGAACTCTGCTTCTTCTCCAGCATCTATCACCTTTGATAATGTCACCATTTTTTAATTTTTGAACTGGCCTTACTGTTTTTACCTAGGTGGGTCCTAGACCTGCCTGAAATTTCCCTGAAAATTCCTTAATCCATTGAGTCTTCTGTGAATGGACATTTCAGCTTTGAACACAGTCTGTTATATGGTGGCAAAAAACTTAAGACCTGGCATAAAATATTTTTTCTTTTCTAAATGTTCAGTTCTCATTCAGAAAAACTCATTTCCAATCATTATTTTCTTGGTATTAGAAATTTTCAGAGCTAAAAATTCTCTATTAGTAGTTTGGAAGGAAAGAAGTTTCCATAGATGCTCTATGTGGCTTCTGTGATATCAGATCTTTGCTAGAAAATTATTCATGAATACTTTGTTGTTAGTTAAGGACAAGTTGTTCTTAATTTTTTTGGCTCAGCTTTGATTTATATGGCTGAAACCAGAAACCTAATGCCAACATTTTTTCTGTGTTTCGTTAAACTAAAATTACACAGTGTAAGCCTTTCACAATTGTTTACTCCAACTAATGTCAAAATAACCACAAAGTCAATGCTTTAGGGAAACATGGGAAGTACCTTTAGCACTTTGGGGCTCTGTCCATTCATATTGGGGTAATCTTTAAACACTGCATGAAATTCAGTGTTGAAAATACAGTAAATTAGATGCAAACTGATTAATGCAAACTGAAACCCATGAGTTTCCTCTCACTTCTGAAAACTTACAGGATTCTTCTTGAAACCAACTGATTACAATTAGCTATTTAAACTTGTCTCTGCTTCCTTGGGTGCTGAAGAATTCTCCATGCTTTAGGGAAATTCCATGTTCACAGCTACATGTCTGTTGCTTGCTAGTCAATTATGTATTTGAAGCAAAGATTTCTTGTCTGAACAGCATCTCTACGTCTTTTGCCACAACCTTTCTGTTTTGATGGCTGATTGATTCACATTGCCCTTTAGCATTATAGTTAAACATGAAAAAATGTGCTGCTTAATGCAACATATTTCAGCAAAAGGATGTAAGGACTTACAAATGAAACAAAGGGAAGCTGCAATACATAGTACTTCAGTTTCAAATAAAACATTCAACTGTCCAAGCACTACCAGGCAGGTTTTTCCAAATGAAGGTAAATTGCTTTGGCTAAATTGTAAGAAATTCTTTTAAAATAAAGCTTGCAAGTAGAAGTTCTTCTACAGAAATTATCTTCACTCATTCTTGTGAGGTAAGGAACCAGTAATTTGTTACAGAAAATTTGCAATAATTGCAAAGTATTATAAAAGAAGGGTAATGGCTGCCATTCTACAAAATTAAAAGCATGCAAATCTACTTGCTAGACAAGGCAGTAAGATATTATGAGATCTTCAGCAATTAACGGCCTCCCAACCCCCCGAAGGTAAATTAGAGGCGTACCTGAAGAGCAGGGGAGAAGAAGATCCATAACAACTGAATCTGCTCCTTTAGTGTAAACATTTATTTCATCTGTGAGAGGATGCCTGACCACTACTGACATCCTCTTCCTGACGGAATCAAAGCCCAACGTATGTAATACTTCAAAGCTTAAGGTTCCCAGGTGAGGTAGCTCCACTGATACCTGGTCAGACAGCCTTCCAACCAGAGAACAGTTATATGCCCTTGCTGCATAGACGAGAGCAGCTTCATCTGGACTCTCTGCTTCATAACGGAGTTCTCCTTCCTCAAGTGCACCCCCCACAGCTGTCCTGCCCTGCTGGGAGCTGTAGCCATTGTTGTTCATCTGTGCAGAGTATGCCAGCTTCTCTTCCAGTTTTAATAAAGTGCTATCCGTAGATGTAGATGAAAGTGTGCTTAGACCAAATCTGTGCATTGATTTGCTTGTAGCTAGACTAGAAGAACTGCTGCTGTTAGATCCAGAGGTCAAGCGACTTGGAGTGAATCTTCGTATGAAGTCTTCAATGGTTTTTACTGGAGATTTTAGTTCAAACCGGTCTCTAACCTTGAGATGAAGAAAACCCACCAATGAACAAATGCCAAAGAAAAGCTGTACAAGAATTCTGACACTGATAGTCAGTCGAAGCATCTCCAACTAAAGATGAAATTTTTTTTGAGGGCAAAAAGTAATGGTATTTGTATTTTGAGAAAGTAAATGGACATCACTGACTTAACAACAACCAAAAAACTCACTAGAACTTCAGAGTTATACCTGTGTATGAAAGCACTTATGTTTGTATTAAAACAGTTTTTTCTTCTTTCACCTCTTCAGATATGACTAAGGGATAGTCTATCAATGTTGCACCATCACCATCAGCAGTGCATACTAGAAGCCATCATTAGTATGAACTTGTCATCCTTCATGCATATTCAGTGAAGGTAGTGATAAAAAAGTTAATGCAGTATTTTTCTACTGAGAAGGGTGGTATCTCATAGAAGTTAAGTTTAATGAGAATATGCCAATGTTGAAAATATTCTCAAAAGACACGTGTTGCGACAAGTAATTTCCTCCATCGCTTTCAGCATTGAAGCATTTTGCTTCAGACTTACCATTCATCTCAGTTCACACAAAGCTGTTCTAAAGATACAGTAGCATTACTAGTAATAGCATATTCATAGTAATATATATTATATTATTGTATAACAGTGTAGCATTCCTGAAACAGCCGAACTGAGCATTCTCCAAATGTTTCCTTGGCACATAACCACATCATTTTGCAGACTAGTTCACTTTTTATTCCAATCTGGAACAGAAGCAAAGTGCAGAATTTTCTCCAGAATGGAAATTCCAGCTGCTGGCGAGCTTTAACATTACATCCATTATAGTTTTGTCTTACAGATCATCTTGGGAATGCATTCTTGAAATTCTCATTCATCAATTACACTAGTTAAAGGCCAATTCAAGCACTAACGATCGTTATTTCTCATAATAAGCTTAAGATGCATCTTTTACATAATTTGAAAGTTTTAAGTGATGTTTTTCAAGTGTATTTCTCTTTTTAAACTTTTAAAAAATGTCTCACCCTTTTTCTTAATTTAATCCACATATATGAAATATTTATTCACTGACAGCTTATATCCCTTTCTGGTAAGTTTTGCACATTTACAAATTAGCTTCCACACATGCTTACATATTTATGCTTATTAAATGAATAAATTACAAGAAATCCGGAGTGTTTCAGAGGTATCTTGAAATTGTCAATGAAAGAATATCTTGTCATGGAGGCAAGTGAAATAGCTGACACACTCTATTCAGCCAATGCATTATTAAATTCACTCAGTTCTACAATCCATCACAATTCTAGCTGTTTCTCACTAGAACAGGAGGTTTTCATTTCCCTAGCTTACCAGATAATTTAGTATCAAGGCAAAAGAAACCTGAACTCTCTTCTCCTTTTTCTTTAACTTACCTTCTGTCGGGGCTGATTAGGTGCAGTCACCACAACTGTGTTACATATGGTCAAAGCTATGAAGAAGTCAAAAACGTCACATAGTTCTGGACTCAGATGGGATAACGGCTGCTCGTGGCTCCTCATGACCTCCAGATGCTTTGCACATTCATTCACCTTTTCTAACAACCTGGGGTCAGGTGTGATGTCCTTCTCCTAGTAACAAATACCAGTGATTAATAGCTGTGCTTCTACATATCCAAAGCAGGGTCAATATCAAGAGTTGTGGGGTGGTCTTACACCACAGAGTAGAAGTGGAGAGAATCGTAACACACCCATTCTAGACAATAAACAGTTAACAATGAGCCTACTGGTAGAAATGATGTGAAATATTTATAGCAGCAATATTTATCTACTTTGGAGGTAGTGGAAAGGAGGAGAGTTACATCCTAATTTTCCTCCCTCTTTTCTGTTTAATTCAAGACATTTATTATTTAATACTAAAGTATGGTACACTGCAGAGACCAGAGGTGTGGAAAAAATAGACAGCAATGACATTTAAAGTTTGGCTTTACATCAGCACAAGAAAATGAAACCATCTTCAATTGTTTCTTAGAGAACAACAACCATCCACTTATTTGAAGTTAATTCATGAGGGTTTTTTACACTGAAACATTAAGCCCTTTCAAGTCTATTTCATCAGTATTTTCCACTTATTTAATATAATTCTTTTCAGAGCAAACTCCAGTATTTTGTAACACAGAGGGAGGCAAGGATACAAAAGATTAAAAGATAAACTGATCTAAGCCTCCTTTCTCAGTAGAATTTTATCTCTTGATGCTCAGCAGCTGATGAATATGAGCAACCAAAGAACTCTGTGTATAAAATCTGCAGCTTGGATTTTTATCAAAAGACCTTACTCTTGAATGAAATCAAGAAATTCCACCAGTGCAAACAGCATCTTTCTTTGTCTATATTTGTAATTTGCTTTAAGGATGAATTTTTGTCAACACTGCAACAACGCAAAACGCCATAATAGACACAACTTGGCTCCTCTCTCCTCTTATTACCATTTAGCTGATGTAAACTTACACAGAGTCACAACAGTATAATATAAACCAAATGAAGTTGTAAGGGCATAAAGTCACCAACATTTTGAAATGTAAAGATGTTTAGTTTTTAAAATACAACATATGCAGTTGACTGATAACTACTGAAACACACTGAAAACTATGCTATGGTGTATGTCAACAGTGTCTAAGAATTGTAATACATGGTGTCCCACTCCAGCACTTGATAGTTTTAAAATCCTCTGACAAAAAAGAAAAGAATTTGCATATGCAGAACAATTCAAGTCCTTGACCCAATGCTATTCTCAGCTTCTGTAGATAAAGGAAGACATATATTTTCTTTCCAAACTCAAATTATAACTCAAACCAATGTTTCAGATTGTCTTTACCCTAAGCTTGTCCGCACAGACAAGACATTTAGATAAGATCTATGCCAAGATTTCATTGTTTTGGTACAAACAGCTGTGACCACAGAAGTAAAAACACCAAGATGAAATCTACAAAGAGTCACACAATGTGCTACGGACTTCTTCACCTTTTCCTTTCCAAGACATGGCTCTACTACAAGATACAGGACACTGTGCATTTAGTTCTCATGACTTACCATTGGGCTGCTGAATGCAGTGTGCTTCGAGAGTATGCTTGCTCTTTTTGCTTCAGCTCTGCTCCCCGTGCGCCGGTGGGTTTTGGTGCTCTGGCTCCTGTGCATCACTTTGATGCTCTGATGGCTGCAGATACTGTCCCGCTGGGACAGAGTTCCTCCTTTTGGAGCTGCCTCTTCTTCTTCTGAATCAGGTTCTTGGTACATTGCTAAGCGTTTGGCTACCAGTTAAAAAAAAAAAAAAGAGGGACAAATGTTGCATATGTTAAAAGTGGCTTAGAAAGAGGGAGAGGGACATGGTGACTTTTTTTCAGGTGATCTGATTTTAATATTATGCTGTGCTTTCTAAGTAATAATCTCCATTACCAGGAGATATAGTGTAGTCTTAATTGAATGGTAGTATCTAAT
Organism: Serinus canaria; assembly: GCF_022539315.1. Classification (NCBI taxonomy): domain Eukaryota; kingdom Metazoa; phylum Chordata; class Aves; order Passeriformes; family Fringillidae; genus Serinus; species Serinus canaria. The sequence goes on along the minus strand of NC_066313.1, from coordinate 83,084,000 downwards.
GGAGGATGCAAATAACATAATTAGAAATGTAACACAATGCACTGCCTCCCTTATCATCACATGCTCTCTGAAAGAGAGTTAGACTCTGCAGTAATTCAGTGCATCCCTTAAGACTATTCTCCAGCTCTGCCTGATGAAATCAACCAAATAATTTGGTCTTCACTTGAAATCTGAGTAGGAAATAAACAATCCAGAAATTTTTCACGTCATTTCCAACACAAATTTCAAATTAAGTATTTTCCAGCCAAAATGTCACATCTACTGAGTACCAGTTACTGACATCTGAAATGTACCCAGAACAATACACCTACGGAGCACTACTGCCTTTGTTTTGCACACAGAGATGAGGTACAGACAGCATTAAAGCCTTACTTAAGCTCAGGGCTATTTGCTGCAGAGTGGAGACATGAACCCAGATTCTTGACTGCTAGTCTAGTGTTAAAACCACTGTGGAGCCTGTCCCTTCTTCTCTGCATGAAAGACAGGACAATGCAGCATGCAGTGTGAAAAGCAGGGGACCCTCACCTACTGCAACACTTGTTCCTATCACCATCTGCAGCAGTGACCAATTTGGTTTACACAGAACCAGTTTTTCCAAATGATATATTTTAGATGAATACTTCCTCAGTGAAGAATCCAACCAAGCCAATTAATGCTAGAAAACAATCCTGGCAGCTGGACAGAGAGAAATCAAAAAGGAAACAGAAAGCAGAGGTGTGAAACAGCTGTGGAATCCTGCCCCTCTAATGACAGGCTGTACAACAGCCTGTTGTACAGGTTATATACAAAAATGTGTACAACATATTTTTTTCATTCCTAAAGACCATGGGCACTTTGTAATCTGGGTGATTCATTAGGCAGGCAAATGCCACTCTAACAGGTATCTATTTATTCCTTCATCATGTGTTCATTGAAAAGTTTTTCATTATGCTTCCAAAATAATCCACACCATACAGTACAAGTTACATACTTGTGGCTCAGTTTGCTTCGGTTTTCCAGTTTAACAAATTAGATTTTCCTGATAGCAAATAATAAATCACTAGCATATAAGTTAATTATTCAAGCCTTTAACAAACAAAGAAATTATTTCCGGAGAATAATCTTGCATTATATAGGGTGAGTTTGGCACATGATCACTTTTAATGTAGCTAGCTTTGCAAACAAAGAAAAACCCACCCTCACTATCCCCTGCAATTTCCAAACATGTTTTAGCTGTCAAAAAGCAGCTGGAGGAGTTGAAAGCAGACCACACACAGTACATGGTGATAGCTCTATCACTACAATATCATGCATCAGAGTTTTTTTCCAACTCCATTTGAAACACGTATAGGCTTTATCTGAAATCCGGGAAACAGGAGTTTCTCAGTCCTGGCTGTGACTGCTCACCTGGTCACTGCTCTAACTCTGTGCCCAAGTATGCAACTCCTCCACTGCACTCTGGCTCCTCCTGACAAAAAATTCAGACTATGGATGTAGAAAAGACCATAGCACATTTGGAGACACAAAGGACACACTGCAGTTCAGTTCTGCCCCACAGCTTGAATAGAGCCCTGCAGCCCAGGGCTGAGGCTGATGTAGACTAATTGTGAATGACTGGGGAGTTTCCTTCATTAGCATTAGTTGGTGGATACATGTTCCTCTGTGCCATGTGGTGGGAAAGAATTTGAGCAACATCACCTTCACTGCTGTGTAGGCAGCTGCTCCTTGAGCCACACAGCTTCCAAGAGAATAGCAGAGCACTGCTCCCCTATCCTTTCAGGACCTGCCTAGTTCTCTGATTTGTGCTACAGAACCTAGAGGACAGC